>NW_027530969.1:3272474-3439289 GCF_008692635.1 Crocuta crocuta
TTTTTTTTTTTTTTTTACATTTATTCATTGTTGGGAGACAGAGCATGAGCAGGGGAGGGGCAGAGAGGCAGAGGGAGACAAAGAAACTGAAGCAGGCTCCAGGCTCCAAGCTGTCAGCATTAAGCTGGACACGGGGCTCGAACTCATGAACCATGAGAACCTTTGACCTGAGACGAAGTCGGTCACTTAACCAACTGAGCCACCCAGGCACCTTCCAGTTTAACTTTTTAAAATGCTTCCAGAACAAATAATTAAAACTCATTTCCTCTTCACTTTGTTATCAAGATCTGAGTTTGAAGTTTTTAAGTTTCCCAAAGACCAATCAGGTAGGCGTCTGACTCTTGATTTCAGCTCAGGTCATGATCTCATGGTTGTGTAGAGTCTGCTTAAGATTCTCTTCTCCCTATGTCCCTCTCCTGCTCACTCTCTCTCAAAAGTAAAACAAAATAGAATAGAATAAAATAAAAATAAAATCTTTTAATGACTACTTTATAATTGGTTCTCATTCCTACCTGAGATCTGCTTCTGACCCAACTCTGCTCTAGGTACTCTGCTTACAAGTTGGTCACTGAGAACCTTGTATGGAACACTATATATCTTATTCTTCAGACTAAGGTACAGATTGTTGGCCTTCCATCAGAAGCCATGGGACATCCAAAGTGAAGAGTAATTTGGAAGTAATGTGGAAGTGAGAAGGAAAGTTAGGGGGCCTTTATGTGCACACCTACGAGACTCGTCCTAACACCTAAACTTCAGACCTGTTTTTTTTCTCCCCTAAATAGTTTATTGTCAAGTTGGTTTCCACATAACACCCCGTGCTCATCCTAACAAGTATCCTCCTCCATGCCCATCACCCCCTTCCCATCTCCCCAACCTCAGACCTTTTTTTATATTTCACTTTACTGCAGCAATGCCAGCAGAAATCTTGTGGAAAACCACATGTTCTCAAAAAGTAAATTCTGTTGTCAAACTACCTGAATTCTGAGCAGAAGACCAAGAAATGATGTCATGATATCACACACAATGTAAGTATCTCTGATTAAATAGGCATTTCCTGGTTCCCTAAATCCTCTACAGTCACTTTGTTTCATTTATTTTCAAGCACACCCTCTCTCTTGGCTGGTCGTCTTCAGCATCCCTCATTTCAAAGTCTTCCATCATAGGGCACCTGGGTGGCTCAGCTGGTTTAAATGTTCGACTCCTGATTTTGGCTCAGATCATGATCTTAGTTCATGGGACAGAGCCTACTCTGACACTGTGGGGCCTTATTGGGATTCTCTCCCTCTCTCTCTCTCTGCCCTTCCCCCTCTTGTGTGAGCATGCGTGTGCATTCTCTCAAAATAAATAAACATTTAAAAAAATAAAGACAAAGTGTTTTCCATCTTAATTACAAACAAAAACAAAAATTAACCTCACAATGAATTTTTCATTTTGGTATCTTCAAAGCCCACAGGTGCTGGAGAGATACTCCTCAAAAAAATATTCAAAAATGATCCATACTTCATGGGAAATAAATACAAACAAAAGATCAACACTATCCACAATTAAAACTAAAACGAGAAAATATTTTTCACCAACCAAACTAGCAAAAATTTAAAACTTTTAACTGGTGAAGCTGTAAAGAAATAGGTAGCTTCTAACATTGCTGATGAGGGTCCAAACTGATCCCCATTATGGACGGCAATTTGCCAATATCTATCAAAATTGCACACACACATCCTCTTTGATACAACCAGTAAACTTCTAGAAATTTAATCTACAGCTCTACTTACATATGTGTGATTACATATGCACAGTATCACAGTAATGATGGCAAAAGATTTTAAGAAATGTAATTGTCTATTATAAAAGGTACAGTAGTAAGATACTATCTGTGATACATACAAATGTGTGCATGTGTGTATAAAAGGACAGGCAAACTTTGGGTACCTCAAAGGGAAAAGATGAAAGAAAGCTTTTTACGATATATGCTTGTTTAGGATTTTTTGCTGTTAAACCATTCAAAAATAACTTTTAAATATTAGCTTTAGTTAGGTCAAGAAATTTTACTGTTTTAATATCTCCCATCATGCCTTGTATCTTATCTTTTTAACACTAGTTCAAAAACTTAGGTTAGCATTTCCTAAAAGACGTCGTATTTTCATTTTAGTAAGTTCTTTTTTTTTTTGTTTCATTTTATCCCTTTTGACTCCCCTTGTCCATTTCTACTCCCCCCTCCCACCCCACTAACACATACACCTCTGGCAACCACCAATCTGTTATCTGTGAGCTTGGTTTTAATGTTTAATTTGTATTTCTTTTTTTAAGATTCCATATATAAGAGAGATCATATGTTATCTGTCTTTGTCTGTCTTAACTTATTTCACTTAGCATAATGTCCTCAGGGTCCATCCATCTTGTTGCAAATGGCAAGTTCCAGATTTAATTTTTTGAGGACAATCTCCATACTGTTTTCCACAGTGGCTGTCCCAATTTACATTCCTACCAACAGTGCACAAAGTTTCCGTTTTCTACACATCTTTGCCAGCATTTGTTATTCTCTTGACTTTTTAAACTGGTATAAGGTAGCAAATCTCATTATGGTTTTGATTTGCATTTCCCTAATGAGTGATGTTGAGCATCTTTTTCAAGTATGTGTCGGCCATCTGGATGTCTTCTTTGGAGAAATGTCTATTCAGATCTTTTGTCCACTTTTTAAATTGAACTGTCTGTTGTTCTTTGCTCTTGAGTTGTAGAGAGTTCTTTATATATTTTGGATATTAGCCCCTTATCAGATATATGATTTGCAAATACTTTTTCCCATTCAGTAGGCTGCCTTTTCATTTTGTGGATGGTTTCCTTTGCTGTGCAGAAGGTTTTCAGTTGGATGTAGTCCCACTTGTCTTTTTTTTTTTTTTGCTTTTACTTTTGGTGTCAAGTTCAAACACTTAAAGCCAAGTCCCATGTCAAAGAGGTCTTGAATAAGGAGCTAATTTTCAACTATTAGCTTTAGTTAAATAATAAAACTTAACTATGTTTCTAAGGAATTTTCCCTTTCCGTATTATAAATTTAAAAGAAAATTCAATGTTTTCCATCGTGCCTTCTATTTGAACTACCTCTCTCTTCCTCATATCTTACTTATATCTTTCAAGTAAATTTCAATTTTTAAATCTACACTCACATTTCCACACAGAAATCAAAGAGGTAATAATCCGGATTAAGAGCCTGAAACAGGAGAGAGTAGTTGTACTCTCTGAGTAACAAACAGAGAAAGGCTGAGATCTCAAAGCTACAGAAAATGAAAGACATTGAGTAAAAAGAGATCACATAAATGCTCAATTCAATATAATGTCAAGTCTCTGGAATTCTTTTTTCATTGAAATTATAGCTACTAATAAGGATTACCACAACAAAAAAGAAATCTCCAGAAGAAAAAATCTCTGAAACCGGGTACTCTGTTACATAATTAGCATTATTTCCTAACACTGTTGATCCAATGAGCTCTATCTTCTCTCATTCTAACTAATCCAGTGAATTTTAAAATTCAAAATTGCTGGGCCCCTCTCACCTCCAGAGATTCTGGTTCAGGAGGTCTGAAGGGAGGTCCAAGAATCTGCATTTCTAACTAGCACCCAGGTGATGGGATGGTCCTGGTCCTGCTGCTGCCAGGACCACACTTTGAAATGCACTGATCTTAATATAACCAAGTAATCTACACCAGGAATCTTCAAAATCAAAGTCTATATATCACAGCCTAGGTGGTGGTTCCAGAGCTACTAAGAAACTCTCTTCTACAGTCTACAATAATTTCCTCTCATCTAAACCTCTGATTCAAAACCTCTGTCACACTTGCTAATCACCCAATATTCAACTTTTTCTTCATGCTTGTTTTCTGTTCCTATATATTTCTTGGTAGACTTCTTAGTTGTTGGTACTAGTCTCTGCCACTTAAACTTGTCATGTGATGTTAAAGGGGGAAAAAAAGCCTTCCAATGAAAATGCCAGAAATAAATGCCCCAAGGACAAAAGTCTGCTGGAGTCAGATTAAAGAGATTCAAGTTAAAAAGAAGGGTTAGATGTAAATTTATACATTTTTGAGATCAAAAACCTCTGTAAGGAAAATGAGGAAAAGAAATTCATTTGACACCAAATGTTATAATGAACAGAAATACTGAACTACAAGTTATACCGCAAACATATAATTGGCTTTAAAAATAAGCACACAAGGAATGGGTACAAATGAGTACCAGGAATTGAAATTTAAACGCATATTTATTAACAGCTTTACAGCCTTTAGGCATCAGAATGAAGTATTATCATTGTTTTGTAACCAGCCACGATCGTATTTGGACAGATCTATAAAAATATGGTGCTGGCTTCATGCAGAGCACCTCTTTATGATGCTGGAGGTGGACTGGAGCAATAAATCATAACTCTGAACTCTGGATCTAAACTCAGGTCCTTGGGCCAAATGTGAACATTACTGCTAAGACTCCCTTCCAGGAGAGGGGGCAAAAACTGAGGATTCCAACTTTCTCTTGTAAAGTACAAGGCTGAGAACAGACCCTGAGCTGGAGAGGAATGGAGCTTCCCTTAGAGATCTCCAGGGAGATTTAAAGAGGAACAAATGCTAATACATTACAGGCTAAGATTCGGTGTGGGCCTGAGTTCTGGAAGAACTATGTGCATAAGAATGGTCCAACCTTTAATGTTAAAAGCATTACAAATAGGGAGGTAGCTGAGACACCCACTGCCCAAAAATCTCCTTGTCCTTAGTAGTCTGACTCCTTTTAAAACTATAATTTCCCAAACTCAAAACATAACTAATTCTACGCCTTCTATTACATCATATGCCTGATAATCAGATCACATCATCTCCTATTTTAAATATCTAGTAATGACTTCCTTCACTTAATGGAATAAAGTCTGATTACTCTGACTTTCCCTATGTGGCCATTCATGACATGGCCTCCTACCTTTTTACCCTGAACTTCTTCTCAAAAAACTTCGTCCTCAAAGCACCTGTACTTCCCCCAAAAAGCATCCTTTAGGCTTAAACCTCTGTAGCTCTGTACACGCTACTGTTCTATATAAATGTCCTTCATTACCACTCCCCTGGTTCCTGAGTAAAAGAATAAGAACTCTTACACTCAACATTCAAAATGACCAAGCAATTCTTCCTTTATGGTGCCTTCCATACCCACCACCCCAAGATGGCTCATGTGTGTCCCCAAGCAACCTCCCTGTATGTTTTCCCCCCTAAATAGCTGAAGTACTTTATTTGTTTGCAACTAAGCTTGTTAACAATATATAATGAAAATGGACAAAGAATAATGTTTCAGTTTTTGGTTAGATTTAAAAGTCAAAGATGTTCATTGAGAAGGAATCTGAGAATATGAGTATGCCAGAAATTTCGCCAAGCCATCTGATAAGAGCTGTCTCTGAATGTTACCTTACTTTGGAAGGAACTGGCATACATTGGAATTAAACTCAGAATTTCTCAAAATAAGCTCTAATTAATAAAACTATTCTATTCATACTAAAACAATTTCAATAGAACTTTCCTTTCCAGAAACAATAAAGGAAACAAGACATTCTGCAAAAATGTGGTCCTGAATAAGTAACATGTGAAAAATAAATGTATACTTAACTTCCACCTCCTCAAAGCAGGATGAAAGATCTTTCTGAAGAGAAAATTAGGCTTGTGGCAACAAGAAAGTTTTAAGGTCTTTCAAATTGTATAAAATGGACCTGCAAAAATGTTTAGTGTTCTCAGGATGCAAAGTTGGAAGAGGAAAAGTGATTATCAAACCAGTTAAAAAAGTGTACAGCAGCCATCTCTTCAAGTCGGACCTGGTACCCAGATATGCAAGAAAGCTTCAAGACACACAGCTTGTCGGCCTTGTCCCATATGGTCATATAATCTGATCGTGTGTGAATTTCACAAAAGATTCCTATTGTTTTTCTCGTTTGGTATTGAGGATTTGCTCATACTCCTGAATTTTATCTTCAGAGTCTTTTAAGAGACACTCACGTATCATTCCAACTTGTTGGAGGATAAATGTGGGCTGGTCCTTCTTCATCCAGGAGGAAGCTGGAGCAGTAGGTGCTTTGGATGCTGAGGAGTAAGGCTGACTTTCTAAAGTACCCCCTGCTTCCTTCACAGAGCTTACCACAATGCATGTCATAGTTTGCCTGGATTATCCCCTGTCCTGCACCTCTCCCACCCCTAATACCTTAAGGGCCCTAAAGAAATGGAATTTTGTCTTATCTTTGGCCAATATTAGCAAAAATTAAAACATCTGAAACTATTAAAAATATAAGTAAGGATGTACAAAAACGGGTAGCCTCAGACACTGTTGGACAATTTGACAACTACTATTGTAAGTGAAAAAAACCCTAAACCCAGTGACTCACTTCTGTATCCTAGGCACAAAGGCAGGCATTCAATGTGTGCTGTGTGACTGTGCGGAATAATATCCTAGCTAGTGTTTTCATTTGTCAGATTTTTATGGAACCAAAACACAGAATTTGCACATTTTAATCTGCAAAACACAGAACGGAACATTTTAATATTTTTTGAAAAGAGGATACCATGGTCTTTTTCACTGTGAATATGACTGTAAATTGGTACAATCTTTTATGAAGGCTATTTGAATATGCAGATCTTCCTCAGCTTACAAGGGCGTTATCTCCTGATAAACTTACTGTAAACTAAGAATATGGCTAAGCTGAAAATTTAAGTTATCTGCACAAAAACCACAAAAGGGGTGCCTGGCTGACTCCATTGGTTAAGCATGTAACTGGATTTCAGCTCAGATCATGATCTTATAGTTCATGGGATTAAACCCTGCACTAGGGTTCTGACCTGATGGCGGAGCCTGCTCGGGATTCTGTGTCCCATTCTCTCTGCCCCTCACCCACTCACACTCTTGGAGGCTTGTGCACTCTCTCTGTGTCTCATAATAAGTAAATAAACATTTTTAAAAAACACAAAAGGAGCACAAGAGGGGAGAAACTAATCCTTACTTTAAGAGTGGGAGAAAAATAACTTTACATAAAAATAAGCAACAGAAAATTACTAAAATCAGATCCCAAAATTATTGTAAGAAAAAGAGATTAAACAGCAAATACTCCACAATGAAAGCACACCTAACTAATTAAAGCCAGATAAAAGATATTAAGATGAGGGGCGCCTGGGTGGCTTAGTAGGTTAAGCGTCCGACTTTCACTTAGGTCATGATCTCGCGGTTCGTGGGTTCGAGCCCCACGTCAGGCTCTGTGCTGACTGCCAGCTCAGAGCCTGGAGCCTGTTTCAGTCCGTGACTCCCTCTCTCTCTGACCCTCCCCTGCTCACGCTGTGTCTCTCTCTCTCTCTCTCCTAGAAATAAATAAAAATATTTTAAAAAAATAAATGCAAAAAAATCATCTTTTAAAAAAAAAGATATTAAGATGATACAAGGCATGAAAGAATGTAAGTCAGAATTTTCTTTTAATTCAGAAAAGAGGGGATAAAACTCAAGGAAAAATAACAAAAGAAAACACCAGCTTAGAAATGAACATTATTGGGGCACCTGGCTGGCTCAGTTGGATGACCACGTGATTCTTGATTTTGGGGTCATTGAGTTCCAGCCCCATAGCGTGTGTAGGGATCCACTAAAAATAAATAAATAAATAAATAAATTCTTAAAAATCAATGTATTATTTTAGAAGATGAGAGCAAATAAACACAAACATGCTTTAAGAGAAACAGGGAAGAGAAGAAAACTTTTTAAATAAAAGAAAATGAAGACATAAATAAAAATTAGGATACAATAGAAAATAACAAATATTAAAACTGGATGAGGATATCTAACACAGAAAACAGGAATTGCTGGCTAAAACAAGAAAGCAATAGAACCAAATACTGAAAACCATAATGCAAACAACATTTGCTTAGAAAAAATAACGTGAAGCTAAATACTAAAAGAACATACCATATTAAGACTACCAGCCTTGAATGACCAACACCAGAGATATTCTTTTAAAAAATTATTAGACTTCATTTTTTAAAAATCTTTTTAATGCTTATTTATTTTTGAGAGAAAGACAAGAGTGCAAGCAGGGGAGGGGCAGAGAGGAAGACACAGAATCCAAAGCAGGCTGCAGGTTCTGAGCTGCCTGCACAGAGCCCAATGCAGGGATTGAACTCATGAACCATGAGATCATGACATGAGCTGAAGTCAGATGCTTAAGTGACTGAGCCACCTAGGTACCCTCAAAAATTATTAGACTTTAAAGAAAAAGTCCTTTATACTTCTAGGCAAAAGAGCACATGACTTTTTTTATCATTGGACATTGCCAACAATATTTTATACCAGAAGAAAACAAATATGTTTAAGATACTTATAAAAATGCAAGCCAAGAATTTTATATCCAGCAAAACTAACCTTCAGGTATCAAGGTGACACTATGTAAGAACCGTAGAAAAGTTGTTTTCAACTTCTGGGGAATCTACTAGAGAATAAGCTTCAGAAAACGAAAATGATTACAAAGACATATATATAAAGACTGATATGACCATAAGCTAACTGTATAGTTACTTGAAGAAGTAACATTATGTGAGAGTTAAAAGCTTTGTAATATATTGACACAGTACAACTATTAAAAACTTGAGGAAAAAAAAAAATTGGAAGAATGGGGAAAGTATATGCAAAAAAACCCCAAAAAACCCCCTATGTTCTATTTTGATTCCATAAGAGAAATAAAAGTCCTTACCTCTAGAGCCCTTTCTTATTGATACACTAGAAAACTGATAGCTAGGTTTCATAACAGAAATATGGGGGAAAACAAAAAAGAGAAAAAAATAGTATTAGAAAAATGATTCAAAACTAAAAATGACTTTCTTTGCTGAAAAGGCCATGAACCAGAACAAAGGATGGAAAGATCCACATTAAAGTACATTGGTATGAAATTTATTGGTAGAGGATGTGCTCATCTACAAAGTCCCATCAAAACTACGAAAAAAGTTACTAAAACAAGTATATCAATGCAAAATAATCAATTGTGTTTCTGTAAACCAACAACAAACAATCAGAAATTGAAATTAATAACACGTACCTTTAACAATAGTGTCAGAAAATATGAAACACTTGAGACAATTCTGACAAAGACACAAGAACTTTACACCAAAAGCTACAAAATAATGCTGGGAGAAATTAAAGACCCCTAAATAAATGGAGAGATATGCCTTGTTCATGGATCAAAAGATTCAATACTGTTAAGATTTCAATTCTTCCCAAACTGATCTAGAAATTCAACACAATCCCAATAAAAATCCTCACACACAGTTTTGTAGAAATTTACAAACTGACTCTAAAATGCAAATGAAAATGTAAAGAACCAAGAAGAGCCAAAACAACTTTGAAAAGGAAAAACTTTTCCTTTGAGGACTTACAATACATGACCTTCAGGACTAATTTTAAAAGTTATAGTAATCAGAACTATACTGGAATTAAAATTTTTTTAAATGTTACAGTAATCAAGACAGTGTGGTACTGGCCTGAAGACACACAAAAAGATCCATGGAATAGAACACAGCTCAGAAATAGACTCAGACTTTTATGGTTAACTGATGTTTAGCAAAGGTGCAAAGGAAAGTCAGTAAAGTCCTTTTCAACAAATGGTTCTAGAACAACTGGATATTCAGATATGGGGGGGAAAAAAGAACTGATCAATACTTCATATAATATACAAAAAGTAACTGAAAAAAATGGATCATAGACCTAGACATAAAACCAAGAACTATAAAACTTCTAGAAGAAAACCAAGGAGAAAATCTTTGTCTTCATGGATTTGGCAAAGATCTCTAAAATAAAGATATCAAGGGGTGCCCAGGTGGCCCAGTCAGTTATACGTCCAACTCTTGATTTTGGCTCAGGTGGTGATCTCCCATCACCATTCAAGCCCACATTGGGTTCTGTGCTAACTCCACAGAGCTTCTCTCTCCCTCTCTCTGCCCCTCCCATGCCTGCATGCTCCCTCTCTCTCTCAAAATAAATAAGCTTTAAAAATAAAATAGGATACCAAAAGTACAGTCTATTAAAGAAAAAGTTCATAAAATGGACTTCATCAAAATGAAAAACTTGCCCTCATTAGAAGATACTATTAGAAGAATGAAAATACAAGCCAGAGACTGGGAGAAAATATTTTCAAAGCATGTACCCAATAAAGACCTTGTATCCAAACAAAACAAAGATTTCTTAGTACTTACTAGTAAGAGGGGCGCCTGGGTGGCTCAGTTGGTTAACCGTCCAACTTCGGTTCAGGTCATGATCTCATGGTTCGTGGGTTAGAGCCCTGCATCCGGCTTTGTGCTAACAGCTAGCTCAGAGCCTGGAGCCTGCTTCAGATTCTGTTATCTCCCTCTCTCTCTGACCCTCCCCTGCTCACGCTGTGTCTTTCTCTCTCAGAAATAAGTAAAACGTTAAAAAACAAAAACAAAAACAAAAAAAACCAACCAACCACTTACTAGTAAGAAACCAAACCCCAAATCTTCTTTGCCAAAGAAGATACATGCATGGCAATAAGCACATGAAAATATGCTCAACATCACTGGGGAAATGTAAACTGAAAATGCAATGAGATACTATTATACATCTATGAGAAAGGCTAAAATTATACAACCACAACCAATCATAGCAAGTGTTGACAAGGCTAAAGTGCCTCCCCCAAACTATTACTGAAGTCCTAATCCCCCAGGATCTCAGAATGTGGCCATATTTGGAGATGGCCTTTAAAGAGATGGTTAAGTTAAAATGAGGTTAGGGTGAGCCCTAACCCAATGTGACTGGTGTCCTTCTAAGGAGAGGAAATCCGGACATAAGAAAAGAGCATGTGAAGAGGCAGCAAGAAAGAGCCATCTACAAGCCACGGAGAAAAGCCTTAGGAGAAACCAATTCTGCCAGCACCTAGATCGTACACTCCAGAACTATGAGGAAATAAATTCCTATCGTTTAAACCACCCAGTTTGTGGTATTTTGTTACAGCACTCCTAGCAAACAAATACTATAATTCTCATTCTGCTGATGAAATGCCAAATGGTATAGCCAACTTGGAAAACAGGAACAGTGTCTTAAAACCTTAAATACATACCTGCCATATGATCTAGCCATTCTACTCTTAGGTACTTACCTAAAAGCAAAGAAAAAAAACGTGTCCATACAAGGATTTATACACAAATGTGTATAGCATTTTTATGTATAATAGCCCCAAAAAGGGGAAAAAAACCCAAGTATCCATTAACAGATGAATGGACAAGCTAGTGTTTCCATACAATGGAATACTTCTGGGGAATAAAAAGGAATGAACACAACACACAAAGGAAAACACACAACTTAGATGACTCTGAAAATAATTATGTTGAGTAAAAGAAACCAAGTAGGAAAAAAAAAAAAAACAGCGTACAATTTCATTAAAATAAAATTCTAGAAAAGGTAAACTAGAGTGAAAGACAGCAATTCAGGGTTACCTGAGGACAGGCAGGAAAACAATGAGGAGTTATAAAGATGCACAAGAAAACTTTGGAGGTAATGGATATTTTGGTTTTCTTGATTGTGGATCTCACGGTAGTGATATGTATTTCAAAACACTATCAAATTATACACTTCAAATGTGTGTAGTTTTCTGTAAGTCAGCCGCATTTCAACAAAACTGTTAAAAAATTTAAATAGCAAACATTTGAAACTACCACGGAGAAAGTGACACAATAGTCTGATAAACTTCTTTCAGGCTTTGATGGAATAAGTAAAAAACTAAGAATACAGAAAATATTAAGCTGGAACACACAAGGGCATACTCACACATCGAACTCTATGTCATGAAAAGAGAATTATGCTCTTATTAAAGAATAATACACAACACTACACAAAAGTGAAAACACACTGGACTAGTAGAGAACATCTTAACAAAACATTCTAATCATACACAATGAAACCTGAGATTTATGACAACACAACAACAACAGCCCAAAATTTATTAGTATCTATGAGAATTTAATATACTCCTCTCATAAATAAATATTAGGTGAAAGGGGAACTCAAGGATTATCTAGAAAATTATAATTAAAATGAAAACCATGTCAAAATCTGTGGGTCATTAACCAATCTGTTAATCTGAGAAAGCTGGAAGTTTAAATATCTATGTTACCAAGATAGAAAACAAATTAATAAGCATATAAAATGAAGAATTCATTGAAAGAATAACATGAATCTACAAAATCAAAGAGGTATTAATAACAATATCAACTGAAATCCACATAGGAAAAGAATAAAGACTGTATCTCTGATTAAGATTCAATATAACCTATAAATCACTCATCAGCTACTCAAAATCTAAAGAGAAACTATAAAAATATCGAAACTGAAATTAGAAAAAAATAAAGCAAAAAGAATTATAGGAGACTATTTTCTTAACTCAATGCTCATAAATCTGAGAATAAATCCAATGAATAAACAGTCAGCAAAATGGACTTATGGAATAGTAAACCTGAATAAGTAATATAAGGCTTTGTATGGAACTGAGAAAGCAAAAAGCTACATTCTAAAAATCAAGTCCAGATATTTCACTTGTGATCTTTTATATAGTCAAAGAGTAAACTGGTCTGACACTATTCAAATTGTCCCTGCAAACAGATAAAAGAAAATTTGCCAATTCCTTTTAGAAAGGAGAATAATAATAATGAAATGCATAAACACACACACATGAAAAGACATGTTAGTCTCACGTATGAAAACTGAGGAATACTCAGTATCTGATAGAAAGAACACAGCAAAACTTTAAAAGAAATAATATACTTTTATCAGGATTTTTACACCAATTAGAAGATAAAAAAGAAGAAAATATACTCAAACCTTCACAAGAATAAAAGTATCCACTTAGTAAGAAATGTGAATGATCTATAAAAGAAACCATATAACTCACCTGGGGGACATAAAAGAAATCTTAAATTAATTGAAAAATCATGTCTTATTCTGAATTGGAAGACTCAATATTATAAGTTGCCAATTCACATCAATGTAACTGTAAGTCAATAAAATTATAAATAAAAAATCACAAAATCACAACATTTTTATTTTATAAACTTCAGAATGATCCTGAAGTTCACCTGAATGAATAAAGAACCAAAACTGACCAGGAAATTCTTAATTTAAAAAAGTACCAGATATCAAGTCAAATGTATAGGTTATACTAAAATGGTTTGGAGTTTTACACACTCAATAGAATGGGAAAATAAAACAACAGTAGATATTAGCAAGGATGTGAAGCAAACAGCTAATAGGAACGCAAACTGAAAGAGCCACTTTATAGAAATGTTTGTCAGTATCTACTAAAACTGATCATAATATGAAGAGAAAACAAGAAGAAAGAAAATGCCAAATAAAAAGTCAAGAATAATATAACAGAGAACTAAAATGTACAACCAAAGATGTATTAAAAGAAGCAAAACTATAACATAGCAATGTTACTCCCAACAAAAGTGTATATACGTGTTCATCAGAAGACAAATGCAAGCATGTTTATATTATAGCAGCATTATTCCTAATATCCAAAAACTAGGACACCCCAAATGCCATCAGTATTAGTACAGGTAAGTGAACTATATAGGCAGACAATGGAGCACCATACAGCAAGGAGAAGGAACAGACTACAAGTATACACATGTTTGAATTTCAAAAAACAATGTTGAATTAAAGAAGTCAGACAGCATCTGTATGATTCTGTATGATACCATCCATAAAATTCAAACAGGTAAAAACTCATCTGTGGTGTTAGAAGTCAAGGTTAGTGTTTACCCTTGGGGTGGGAGTGGGAGGCAGGAAGGAAGAATAGTTTTAATGCCTAAAGGGTCACCAAGGGTATTTCTATGGATGTGGTTTCTTGACCTTGGTGCTGGTCATGTGGGAGTATTCACTTTGTCAAAATTCACAAAAAAGACACAAACTAAGGACTACAAATTAATAAACATGTTTTGGTTATCAGATTAAAAAACTGACAATACTTCCTTAAAGGAAATACAAATTAGTACCCACTTTGAGTGTTTTTTATGTTTGTATTCTGAGATCCAGAAATATTTATCCTACTAAATACTAACACAAGTACAAAGGGTAAATAAACACACCACCAAGTTCACTGAAGAACTATTTGTACTTCTATGTATACTCTTTGTATTCATAAAAAATTAGAAATCAACTGAATACTTTCACTAAGAAATGATTTCAACTAATTATGGCACATGGAAAGGGCCATACAATGGATTTCTATGTATACATTTAACGTTAGCAGAACTATATATACAGATGTACAAAGCATGCAAGATGATAACTAAAAATACCAAATTATAAAAGAACATATACGGTATACTCCCATTTTTATAAAAGTGAAGAAAAATAATGTTTATTCAACAAACGTTTAAGAGTGGTTATTTCTGTGAGGGTGAAATTATGAGGAATCTCTACATTTCACGTTCAGAATGGTTTCTTGGCTTGAAATAAGCATGTATCATGCTTTTGTAATCTGAAAAACTATATAAAATTATAATGAGATGATAATATTTCAAGAATGCCTATGCTTTAAATCTCTTTTAAAAACCTACTGCTCTATTATCCTTTAGGCAAAACCCTCCGTAGAAAACACAAGGTTAAAGTAATTTTAATAGATAAACTTCCTTCTCCACTTTCACCCTCTAGTTTGGGTTACTTTCTCAGTCCCACCTCATTTCTTAAATTGCAATATTATTTATCTGAAAAAAAGGAAGCTAAATAGAACAATCAGTTAAAATTCCTTCCAACTTTGAAATCCTTTATTTTTCCCCTTCCCTTTTCCTCTACCTCCTTTAGCCATAACGATGTGTACTATTCTACTATATTCGCTGAATACAGTTTTATTTTCTCTTTCCTTAATTTAAAATTATGTTAGAATTTCTCCCAAGGAAAAAAGAAACCCAACTAATTTGCTTCACATAAATTCTTTGTGGAGCACCTGAGTGACTCAGTCTGTTAGGTGTCCAACTTCAGCTCAGGCCACGATCTCACGGTTTGTGACTTCAAGCCCCACATCAGGCTCTGTGCTGAAAGCTCAGAGGGAGACTGCTTCGGATTCTGTGTCTCCCTCTCTCTGCTCCTCCCCTACTCATACACCCTCTCAAAAGTAAATAAACATTTAAAAAATTAAAAATAAATAAATTCTTTGTTGAGTAGCCCTGAAAAAGTATTCCTTAATCTCTCTGGGGTTTTCTTCCAGTTCCTCTGTTTTTTTCCCAAATGATGTATTCATTGAATATTCTTAAAGCAGTATTTTTGTCCCAAAAAGCACCTTCCAAGAAGGTGAGTTTCTACTGTTAAAAGTAAGTAAAAGTAAACAAAAGGAAGCAAAAGTGCCTGGCTGGCTCAGTCTGATAGAGCATGCAACTCAATCTCAAGGTCATGAGTTCAAGCCCCATGACGGGCATGGAGTCTATTTAAAATTAAAATAAACAAACAAAACAAATAAAAGTAAGCAACACTGAAACTGTCCTGAATTTTCTTTCCTAATTTCATTTTAAACCACTGTTTCTACTGAACTTATACACCTAAGTGGACTTACATTAATTTAAAAAATCACACACTGATATATTTGACAAATGTGTATATAGAAAGCTACAATTCAAAATATATTTATCTTTGAAAAGTATTTTGTAGGACTGCAGCAGGTAATCGTGTAAGAACAAAGAACATGAACATAATTTACTATAATTTTGTACTACTTCATCTATTTGGTATAGCAAGACTTTAACTTTGTTCATGAACAATAAGGGAAGATTGTAGTAAAATTCCACCATTGTAAACACATTCCCTAAGAACAACATCATTAATAGCAAAAGCAACAAACCAGCCTAAAAGCATGATGAATTCAGATCAAACTGAGTTCTATCTCAGAAAATGTATACCCAAGATCCATCTGATAATTATCTCAGCAACTAAGTATTTTATTTACATTTTTTCTCAATCTTTTCCAACTTATCAATTCACATTCCCATTTGCCTCACATATTCTCCCACTTTAAAAATATCATTATAAATCTGTCTTTAAAAGTTCCAAACTCCCACCGGCAAGGGAAATAAGTATTAATAAACTTGTACTAATGTTACAATTTTGGCTCTACAGAAGCAATGGTATCAATCGCATAACTGACTGGGAAGAAGAGAACTAGGTCCTGTTCAAGAGGATAGTAAATTGAAGGTTGAACGCCACGTAGAGACAAGAAGATCACAGGAGAATGACAATGGTAAACAAACTTATTAACAAATTACATTAAAAAGAGGCCTTTTTAAGTTCCAAATTTACATTAAGAGCATACATAGAGACTTTTGCTAAAGTACACAGAGTTCAAATGATACCTGATGAAAAATGTCCCTGCTAGCAGTAAGGGCAGTGAAAACACTGGAATAAATCAGTTACTAGCTGGGAGGAGGGATGTCTTTCTGTAGACATTAAATAACAGCATGATTCCTTGCACTGTCTACAGTTGTCCTCTCTGAAATATTCTGGACAATATCCTTGGCTCTGATTCCATAAAATACCTAGGTATATTGCTGGTCTTACCTATAGCACTCAAGGTGTAACACATTTTTAAAAGCCAGGCTAACAGTAACTGTTTAAGCTTTGAATTTAGATATATAATAAATGATGGGAAGGACAGAGGGAGAAATGGAGGGAGGATGCGCAAGATGAAGAGAAGAAAAGAGGGAGGGAGGAAAATTCAATGTAATCCACCACTTAAGAATGACTACCAGGATATGATTTCTTGCACCTGAAGAACTTTCATTTGAACTTTTTTCCTAATAAAGTATACATGTGACCACAGGTTCTCATTCTCTATGCTGATGTTAGCAATACCAATCTGCTTTATTTCACTAATTTGTTTGCTTTCCAAAACAAATGAATAGAATTAAGGCGGTGGCCCAAAGAACTAAGCCAGAGCAGAGAGCCAAGAAAGGACAATTTGATCCTCAACTTGCTTTTGAACAGAATACAGCTGACTCTTGAATTTCACATGTACGCAGGATTTTTGTTTTACACATACAGCACAGTACTGTAAGTATATTTTGTCCCTCATTATTTTCTTAATAACATTCTCTTTATTTTATTTTAAAAATTCAGTATATAATACATATAACATACAAAAGATTTATTAATCAACTGTTTTAAGTTATCAGTGAGGCTTCCAGTCAACAATAGACTATTAGCGCTTATAAGTTTTGGGGACTCAAAAGTTATACACAGATTTTCGACTGCACAGAGGTTGGCAACCTTAATACCCATATTGTCCAGAGGCCAACTGTATTTCTTGTCTAGTCAATCCTTTTAACTGGTATAAACAAATTTAAATGTAATTAGAACTGAGTTCATTGAGTCACAATTCCCTATGATGAGAAATTTCCTAAGCAGTCTTAAGCAAACTTTTTTCTTTCCATAATGCAGCAAAGATATTACTGGGTCACTAGGGCTTGAGAACAGCACAAATTCTAGCCGACAGATTTGTCAGATGACAAGTTATGTACTGATAAATAGATGAATGCCAAATGGTTTGGCATTATTATGATCTTAACACCAACACAGAGTAATACTAACAAAATCTTGCTATTTGGAAGAATTTTTTAATTATCAACTTTTAAATTAAAATTAGAGTGCAGTTATATTATCCTATGTTATCCACTGAATTGTAACTAACTGCCATCATTCACACTTAAACTCAATGAAGAAACTGAACCTGTATAAAAATAACCATCATCAACGCTGAGGAAAGATCCATGAAGATAATGAACTGAGTTCAATGTTAATTTAGTCCTTTAGATCAATGCTCTCAATTGACCCAAATAAACCAATTTACTAGGTCAGCAGATAGCATGAAGAAACTATGAAATATGACATAACTCATGCATGTAGCATATATAACAGAGCAAAAACTTCTCAAAATGTTATCAGTTTAAATAAGCTGAATAATTTTAGATCCAGAAACTACTACTGTTGCTATTCAGAAATAATTTATAACATCTAAACATAGTTTGGATCACTTTGATAATATTATGAGAGAGGAAGCAATATAAGAGTATTGGTATCATTAAAGTTGGCCTTTTGTTCATTCAAAGTCCTCACATGGGCACTGTAAGATACAACAGACTTTTCCTCTTTTCAAGTATCTGAAACACAAGAAGTGATTTGCTTTTAATGAGCCTCAATGTATTATCAGTATCGGACTAGTTTTTAAGACATCTTCTTAATTGATGGTAGTGGTGGGAGCCACCTAATTCTTATGATGGACAACTGGCTTTCCCAGTCATGCCAACTCCATCCTTAAGAGCTGTTCACGCCCAAAGCCCCAAGAGGTATTTTGGACTCCTCATTTCATTCTCTCATATGTACATCCAATATATAAATAAATCCTATCGCCCCTTTCCTTCAAAATATTCCCAGGCTGGTATCACTTTTTTTTTTAATGCTCATTTATTTTTGAGACAAAGAGAGATAACACACACAGGGGAGGGGTAGAGAGAGGGAATGAGAGGATCGGAAGCAGGCTCTGCACTGTCAGAGGAGAGCCTGATGCGGGGCTTGAACTCATGAACCATGAGATCATAACTTGAGTCAATGTCAGATGCTTAACTGACTGAGCCACCCAGGCACCCCAGGATTAGTGCTGAAAACAACAAGACCAGTCTCAACATAAAACTCAATGACAATCCTTTTAAAATACAGGTGTGCAGTCAAGTTGGTTTTGCCCCAAAAGAGGTCTAACCACGGCCTAGGTTTCTGGGAGTTAATCTAAGTCATATCTGATGGAAGTACCCTTGTTTAGGGAAGGGGCTCGTCACACCTCATCTTAGAGTAGGAATGGCCATACCCAACAGTCTTAGGATAGGGACTAGCCATGTCAGAATGACCAATTTAGTGTAGGGGCTTCAGGTCACACACAATTAAAAGATATGAGAGTGAGTTCAATTCCATGGGCAATCAAGCAATCATGCCTATGTAATTAAATCCCAAAAACTCTGGAAACCAAAGCTTAAGTGCACTCCCTGGTTAGCAACACTTCATGCATAGGGTCAAACACATGTACCCAGTGATGCCAAGAGGGTAACCATCCTGGCTCTGTGGGAGAAGAGAACAGAGCTACACATTTAGAATTCTCCCAGACCCTGCCCTAGGATTAGCCCTAGGAGTCTCTTCCTTTGGCTAATTTTGATCCATAGTCTTTCCCTATAATAAGCACAACTGTAAGAATAACAGCTCTCAAGGAGTTCTGTGAGTCCTTGCAGATTACTGAACCTCAGGGTGATTTGGGGAACCCCCTGAACTTGCAGCTGGTATCAGGAGTAAAGACAGTCTTGGGGCCTGTACCCACAAACCTACAGTTTGGTTAGCCCCAGGAAGGTATGAGTCTGAGTGTTTCTGAGGTTTTCTTACAAATTATTAATTTGAGTTTTTCACATACTTGTAATCTTTTTTTTCTGTTCATTCCTTGTCTGCCTATAAATAATGGTCTACCCTCTCAGTCTTCAGGAGAAATCAAAAGTACCCTCCCTTCCATTCTCTTTTCTCTCTGATGACTGCTTCAATCCCCTTCAAATATTCTCAGCAGTCCACCTTCACTTTATGGACTCAAAACTGAATTCTAAAATTTTCTCATCACATTCTCATATATCTGAGATGTAAAGTTTCTACTCCCCCTGGAAAAGAAAGACAAATAGAAAATACAAAATATTTTCTACCAGCACAGCCTCACATTTATTTGAGCCTCACAGAGGTGAAAACACTAAGAATCTTCTGGCAAGGCCCATGGTTTCATCCTGAGCCCATGAACCAATGGCACCTGCTTCTCTAGTCTTCATAAGACATACTCTCCAGAACTGTATACATTTTACAAGCTTACTTTATTACGCAAAAAAAGTACTCTCTGTTGCCTGGGTGGCTAAGTTGGTTAAGCGTCCAACTCTTGGTTTTGGCTCAGGTCATGATCTCAGAGTTCAAGGGACTGAGCCCCGCAATGGGCTCTGTGCTGACAGCATGAAGCCTGCTTGGGATTCTCTTCTCTCCTTTCTCTCTGCCCCTCCTCCCACTCTTTCTCTCAAAATAAATAAACATTTTTTAATAATTAAAAAAATACCAAAGAGTCCTCTCTGCTTGGTTATGGTCAGCATTGCCTTGTCTTGCTTCAGGCTACCAAATGTTAAACAACATTATCTAACATTTGGGCAGACTGAATTCCCTGCCTTACTAGTTAATTAAAGGTCTGTTCCAGAATAGTAATGGAATATGTTTAGAACTGAAAACAAAAATCTGTTTTTGTATCACTATAACCAAAGATTTAGAATTTGAATATTAGTTTCATTTTATAAAATAAACACAGAATGCGGACCCAAAAGAAAAAAACTATTAAGATTTCACAGTAGTTGTGCATTATCTTTAGGATATGGATCCTTAAATGAAATTTGAGAACTACATGCGGTATAAAGCTTTACACCTTCTTAAAAGAGGCATATGCTGTTTATTTGATATGTCTGTAAACATACATAGTTTTCACCTGACTACTTCAGTGGTCTCTCAGAATGTAGAGGTTAACACCGAACTGTCAAGTAAGTACCTGCCACCAGCCCTTGCAGGGACTACTACTGAAGGCTAACTGGCCTTCCTGCATTTGCTCGACTCTCTCATCCATCTTCCACTCTGCCCTTACATCACTATACTTTACTGCAGATTGATCTTACTCAAAATGCAAATCTGATCTCCCATCAATAGCTTTCTGGAGCCTTTAGGATAGTCAAAACCCTTACAAGACTCTCACAATGTGGCCCTTGTCACCACATGTGTATACTTCAGCCTCCTAGGTCAACTTGCACAGGACCCCCACACTCCCCAGGCACTGCTCCCTCCCTCAAAACCCTTTCCTTTGTGCCTACATCCTTCCCTCACCCTTCTTCCAGATTCTACTCACCCCTCAGGTTGCAGACTTCATGTTACCAAAGAGATCTTTGCTGATGCCTTCCCACAAAGGAGGGAAGCACCCTCACCGGCTCACATCAGACACCCTATAGCCTGCAGCACAAAGCACACCTACTAGTCTGGAAGCTTGAGGATAGGATCCAAGTCTTTCTTACTCACTGCTATATGCAGCCATGCTTTGCACATTTTTGCTGAATGAATGAATGAGTCCAGAAGCATAAAATAAACTGACTTTAAAGATTTCAAAGTCAAGTGTTAGTGCAAATAATGTAATTTCATTAAAATTTCTTTTCAAAAATCCATCACAAAAGGAAAATGCTTTAATGTGTAAGTTGTTTATTTACTATTTCAATACAAGATGGTTTTTCAACAATAAAACTTCAGTACACACTTTTTAATTATTTAAAGAGCATATGTTTTGTAAGGATTTAGAGCAGAAAGAATATAAATCCAAGATTACTGGCTGCCTAATGAAGTTTCATTTTAAATTAATTTCCAAAGTCAATTAATACCATGCCCAAAGGGCATTATAACCACAACCAAACACCTCCTTTTGTTAAACATAGGGTCAAATCTATGTTCAAACATGTGCTAAATTTTAATGCTTTATTTAGGAATAATTTCCTTCCTAAGAGGTTCAATTCCTTTATAAATAGTATCTATCAGATTAGAAACTAGCGATTAACACTGTGGCCTAAGTTAAAAGAAAGGGAAGAAAAGAGGTCACCATAAAAATTAGTCTTCTTCATAGCCCAGAGTTAAAATTATCTAAGAGGAAAAGAAAAATATCAAGTAGGGATTCTCTAAGCATAGAAACAGCTGAATTCACTTCTAAAACTGAGAAACTTGACTCTTTACAACAAGATAAACTACCGCAGACCTTAACCTCATTTTCTCTAGCACCCTAAAAAACAAACAAACAAACAAGAAGATATAGGGGCACCTGAGTGGCTCGGTCAGTTTAGCATTCAACTTTCATTCAGGTTATGATCTCACAGTTCGTGGGTTCAAGCCCCGTGTCCGGCTCTGTGCTGACAGCTCAAAGCCTGGAGCCTGCTTCATTCAGATCCTGTGTCTCCCTCTCTCTGCCCCTCCCCCATTTGCATTCTGTCTCTCAAAAAAATAAATAAACATAACACACACACACACACACACAACAATCCACAAGTTCTATGGGCACTGTGAAATATTTTTTTAAAAAAAAGAAGAAGAAGAAGAAGAAGATAGTGTGACTGCTCCGGCCAAAAGGCTGAACTCCAAAGCATGAGAAAAAACTGTAGAATTTCACATAATATTATTTATTTTTGATCCTTTTATATATCTGTCCTATATCCTAATTACTTCAACTAAGTTCACAAAGGGCCTGGACCCTCTGACACTTTTTCTATCATCAGAATTTAGCAAAGACCTTAAATACATTAATACAAGAAATTAAATAAGCACACTGAATACAGTAAGATGAAAGGACAGATCACAGCCTGAACTTATCTATAAGTCAAATGTTATGTCTTATACGTAAGATCATTCTAAATAAAATGTATAAAACCCATTACGTACAAGTTAGATTATTTCCTAATGCAAACTATTCTGTGTTAGATCAACCCTCCCTCCTTTTCCGGAGCCTCATTTCAATTATCCTTCTCTATTGGCTCCTTCTTTTCATTTAAACACACTCAAGTCTCTCCCAACTTAAAACTCCTATGGACCCCACAATCTCTTCTAGCTGTCTCCCTCACCAAGCCCCTTCATAACCATGCTTCTTGAGAAAGAGGTCTGCATTTCTTCACATTCCAGTCTCTCCTTAACTCATATATGCATGATGCAAGTAAATTATTACTGAGTCATAAAACTAAAGATAAAAATAATCTGTGTATGGAAGAGCCTAAGTGTCCATCAACCGACAAATGGATCAAGAAGATGTGGCTTATCCATACAATGGAATACTACATGGCAATGGGAAAGAATGAAATCTGGCCATGTGTAGCAACATGGATGGAACTCGACGGTGTTATGCTGAGTGAAAGAAGTCAGGCAGAGAAGGACAGATACCATATATTTTCACTTATAAGTAACAGAGGACCATGAGGGAGGAGAAGGGGAAAAATAGTTGGGGAGAGGGAGGGAGGCAAAGCATGAGAGACTCTTGAATACTGAGAATGGACTGAGGGCTGATGGGTTGGGGGAAAGGGGAAGGAGGGTGATGGGTATGGAGGAGGGCACTTGTTGGGATGAGCACTGGGTGTCCTTTGGAAACCAACTTGAAAATAAACTATGAAAGACAAAAAAATCTGTGTACAAAACCATTAAATGCTAATTTAAACATTTCAAACTTTATCAACTGAGAACCTTCTCCTACCTCTCAACCAATTTTACATCTAAGCCATCTTCCACTTCATCCGTACCGTGCCAGATTTAGGTCCTCCAGCATGCATTTTTGCACACATCTTTGGCGGTTGTGTTCCTTCTGCTTTAGAATGTTTTTCGCAACCTCTTGTTGAATTTAACCTTCTCATTTTTCAATGCCAAATTCAAATTGTAGTTCCCCTCTGTAGCTTTCCCTACACCAAGTAAAGCAACTCCCTCAACAGTATTCCCATTATACTTTACTCAAATTTCCCTGACTACATGCAACACATCCAATCCTATTTATTTCTTTACCTTGTCTCTTCAGCTATTCTAAATTACTAGAAGACAGTGTCTTAATTGAAATTCTAAGAGTTTTCAAAGATCTGTGAAACCCCTAAATCAGAAGCAAAATTTTGTATATATTTTTTGGAGAGAAAATCTATGGCAGTTATCGGTTTCTCAAAGAAGCATGTGACCCCCAAAAAGTTAAAAATACTGCCCCCTAAATTAGCACAGTATCTGTCACATAGTTGAGACCCATTAAGCAGCTATTAAATTGTCATCAATATAAACAAACAAAGTGACTGCACAGAGGGAAAAAGCAAATCTCCTTTACAGAATTCTAACTAACATATGCACACACTGCCCCCTCCAGGAGGCGGAGCTTAATCCCCTGTCCCAGTACCCACAGTCCTTGAGCACGGGTACTTAGTGACTTGCTTCAAAAGAACAGAGTGGAAAAGAGAAAAATAGTAATTTTACAGTGGAGAAACCTGAAGACACCCCTTAAGCAAGGGATTAGCTACTTAACTGAAGGTTAACTTCACCCATGATGTCACGCTGGTATCAAGCATTCCTTTATATGATGTGTCAAGAACGTCATTTCATCCCTATAGTACTCTTTCCAAAAATTCATAACTTCTGTCTAATCATGGATAAAAAAAAAAATCAGACCAACTTAAACTGAAGGACATTCTACAAAATACCTGACCAGTACTTCCCAACTGTCAGGGGAATGAAAAACAAGGAAAGACTGAAACTGTCACAGCCCAGAAGAGACTAAGGAGGTATGACAACAAAATGTAATTTGGTATCTTAGACTGGATCCGAAACATAAAGACACAAATGGAAAAAACTGGTGAAATTCAAATAAAATCTAGAGTTTAGTTAATGGCAGTGTATCGATGTTGGTGCCTTACTTTGGACAAAGGAGCCATGGTCATGTAAGATGTTAACACATGGGGAAAACTGGGTGGGGAGTATAAAGGAACTCTTTGTGTGGTCTTTACCAGTTGTTTTTTTTTTTTTGTAAACCTACAATTATTCAAAAATTAAACTTTTTATCTTTTGGGTCTTTTTTCATGTAGTTACAAACTTCTCAGATTCCCACTTTCCAAACTTTCAGAGAATTATTAGCATACAGATTTGTTGTCCAATTTCCAGTAAGTTACATTAGACATAAGAGAAAAGGTGTAATACTCAGGGGCACCTGGATGACTCAGTCGGTTGAACATCCAGCTTCAGCTCAGGTCCTGATCTTGCATGGTTTGTGAGTTCAAGACCCACATCGGGCTCACTGATGTCAGCCAAGAGCCCCTTCAGATCCTCTGTCTTCCTTTCTCTGCCCCTCCCCTGCTTGTGCTTTCTCAAAAATAAACAAACATTTTTTCAAAAGGTCTTATACTCAAACCAAGGCAAAAATCTGTCAAGTCAATTATAATTAGGAAAATTGTAAATGACAACTTAGACGTTAGTGGCTGACATCTATTTCTTCATAATGAAGTTTCAAATGTGTCATTAGTGACTTTTTAAATCTGAACCACTCAACTCTCTACATTCAGGCATCACATTTGTGCCAGGCACTAAGATGTGACATGGAGTGGGGGAAGAAAGACCAATAAGCAGTAATAAATGGGTAAGTACTGGGACAGTGGGATACAGGGTGCGGCGGGAAGAGAGCAGGAGCTCTCTGGACTCTTAGGACCGTCTAAGGGAGATTAAGATGGGAGGATGAGTGAAAAAGTTTTAAGTAAAATTTAGAATGAGATCCGAAGCATTAAGAAGCATTAGCCAAGAAAAGAGGATTGAATAAACCAGGCAAAGGCAACAGCCTGCATAAAGACCTGCAAGTAAGAGACCATGGCCAGTTGTCCAGTATGGCTACAGCTAAAAGTGATAACTAAGCAGGGCATGGCAAGAAATGCAACAGCCCAATTTTTCAGTCTACTTTTGGGAGTCATGCCTAGAAGCTTGGCCTAAAGTTTCTTTACCTTTCCCAATAATTCTGGGGCAACTAAAAACCTTCATGTTAGTTTGTTACTTGCCAACACAACCCCTCTTACAAACATAATTAGCCTACACACCGTAACATTCAACAACAGAAAAACCAAATGTTTAACCACAGTCTCTATGTTCAATCCTATCTATACAATTTTCTTTGCCCCTAGTATTGTGCAAAAAGAAAAGGAAGGCAGGTTTACAAAATGCATAGATGGCAAAAAGCTGGCAGATAGTGCTAACATGTTTTAAGTTCCACACTTATGTTCAAATGTATCAATAACACTAAATATAAGTAGCTATGAACCAGGAAGGAAAGGAAGGGAGGGAGTAATTACCAGAATACCAATCCTACCACCACACTGGCAAAGCCAAAAACATATAATGAAACTCTCAGCTTTACCATTCCTGCAACAGAGGGCCTGCCTGACAGTAGAACATATGGTCAAAAGCATAGGTTGTAAGGCCAAACTTCATGGCTCTGAAGCCCAACTCTACCATCTGCTAATTATATTACACTGGGCAAATCACTTAAAGCGCTCTGGGCCTCAGTTTCCTCCTTTGGGAAGTATGGATATTACCTCTCTCACAGATTCAGTTTGATGTTTAAATGAATTAATATGTATCAGCCATCACTAATACATACTCTACTTCCAAAAGTGTACATTCCCTGTGCCCTCACTGAATAGCCACCCTTTTCTCTCCCCTGCGAGAAAGCATGTCAGAAAATAACACTATCTTGAATCTACATGATCTACTCTACATGAGTAAATCATTTTCAAAGTTTAGTTTACTACTGGCAATATATTCTGTACAACCCACAATAACAATCACACTTCTCAGAGTGTTACAACATCCAGGAGAAACAGTAATCTAGACCACGGCAGAAATGGACATTGCCTACCTTTCTTCACTGGCCCACCTTACTTGTTAACAAAATTCTGATTTTGTTTGCATATCAGTCGGCCACCCATTTGAAGAGAGACTGAGCCTACTTCCATTCCCTGGATCAACAGCATGAGCATCACGCAGGAGGAACTTGGGAGGAACTTGTTGAAATACAAAATCTCAGTCCCCAGTCTAAACTTACGAAATTAGAAACTCTGGGAGCAGGGCCCAGAAACCTGTGTTTTAACAAGCTCTCCAGGCCATTCTGGTACACACAAGTCTGAGAACCACTGAGCCATTAATGGTAGTCCCTGTCTCTTGTCAGTAACTGGTTTAGGAATGGGCATATGATGATTCTGACCAAGGGTCACTTCTAGAAATTTTGCTTATTAAAAATGAACACAAAGAAGGGACCTTCCCTCTTCTGGCCTTTAGATGTTTTTGATTACAGAGATGTGATGCCTAGAGCCTTTGCAGCCATCTTGCAGTCATAAGACGGCAAGCCAAAAACTTACCTGCCACACTGGGTCACTGATATAATCAAGGCAATAAAAAAAAAAAAACAAAAAAAAAAAAGCCAACAATCATGGACCCACTCTATCCATCAGATCTCCCGATATCTGAGATAATATCACATTTCCTCAATTAAGACATTTCAGTGGTTTAGATGCATCATTACGTTTTGAATCATCAAGGGGGGATGCCGTCAACTAAACCAACATTCTATTTACTTAAATAAATGTTCAAAATGTCTCAATTTTAGGAATATTCAATTATGAAGAAAATGTAAACCTCTAAACTGAAAACAGTAAATTCCTTATTGTTTAAGCCAAATGAGAAGGGTATTTTTGTTGCCCGCTAAATCATAACTAATTTTTTTTATGTTTGTTTATGAAAGAGAGAGAGAGAGAGAGAGAGAGAGGAAGGGGCAGAGAGAGAGAGGAAGACATAGAATCCAAAGCAGGCTCCAGGCTCCAAGCTGTCAGCACAGAGCCCAATGTGGGGCTTGAACCCATAAGCCGGGAGATAATGACCTGAACCAAAGTCGGCCACTTAAACCAACTGAGCCACCCAGGTGCCCCCAATAAATTATTTTCTTTAAAAAAAAAAAAAAAAGGATATTATGTTCAATTCTAGGTCTTCATTAAGACCAGAATACACAAAAGATGGGCAAGAGGTATGGTGAAGAATCTTGAAATATAAAGTAAGAGAAAGTAAAATACTGAGACTGAGAAAAGACAGTTTAGAAGAGGATGTCATAAGTTTCCTCAAATGTCTGAAGGGCTGGAATACTGGGGAAAAAAAGATTAGACTTTGTATAGCTCCAGATAATACTAGGAAAGGCATATCTTAACTCAAGGAATGAAATCTACCAATGGAAAGAGTTGTATTAAAAGATGGTTCATGCATTCCAGCAGAAACAGATCATTTCAAAAAATAAGGGTATAATTCCTTTACTGGTTGATAGGTGGCTCAGATTACCTCCAAGCACCCTTCCAACTATAAGCCTCTAAAATATTATGAGGTTAGAATATAGCAAAGGTAAAAAGATTCATTCAAACACAAAACCAAATCACAACTGCCAACAGGGCCTGATCCAGGCAGAATATCCAAGAGAAATTAAATTCAAGAAATCAAGGATATGGGATGGAATTCATAACCATCACAGGGTTATAAGATGCAGCAGCTCTAAGCATCAAATCAACAATCAATAACATCTAAAGGCTAGAAGAAGAGGAAAAAAAAAATAAATAAAGGCTAGAAGAAGAGAAATCTAAAGACTTCTAAATATCTACCTACCTTTAACCTAAACTCCTCTGCCTGGGATTTAAAGTTCTCTCTCCACCACCACTACCTACCTTAATAAAGCTTCCACTTCTTATGGAGTCTTCTCAGCATCCACATCCCAAAGCTATCATCACCCTCCTCTTCCCTACCCCAGCCTAATTCCTGCCCAATGCCTTTGCTCATGATGTTTCCTATACACGCCTAGCATGTCATTAACCCTTTCTGCCCACCTGGAATTTGTAAATCTTGCAAAGTGCAACCAAAATACCCAGTTCCATGATTAGGATGGACCCACGATTCTTTTCCCAGCAACTGCCAATAATTACTACAACGCATACATCTTTCTCTATACTGGGACTGTACTTATACAAGAGAGCAAGATTTAGCACCTGATTTGTTCTTTCGTTCAGATATTTTTATTTTTGTAGTTATAATATAAACATGTTCAGGGAACCCCACCATTCTTTACAATGTTAGCAACATTTTAAGCCCTTAATAAATCTCATCAATTAATGGAGCACTTTAGAAGCTGTCACAAGTCTTTCTTGGTCAGAATTAAGTATTTAATATATTTATAGAACAGCAAAATATTTATTAACCTATATCATGGAGTTTGCAACTCAAATTCTGGCTTAACTAATGAAGAAGAAAGAAAAGAATAAAGGGTTAGTCTGCCTTTGTGAAGAGGAATTGTATTTAGCTGTCCAGGTCCTAGCAAATATATGGTGCTGAGTAACAAAAACAAGAGGAAGGTCTACAGAAGGATCAATCTCATTTTATCCTACTTCACAGAATGTCATATTTGGAAAAGTAATCTGACTACATCATATTTTATATTTAAAAAACAGTGACCCAGAAAAATTCTGAGTGATAGACCCAAGATAAAGAAGCTCCCTTTTTATTTTCTGAGACAGGAAACTACCTAATTATAAATAGAACTTAAAGAAGATAGCTTCCAGAAATTTTTAAAAGAACAAACAGAGAACTGAATCCAAGAGTTAGGAATACAAAAAGCTGAAGGCAAAGGAGGGAGAAGCAGACAGTGCACATGACTATATCAAATTAAACAGGAATAAATATGCCTACCACACAGTAAACCCAGAAAAAAGTCTTCTCCGTTGCCTTCTCATAGTCCACAGGAGCCATTCTCACACAGCCCCAACTCTGAAGCTTTATGGCCTTAATTTTCCAAGCTGTGACTTGAGACTCACAACTGATCAATTGCAGAAGGGGGGAAAACATCCTAACTTTTTATTGTAATAGTTACTAGGTGGTTTTATTTCAAATTTCATTTTAAGGCAGCTAAACTGGGATTTAAAAATGGTTTTCATACTGACACTGTGGCAGTGAAAAGTTATAGAACATACTTTATTCCCCACAATTACAAAAGAGGAACTTCACTTTTTTGTTGTTGTTTTGGCTTCTATAAAAATATGACTTGATTTTCTAAAAATTTTGAGGGCATTATTACAAAAGGCCTAGAGGTTAACCCAGTGAAGCACTGGGTCTGACTGACACCGGAGAGCCAGAAAAAAAATTCTGGAGACCAACAATGAGTTCAGGAACTCTTTAAATCATTACACATTAATAGTAAAGACTAATCCAATGGTTGAGTCTTAGCCAAACTACCCAGTATAAGCACTTCAGACCCCCACATTTTTGTGCATTCATCACTTAATCTCATTCTCAGCCCAGCTAATTTGATTGGACCATAAGCCTCCAAAAATACATTTTAGGAAAAAGAAAACAGCTCTTCCTTAAAGAGAAATGGTTTATTTTATCGAATTTGTTTCCCCTGTTCCTGAAAACAGGGAAAACAGAACCTTTTACTAATACAATAACACACGAAAAAACCAAGTGGTCAAAACCTAAAATTATTTTCTAATAAAATCAGGGCCATTAAAAGGATCAAAAACCAACATATTCAATAATAAAAATTGTTAGAAAACATCAAACCATACTCTGAGGGCCAGTCCTAATAAGTAGCATTCTTTTAAATAAGAGAAGGTTTGAAAAACACACTTTTGGGTAAAGTATAAGCACTGCCCAACCTTTATTACCCAGAATAATATATTACCAAGTCTACTTCCATACGTTCTTAATTCTAATACATAATTACTGTTGCAGGAAAAATGTGACCCCCACACACCAGAGACTTGGCATCTTTTGTTGCCAGGGTCACTTTCCAGGTTCTCACCTGAAGCTCACAAAATCCACCTAAGTCCGCAGGTACTATGTCTTTCCCTGGTCCTGTAACTGACGACATCCCGCATCTGCTGGAGATACACATCCATGATAAAATTAACTTTCATTAATAAAACCTAAGGGTAAAAATTTAAAAATGAAAAGTACTGAATTTGGTAAAAGCACAAATTCAGGTGGGATAGAATACATACCCATTTTGTTGTCCGCATGGTCTGTTACTTAGTTTTTCAGTTTCTGACAAGAACACTTCTGTGAGCTAGGCAGTGTGTCAGCACTTTAGATTCTTAAATTCACTTATGGCACCTATAAGATAGATACACTCTTGGTACCTCATTTCACAGCTGAGGAAGTGAGGGAGAGACAAAGACAGCTTGCCAATGTGTCCAAGGTATCCAAGATCACAGAGCTGAATGAAGGGTTTAAATTTTACTTTGTTCTAAACCTTCGCTGCTGTCACTGGCCCAGCCCTCACTGAAAAAATAATGTGGAAAAAAGAGATAAACAGACATCAGAAAGACAACCATTCCTCAACCCAGCCATCCTAGTAAGTTAGAGACATACCTCCACATCCCCATTTGGAAGCGTAGGTGTCTGGAAGAGGCACTCTCCTCTTAGTTTTACCCTTACTCCCTCCCTTTCTATATAACGAAGATATGTATCATGAGGAAGAATGAATGTGACCAGGACAGCACTGCTTCCTACTTGCTTCCCTATGGAGTCAGCCTATTCATGGCCAGTAGCCAATCCACCGGCAGGCTTCTGCTTCAATTCAGGTAGAGCAGTAAGGTTTGAAAGTGCCTCAAGCAGAGCCAACAGTTCTCTGATCCTTTACAGTATCAAACTCTGCAATTGTGTGTCATAGCAGCCATGCTAGAATGGGGTCAATTACTGCAGGCACTCACTAGACTTTTCCCTTTTCTCCTCCCTTGGTGTTCAGGCTCTTTTCCCAGCACTTGCTCAGAACTGTTGTTAGCCTTTCCCCCTTGGTTTTACTGCCCCTACGTTTATGTTATTCTAAGTCTTCTTTCCTATGGATTCCTATGTGGAAAATGAAAGGTCTGAAAGGAGAAAAGTAAAAAAAAAACAAAAAACAAACAAACAAACAAAAAAAAGAAATGAAAATTCAAGAGGTTCTTGTATTAAGTCACTGTTTTAACGATATCCTATTTCCAATTTCATTCCTTTGAAAAGAACTAAGTATTAAACTACAATCAATATGGCCTAACTATAATAAAGAAATAAATACACACATATACACACACGCCATAATAGTGGGGGTCTTTGATCCTTAGCATCCCCTTTTCTTTTCTATCCACTATTTTCTAACTACACTGTTAATCTCTAACCACGTAATCAACTATTTCTCAAAATCCACTTGTCAGATGTGAAAAATTAGAAAGAACATTATGAGACCTGGCTCCTACAACACCACCATCTTAAGAAACAATGTCACTGAAGTTTTTGTTTACTGATCTATAAAATAAAGGTAATCACACCTCCTCTCACCTCCATAATCTAAGATTCAAAGGAGGTAACATACAAGGACAGCAAAGAACTAGAGGTACTAACAGGGTTAAGACACACCTTCAATCCAAAAAATCCCGACGCAACAGGTCAGTACTAAGTAACCCAACCTTTCCCTTGACAATAAGTATTTTAAGCAGAGAAGTACAATCTACTAACTCTTATGCCTTAGTGGAGAATTTTAACCAAATTGTGTTTTCGAGTTGACATCCGGAAAGTAAGGGACAACTGGGAAAATGTTGTGCAGTGTAAGGTCACAGCAGCCTCAGGTTCACATCATATAAACAACTTATTACCACCTCTTTTTCCATTTTTTGCCACAACTCAGTCTTCAGAATAAATGTGATAGGTTAGCTTCTAGGTCAAACTCCCAAAAAATGAACAATGATCCCCATCTAGTACCAAAACAATTGATCAACAAAAAAAAGTAGCCAAAGAACGCCAGAAAGACCTCATACATTCTTACATCCAAAGGTCTCAAATTTTTATTCAAGTGGTCATCTCTAGTTTGTGTGTAGTGACAGAATTTGTCTTCTCCTAAATACACTCTGACTTATACCATCTCATGTTACATAAGAGGGCACTAAGGTCTTAAAAAGCCACATGCAGTGGTCATTGTCTAATGTTCTGCCAAATGATTCCAACTTTCCATATCTGCAAACTGATTATAAATACATACTCTCCACCAAATAGATAAAAAGCCATTTTAACTGTACTTCGGTTTTGCCAGTAAATGCATAACTATAAAACTGTATATAAATCAAATCATATTTACCATTACCTCAGGTTATTTCAAAAGTGCATTTGCACAGGGAGAAAAGATATCCAAAAACATGGCCATAAGAGATAAAGATCCTAAGGCTCCAAACTTTTAAAAATATTCAGTACATAGTATTTAATATCTATTTAATCTAACATTTACCCAGAAAAAAATAACGCTACTCAGTCAACAACAATACTGAAAATAGTGTAACAGAAACTGGTGACTGCCAGGGATATATAAAAAGAGCGCCTCTTGTATGCCGAATTTGTAGAAGTAGGGGAATCAAATGCTTTCTGTGGGCACTGAAATTGAACTACCTGAAGTTATCTAGGTCTGACAGGGTGAGGGTGATGTCTGCAAATGGCAGAGTAAGCGGCTCCATGTTCCAACCCACAGCCCCTACAGTACCACGACATCGAAAAACAAACACCAACTGTCAGAACCAACTTCATCAAAACTCTGGAAAACACAGCAACCAGCTGAATACTGGATCAAGGAAAAGTCAACTTAAAACAGTAGGAAAGCCCTGTGGCATTTTCATTTGTCCTTGCCCCACCCCATCTCTGGTGTGGCAGCAGCCTATGTTCCAAAACCGGGACCTAGGCTCCCTGGTTCTAGAAAAGCAGAGCAGACCTTACTTGAGAATTATGGTTTAACTCTGTTATAACCTATCTTAGGACCATCTGAAGGATGGACAATATATGGTCTCTGTTTCACCTAACTCAAACCCATCCAGACTGAGGAGTGGCTGGCACTGCTCAAAACATGTTAAGGCGTAGGAACAGTCTGCAGAAACCTGAAGTAAAGGATTATAGTTGAAACATATAATAGACTACCTGAGGTGTAGGAGGAAAAGTCAAGAAGAGAGCTTCTTTGGGAAACTAAGGCAGTCAAAAGCTTGTATCTAAGGAAATTTAGAAAGGTGCAGGTATGCCCTGGATGTGTGCTCAGGGAAAACCTTAAGCTTTCACCACACGCTGAATGCTAAACTAGTTCCAAGTTTGACTATCTTAGGAAAACAGGCACCAGCACACAGCCAATCTGAAAAAAATCGGAGAGGTTTATTTGTTTTTTTAGCTTTAAAGGCATAGAAGCCATTCTCTGAAAACACTGACTGAACACAAGCTAAGAAATAGAGACTTCAGGAACTGTACAGGACAAGGAATACAATTCCTACAGAAATATTTGCAAAAAGTTACAAGGTATAAGAAATACTACTGCCTTCAACAATCTAAAAAACCAGGAAAGGGGGATAATCTGATTTCTAGAGATAAAATATTTTAAATACCAAATTCAAGTGTCCATTTTTAAAAAATCACAAGGCATGAAAAGAAAGTAGAAGGTACGGCCCATGCAAAGAAACAAAACTGACAGAAAAAGGCCCTGACAAGGCCTGACAGTGGAAATATCTTGAGACAAATGAAAACATAAACAAAAACAAAACACATCAGAACTTATGGGAAGCAGCCAAAGCAGGTCTCAAAAGGAAATTTATAGCCGTGATAACCACATTAAAAAAGACAAATGAGGGGTGCCTTGGTGGCTCAGTCAGTTGAGCATCTGACTTGATTTCAGCTCAGGTCATGATCTCGTGATTCATGAGTTCGAGCCCCACATTGTAGGAGTTCTTTATATATGTTGATATCCAAATATATGGATATCTGTCAGCGAAGAGCCTGCTTGGGATTCTGTCTCTCCCTCTCCCTCTGTCCCTTCCCCACTCCCTCTCCTTCCACTCTAAATAAAGTTAAAAAAAAAATAAAAGATGAATGATCTCAAACCAATGACCTAACTTTATATCATAAGAAACAGAAAAAAGAAAACCAAACAAAAGCTAGCAGAAGGCAAATAATAATGACTATCAGGTAGGAAATAAATGAAATAAAGAAAATCAATGAAAACCAAGGTGGCCTCTCGAAAAAGATGAACAAAATTCACAAACTTCTAGCTAGACTTACGAGTAATACAAAAGACACGTTAACCTAAATCAGAAATGAAAGAGACATACTACAGACCTTGCAGAAGTAAAAAGAATTACTGAAGAATTATATAAACTACACATCAAACTAGTCAACTAGATGAAATAGATAGATTCCTAGAAACATACATATTATATAAACTGACTCAAGAGAAAACAAAAATCTCCCAAAGAAGTCCATAACCAGATGGCTTCACTTGTGAATTCTACCACCTTTAAAGAATTAATATCAGTCCTTTTCAAACTCTTCCAAAGAACAGAAGAAAAGGGAACCCTTCCCAACTCATTCTATGAGGCTACAATACACTGATACCAAAGCCAAAAAAAGACATCACAAGAAAATTAAAAACCAAAATTCCTATGAATAATATATACACAAAACATTCAACAAAATACTAACAAAGCAAATCCAACAGTATATTTTTAAAAAATTTATCCACTGAAACCTACTGGGATTTATCCTGGAATGCAAAGATGGTTCAATGTATGAAGAAAGTACAAGACCTACCTACAAAATGGGAAAAAATATTTCCAAATCATATATCTGCATATCAAAATATATAAAGAACTCCTACAACTAAACAACAAAAGGACAAGCCAATTAAGTGGGTAAATGATTTGAACAGACAATTCCCCCAAAGAAGGTATATAAAAGGCAAATAACAAGTACATGACATGCTCAACATCATCAGTCACTAAGGAAATTCAAGTTAAAACCACAATGAGATACCTTCATACCTACTACATTGACTATAATGAAGAAAATGGTAAAAAGTTTTGGTGAGGATGTGGAGAAATCAAAACATGTGTACATTGCTGGTAGGAATGTAAAATTATGCAGCTGCAGAGGAAAACAGTTTGGTAGTTACTCGAAAACATATGGTAATATAGAATTACCATATGATCAAGCAATTCTACACCTAGATATGTACCCAAAAAAAGTGAGAGCAAGAACTCAGATATTTGTACACCAGTGTTCACAATAGCATTATTCATAAAAGCCAAAAGGTAGAAATAACCCAAATGTCCATCAACAGATAAACAACTAAATACAATGCGGTATTACGTCTGTACAATGGATTTTTTATTCAGTCTTTAAAAGGAATGCAATTCTGATACATGCTATAATACAGATGAACCTTAAAAAAAAGGTGAGTGCAATAAGCCTGACACAAAAGGACAGACATGATTCTACTTATATGAGGTACCTAGAATAGGTGAACACTTAAAGACAGGAAGGGCTAGAGAAGGGGAATATTGGGGAAGTAATGCTGAATAGATAGAGGGACTCTGGAATGATGAAAACGTTCTGGAGATGGTTGGTGGTGATGATTACACAACACTGTCAATGTACTTAATGCCAATGAACTGTAAACACTTTGAAAATGGGTTAAAATGGTGAATTTTGTTACACATATTTTACCACAATAAAAAAAATATATGGTTACAATGGTCATTTATATAAAGCATACTTACAATGATAAAAATCTTAAATAGTTAATACAGTAAATCTTATGTTAGTATTTTACCACAATAACTTTTTTAAATGAAAAAGCAGAGCAAGACACAGAATCTATATGATCTCAGACGTATATAAAAAATTTCTCCTGTAGAGGCATGAAAATAATCTGTAATTTCTAGTTCGATCTGATGTTAGATCTGGGTTAGCGACTAGTATCCCAGGATAGTCTTTTTTTTTTTCTTTCTTTTTTTTTTTTAATTAGAGAGATACAGCGAGTGCACAAACAAGGAAGAGAGGCAAAAGGAGAGAGGGAGAGGGATAGAGAGAGACAGAGACAGACAGAATTTTAAGCAGGCTCCAGTCAGAGTGGAGTCAATACAGGATGTGATCCTTTGACCCTGGGATCAGGACCCGAACCCAAATCAAGCGCTGGATGCTCAACCTACTGAACCACCCTCGCACCCCTCCCATGACAGTCTTAAACAAGAGTGACTTAAACAAGCTCCTGGTCCTGGATAATGTCTTGTGCTAAACAAAGAATGAATTATAGCACTAACACAGTACTGTACGCAGTCCCTCAAAATGTTACACACAGAATCATCACTGAACCCAGCAGGACCACTCCTAGGTATATGCCCAACAAATATAAATACAGTCCATACAAAAACTTCCACTGTTTGTAACAAATTGTGGTGACAACTCAAATGTCCATCAACTGATAAATGGATAATCATTCAGCCACAAACAGAATGGACCACCGACACAGGCTACCTCACAGATGAACCTTGAAACGTTATGTGGAAGTTAAAGAAGCCAGTCAGAAAAGGCTCTATACTGTAGGTACTGTACAAACATCCAGAACTCTATAGACAGTAGGTTGAGGGTTCCCAGGGGCTGGGGAAAAGGGACAATGGGAAGTGATTAAAAATGGGCACAGGGTTTCTTTTCGGAGGGATAAATGTTCTAAAATTAGATAGTGGTGATGGGGGCGCCATTCTGTGACTATATTAAAAACATGGAATTATGGGGCGCCTGGGTGGCTTAGTCGGTTAAGCGTCCGACTTTCGCTTAGGTCATGATCTCGCAGTTCGCAGGTTCGAGCCCCGCGTCGGGCTCTGTGCTGACTGCCAGCTCAGAGCCTGGAGCTTGTTTCAGTCTGTGACTCCCACTCTCTCTGACCCTCCCCTGCTCACGCTGTCTCTCTCTCTCCTAAGAAATAAATAAAGCATTTAAAAAATAAATAAATAAATAAATAAATAAATAATAAAAACACGGAATTATACATGGTAAGTGGGTAAATTTTATGGTTGCCAATTAGATCTTAAGCTGCTAAATATAAATGCTGCTCTTTGACATTCTGATCCTCACATCTCAAATGCTGAAGCAAAGTCTCAGTGGGGTAAAACAACACCATCTGTATCCACAATGCATTCTCAAAACTCTTGTTTGTTTCTTAAATCTCTGCAATGTGAGAAAATATTCTTAGATTTGAATAATTTACAGAGGAACATTACATATTAACCTCCACTGTTGTAACAGAATAATAGTCTGTTCTCTCACCCTTCACAATGGCTCTTTGAACTTTAGGATTTAGGTTAGTAACCGTGAATTCTTGACTCTTACTAATTTAGAAATTATAAGGAAAAATTGATAACATATTTTGCCCTTTTATATATGTTATTCTTGAGTTCCTCAAGTGTATGTTATTACAAATGTCACACACCTTGTGCACACAGAAGAGTGTAAGGAAGAAAGGATTCGCTGGAGTGTAGGCCACTGGAGAGGTTAACATAGAGAACCTCAGAACAAGAACTGCCATTAAGAATTCTGCTAGTGCTGGGGCACCTGGGTGGCTCACTCGGTTAAGCGTCTGACTTCAGCTCAGGTCATGATCTCACGATTCGTGGGTTCAAACCCCACATAAGGCTCTGTGCTGACAGCTCAGAGCCTGGAGCCTACTTTGGATTCTGTGTCTTCCTCTCTGCCCCTCCCCTGCTCACGTGCTCTCTCTCTTTCTCTCTCTCTCGCAAAAATAAACAAAATGTTTAAAAAATTTTAATAAAAAATTTTTAAAAAGAATTCTGCTAGTGCTATAATGAACAGATGGCACACACATGCACATACTCATATGCAGAGCTCATTCAAAAGATGGTTGAGAGGGGGGAAAATCAGTTCGGGACATCTTACCTGTTGCTCTACGAATTACCAGAAATTAAGAGCTGTGGCCCTCAAAATGCCATTCACTCCAGCACATACTTTAGGTGGATCTGGCAACCTTCAGGAGTTTTCTCCTCCACATTTTACTTTCACACAAGTACACTTACTTAACAACAGAGCTTCTTGTAGACATCACTTGATTATCACAGTGGCATTTATCTCCTGTTCTGAGTGCTGACCACACACTCATGCCTACCCCCCAAAATGGGCTTGGTTTACTGTAGCTGGGGATGACAAGATAGAAAGGACAGAAGGGGTTTTTTTTTCCCTTTCCTTTTTTCTTTTCTTTCCTTTTTTTTTTTTTTAACCACAGAAAAGACTTCCACATAAATCAATTTTAAATTGCAAAGCTTTTCTTTTCCTTTACTCCATGGCTGTCTCTAGACATGTTTGCCTACTCAGCAGGAGCGAAAGCCAGAATGCATGTAGGCTCCAAAGAAAAATATCCAGAATAAAACACTACAGAAGACTCACGGGGGGAAACATTTACTTTAACAAAGCAAAACCAGAAGGAGGATTCCTGCAAGCAGTCTGGCAACAGAATTGTTTCAAGTCACATATTTAATTACACAAAATTTCTTCTCTGGTATTTAAGTTATTAACATATCTATAACTCCCATTCACCTAATTCCTGGGCCAAAAGGTGTGTTTTAAAAATATAACAGCTTCCAGGGGCGCCTGGGTGGCTCAGTCCATTAAGCATCCGACTTCAGCTTAGGTCATGATCTCACAGTCTGTGGGTTTGAGCCCCGCGTTGGGCTCTGTGCTGACTGCCAGCTCAGAGCCTGAAGCCTGTTTCAGATTCTGTATCTCCCTTTCTCTCTGACTCTCCTCTGCTTATGCTGTCTCTCTCCCTCTCTCTCAGAAATAAATAAAACATTTAAAAAAAACCCTTTTTTTAAATATGTATGTAACAGCTTGCAGACAACACAGGTGTGTTTCTGAATGATGGCAGAATATTGTGAGAACGGGACTCTGGAGCCAGAATAGCTAACTTTGAATCTCTTACTAAGCTCTGGGACACTGGGTACGTGCTCACTTCTCTGTGCTTTAGTTTCCACATCTCTAAAATGGGAATAACAGTATTTACCTCACAGGGTTACTGTGGGAATTCAGTGAGTAATACACATGTAAAGCGTTTATTGCCCTGCACTTAGGAGGCCTTCAGTATAAGTTAGTCATTGTGATGGCATTTTTCCGATTGGGAGTATGTAAATACCAATTAAGGACAATGACCCTTTTTGGCAACTTCCCTGATGAAGCAGGGTTTTCCTTTACTCAGCCCACCCCCATCAGTCTTTCAATGCCCCTGCAGCCTCCTGAGAACCAATGCAAGATTGCCATTATCCAAAGCAATCAATCTGTTATAATGCAACCCCAACTCACTAACTAGAAAACTTCTACTCATAAATCATTCTATTATCTAGTCAGTTGATAGCATGTGGAAAAAAAAGGAGGGGGGTTGAATGCAGCACCTTCCTGGTGACAGTGATTTGGGATGAGGAGAAGACTTTCACTTTTTTTTATTGTCTGATTTGTTTACAATATCTTTTTGTTTAAAAATGCTAAGTTTCAACAAACATTATGAAAAACATTTGCTTTCCAATTAAAACAATTTCAAGCCAGGTACAGTTTAAAACATATTTCTATAAACTTATCCTACGTGTAGTTCTTCCTAAGGATCTGATGGAACAAAATAATTACAGCTGTCAATTTTCCTCTCGGTGAATGAGAAATGAAGACGGAACCTGAGATTGCCTTAGGAACACGTGCCGGGATTCCAATCACTTCCTCTCTGGCAGTAAGTCACTCCTCTCTCTACCAGATGGCAAGTGACACTCCAACAAAACCCACATATTTAAAACAAGTGTAGAAATGTTTATTGTACATTTCCTTCCAAAGCAGCTGCTCAAGAGAATGCACTCGTGCTGCAAGAAGGAAATCAAAGTGTATGTCCAACTAATGAAATCTTTTACGAGCTGCACACTGCAGGCTCCAACACTGGTAGCTGCCAGCTGCTGCCTAAATACTATTTTCCAACATCTTCTGAAGGCTAGTAGTTACTCAAATAGATTTTTAAAAGAAAATGAATGCAAAATATTGTAATTATTAGAAGATTATTATAATTAGGCATTCTGTTCCTTCCTTTGATTCAAGGAACAAAGTGGCCGTGACTATAGCTGAGAACACAAAGTGCCTTCGTTTGGTTGCTTATTAATCCATTCAGAGGTTATACTGACTTACAGGGAAGAGACCTGCCCTTAGCTTTCTTCCAATTCCTGCTCTCACCTGAAGTCTCCTGAGCACATCCATAGCTTTCTCCATTAGCTCTGTTCCCACTGTCCAGTGAGGCAAAAGAAAAAGGACAACCAAAGGATCATTTCACCTCTCAAATACCTGAAGCCACATTCTAGATGGGAGGATATTTAACCAAAGTTTTAAAGTAATTAATTTTTTAATGTTTATTTACTTATGGGGGGGGGAGGGCAGAGAGAAAGGAAGAGAGGAAGAGAGAGAGAATCCCAAGCAGGCTTCATTCTCAGTGAAGAGCTTGACCTGGGGCTCGATCTCACAACTGTGAGATAATGACCTGAGGAGAAATCAAGTCAGACACTTAACCAACCAAGCCACCCAGGCACCCCTGAAGTAATTTTTAGTGTTAGAATCCCCTTCCTCCTTGATGGATGTGGGGGGGAGGGGGGATGGGCATGGAGGAGGGCACTTTGGGGATGAGCACTGAGTGTTATGTGGAAACTAATTTGACAATAAACTATTTGTAAAAAAAAAAAAAAAGAATCCCCTTCCTCCTTTTTTTTTTTAATGTTTATTTTTGAGAGAGAGAGAGAGCAAGGGAGGGGCTAAGACAGAGTGCAGGACAAAGGATGTGAAGTGAGCTCTGCACTGACGGCAGCAAGCCTGATGCGGCAGGGAGGGGGAGAGAGGACCTCAAACTCACAAACCACAAGATCATGATCTGAGCACAAGTCAGATGCCTAACTGACTGAGCCACTGAGGCGCCCCCACTCCTTCCTCCTTTCTAAACTAAATGAGCGACAACTGATCTTACAAAAATACAGTAGGGAAGAAAAGAAAGAGAATTTGTTTGCAGGATCTAGTCCTCAGGTCCCTCTGTAATAGTTCTCAAAAAAAATTTTTTTTTACCTTTTGATTACCTACTTGAAGATATTTATTTCACTTCAAAAGCAATACAGGATTTTTAAACCTTGCCCAGAATGTTTTCCTCACTTACCAAACCAATAACACCCCAACATAATCACTTCAGCAGTCTGTAAGCAGTTATCAGTGGTGCTGGTCAGCATTTTTCATGATCTTTTCTGACTGCCAGAACAAAAATACAGGTATGCAACTATGTCCTTTTCAAAAAATTAGAGAAGTGCTGTTTACATTTAAAGTCTGACAAATTAACACTAATTTCTGGCTCCCAAGAGACAGGCTACATCATGTACTATTCTATGAGTGTAAAACAAACCTCGTAAAACTTTTTACAAAGTTCCCAACTTGTGTGCCTGGTATTTCCTAACTGACGTTATCACTGCTCTACATACCTTGCATCTTCAAAGCACTTCTACAAGTTATCGGATTTCAAAAAAATTGAAAAATCTCATAATTGAAATAAATCTGAGAATAAATCCTGTTCTGATGCTTGTAACTATCTTAAGATTAATAAAATAGGTACTATCATTTCCAATTTCCAGAATCAGAAGCTGAGGGTGAGCTGAGTAAAATAGTCTAACACAACAGATGATAAGCAAGGATCTGATATGTTTACTACATTATGAATAAACTCCCCCCAAAGAAAATTTAAGCATAATATTGATACTTCGAAAGGTTAAGAAATGGTCTCAAATATCCTAGAAAACTGGTGCTTTTACTATATTATCCCTTTATTTATTAAATAAATGCATATGCTTTTTTTAAACTTATGTCAAGTCAAATTTCTTATCAAACTCTTTTCTGAAACATTCAGGTACTGTCCCACAAAACTCCTTGCCATCCCCAAATCCAAAACTATTTAAAAATCTTTGTGAAGGCAGATGAGGTCTACCCCCAAGCACATGGGGTGTCATGGTGCCCCACAGCACTGTGCCCGCTGGAACCTAGGTCCACAAGCCATCAGCGCATCTTGGTAAGGTGTGACTATCTTTCTCAAAGAAAAACCCCATAAAGTCTCTAAGTCAAAGCAAGAGACCTCCTCTGGCTGTCTTCCTGGTTACTATTTTTAGGCAGTTCAACACTGGGCAAAGTCTGGCACGACTGACATCAAGATGTTACTGCTGGCAGCGCGACGGACTCCAGCTGCTCCACTGACAGCCACTTTCAGCGTGGCCAAGGCTAAGAGAAGATGGAGAGGAGGAAAGGGCAACTCCCACAGAGCAAACATGCCATGTGTGCCAGCTACGATGCCAACATCATCTCATCCAAACCCCAGATAACCCTACCAGGGAGGCAGAGTTCTCATTCCACCAGTGGGCAAACTGAGAATTGTATAATCTGTTCTGAAGCCCAAGCCTATGGCGCTATACAGAAACTGAGAAAAAGGCATTATCTGCGGGGTAATATGTAACAAAACTGTACCAGATTTCCACTTGTTACAGTGTGAAGTTGGGTGGAACACGTTGTATAACATCACACATAATAGCACAGCCACAAAGGCTCCTACCTATCACATGGCAAAGCTGTAGATTTACCTATTTCATAACCATTACAGCATATCGTCATCAATACCTAATTCCCTTATTCGAAGCACTACCTATACCCAAACTGCCTTCATTTTTAGTCAAACCGACACGTCCGCTATGAAAGAGAATTTTAAGCCCTGCTATGCTAAAGTCTTGAGTGTCCCAGGCTGAACTGTGTCCCTTAAAAAGATATGTGAAAGTCCCAACCACCAGTATCTCATAATATGACCTTATTTGGAAACAGGGTACTTGCAAATGTAATACGTTAAGATGGAGTCATACTAGAGTAGGCTGGGCCCTAACCCAATTATGACTGGTGTCCTCATAAGGAAAGGAAACTGGACACAGACAGAGGGAAGAGTGCCATGTGACAATGGAAGCAGGTAATGAAATTATGCAGCTGCAAGGCAAGGAGTAACAAGGCGTGACTGTCACCACCAGTAGCTAGGAACTGACAAGGAACCTTGATTTCAAACTTCTCTCCAGGACTGTCAGAGAATAAATGTCTGTTGTTTCAAGCTACCCAGTTTGTGATACTTTGTTACAGCAGGCCTTTAGGAAGAAACTAAAAACAGTGGTCTAATGTATATTCGAAGATACCTCTCTGACATAGAAAGCCTAAAGCTGAGTTCCTGCTACACTGTGAACTACACAGAACTGATCCCATCGTACTAAGTTTTAAAACAGAGGCAAGAAATCTGGGTATAGAACAGACAGCAAGGAACCAGGCCACAGAGGCTGGGTGGGAGCCAGGTCTTAAAATCAACAGGCAGCGGCAGTAAATCATCCTATGGATAAAGAGGTTAACTTAATCGACACTATTATTGGCAAAATCACTAAAAACAGACCACAAACATGGATTCTGGTCAAATCAATAATTTCACACGTTCAACAATGAATCAATCTACTCTGGTATAATCTTTTGAAAGTTTATTAACTCCGGGATCGAACTGCAGCAACCTCAAGATTATTATGAAACTGGAAAATTATAAATGGGCCCAAAAATTAATGTTCTAAAGATGGATTATTACTTCACTGAATAGTCTCATGTGACGTCAGGTGGTCATCAAGCAGTCATGAAAGCGTACAACCTAAATTCCAACCAAAAAGAGACTCTGTACATACACATTAAAGTTGGGGGAGAGAAAAAAAAGGATACAAAATTTCTCAGCCATGAAGAAACCACTAAAAAAGTAAATTAAGTTAAATTAAATTTTAAGTAGAAACATCTTAAAGGTTTAAAAACAAAAACAAAAAAGATCTGAAAGAGCTTGGTTGGACAAAACAGAAAACTTCTGGTTTCACTGTAATACGAGCTATAAATAAAACTGAGACGAAGCCCTTAAAAAAAGACAATTACTAAAGTACAGATGAACACATCCATCTTTAATTCTTCATTTTCTAACTGGTTTTGGTTGTGTCTGAGCCTACAGGAGTGCAGTAGCCCAAGGAACAGGCATCTAGCTGGAGAAAACCCAGATACGGTTGACAGTCAGGACCACAAGTTGACAGATGCCTCTTTTTTAAAAAGCAAATAACTGATTATTCTTATTAACTCCTACCAGGCACCTAGACTTCAGCCACCATACACAGAAAACAGATTAAAATAAACCACTACACAGTTTCAGGTCATGTAACATTTCAAAGGCAAGAGATTAAAACCACCACCTGAGCCAACCTGACCCTAGAGAATTGTCACAAGCAAACCTCCCAAATTGGTGAAGGCTATTTTCAAGGCAGCCTTAGAATGAAAATAGTGTGTGTGTGTCTGTGTCTGTGTGTCTGTGTGTGTGTATACTTATATTTGCATTACAGAGTCTTGTGTCTCCTCTTCAAAACTCTGGCGTTCAAGTACTACCCCTTCACTGAAGCCCAATTCAGACTGTATGTTCAGAGACTCCCCTGTACACCCATCTTCTGAGTACTGAGTATCTAGCATTCAGTTACATAGATGGCTTAGTTGCCCTGTGTCAACACCATGTAATGTTTTAATGCCATGTTTGTTCATTCTTTCAAACAAATAGTGCACCCTTCTATAAACAAATTTCTTTGCAAGAAATGAATACGAATCAGACAGAGCCTACTCTCAAAGGAGAGAGAACAGATTATAAATAAGATTAAAAAAACAAAATTACTAAGTGCCAAAGTACTTTCCCTGAGAAAGTTCACAGTCAAGAATGATGATATGAATGGAAAGACCAGGACCCATTTTGATGGAAGAGTTAACAATTGAAAAAGGTCAGAGGGGCGCCTGGGTGGCTCAGTCAGTTGAGCGCCGGACTTGATTCCAGCTCAGTAATGATCTTGCAGTCGTGGGATCAGGCCCAACGTCAGGCTCTGAGCTGACAGTGCAGAGCATGCTTGGGATTCTCTCTCCCTCTGCCCCACCCCAGCACTCATGCATGCGCTCACGCATGCTCTCTCTTTCTCTCAAAATAAATAAACCTTAAAAAAATCATTAGAATTTGAACAGAGCAATACAAAGGACTACCTATAGTGGGGATTTTCAACACTGGCACTCTATCTTTTAGACTGAGTAATTCTTTGTTGCAGAGGACTGTCCTATTCACTGCAGAATGTTTAGTAGTGTCCCTTGATTCAACCCACTAGATGCCAGCAGCACTCTCCAGCTATAACAACCAAAAAGTCTCCAAGACACTATTTAAAAGTTTGAAGTATATTCTGTGAATGAAGAGGGACCACTGAAGGTCTTTGATCTGGTAGTAGCAGATCCAGAGAAGGAAGCTCTGTCAATAATGTTGTTTGGAAAGGGTTGTAAAATGGCTGGTTAACATCCTTCCTTGCTGAGAGAATTTTAAAGGGTTGTTACATTGACACAATATTTTCCTTATCAACTACCGGATGCTGAACTCTTTTTTCCATCAAAAGTTTATACATACATGATGATATTTTACAGTAACATTTTTATTTTTAAAGTAATCTCTATACCCAATATAGGGCTCGAACCTAAAACCCCAAGGTCAAGAGTCACATGCTCCACCGACTGAGCCAGCCAAGCACCCCAACATTTTTTTTAAAGTTCACATTTGAAGGAAAATCAATCAATAATAATAAAATTTAGAGTTCATGTTTCAGATTTTGGGGGAGATAGATAACATTTTTTGACTTTTATTTCAAAAGACATGCCTGCCTAACTTTATTCTTGAATATACACAACCCACTTTTTATACAAGCATTTATCAAAGGTAAATGAACTACAAAGTGACTATAGTTTTCTCCTTGGTTTCACTTACAGTAAGAATAGTCACTTAATAAATACATATTTATAACTCTTTTAACATTATCACACCTGTATTTGGAGAATTTACCTTGAACACCTAAGCAAAGTACTTTGGTATGTATAGAAGGAGAGCTGGATAACAGATAAAGGAGGAAAATTTGGCCAAGTAGCACCTTATCAATGCCAGGTGCAATCCTCAGTATGTGGGCCAGGTAGAAACAGCTGTTAATACTGAACATTTATTTAGTGAGCACTTGCTACATATCAGACTTTACATGTATTAATTCTCAAATAACTATATAAGATAGTGATACCCTCCTCCATAAAGCTGTTCCTGATATTTCTATGCAAAATAAGCAGTATTTTACCTATGAGGACACTCAGAAGCAGACAGGTTAACTAATCTGTCCCAAGTTAACAACTGGTCTGAGGCATCTTGAGACCCATCACTCAGGCTCCAGATGGCATGCTCTGAAGGCCCAGGGTCTACCAACTCCCTCAACCCTCCCTATTAGGCAGTGCTGGGCCTCATGACCACAGGTCATGCCATAGGAGGGAGAATCTGGAAGACACTGTTTTAATTCAAAATACTACTCTTTTTTTACTAGAGTAATCTCAGATTTAACAACGTTGGGGTTCTCTTTTTCAAATCTGACACTACAGGTTATCATTACCCAACAATTATCACACTGAGTTACGGAAGTGACCAGTTTTAAAATACTTTTAGGAAACACAACAGCTAGTCATCAGCTGGACAGTCTAGCTAAAACACTAATAAAAGGTATGCCTTAAGCTAAATGGGTTGGCTATGAGGACAGTATTAGTATGGCTTTTGTTTTTTAAACTGGCCAACAGTCCTGGGCAAGGAAGATAAAAATATTTCATTTGTTGATGTTTTTATGTTATAAGTTGTAAGGCAAGAAAGAAGTCAAAATATCTAAAAGGTCTGTTAATTATTTTTAACTGTGGTAAAATACAACGTAACATAAAATTTACCATCCTTACCATTAAGAATACAGTGGCATGAAATAAATTCACAGTGTTGTACAGCCATCGCCAGCATCCACCCACAGAACTCTCTTCATCTTCCCAAACTGAACCTGTACCTGACTTTCTATTCCTCCCTTCCTGCCTGCCCCTGGTAACCACCATTCCACTTTCTGTCTCTATGAATTTTACTATTCTAAGGAACCTCCTTTTGTTAACTGGCTTATGTCACTTATGATATTGTCCTCAAGGTTCATCCATGTTGTAGCCTGTGTCAGAATTTCCTTCGTGGGCCTGAATAATAAACAGTCTGTGTATATGCTACATTTTGCTTATCCATTTAGCAATCCATGGACATTGGGGTTGTTTCTACCTTTCTGCCAGTATAAATAAGGCCTCCATGAACATAGGTGTACAAATATCTCTTAAAGTCCCTGCTTTCAGTTCTTCTGGGTTTATAACCAGAAGCGGAATTGCTGCATCACATGTAAATCTACATTTGATTTTTTGGGAACCACTATACTGTTTCCCATAAAGTCTGTGTGACTTTACATTTCCAACAAAGCAAAGGGTCCCAGTTTCTCCACACCCTCACCAATACTTGTTATTCTGTTGTTGTTGTTTCACTGGAGCTATTCCAAAGGCTGTGAAGTGTTATCTGCTCAATTAAAAAAATACCTATTATTGAAGATTGTATCTGTAGCAATCAAGAGTATTATGTGAAGTTAATTCATTTATTTTTAATTTGGCCTTTAATTTGGCCTTAGCGTTCCCTAAGATTTGTGTTAACATTACTATAATGCCACTAAGTATGATTTTGGGAAAGTCCACCCAAAAGTAAGCTTTTAAACACAGTGTAACCATTATAACATCTGCAGCAGTATTACATTCTGGAGTGCAGAGATGTAACAGTATTTATTTTGATCAAGCTCAGATGGGGTCACCCAGTAGCTTTACACAATACTGGGAGTCACGTCTATTTGTAGTCTGGGTAACAGAGCATGGCTACAGCAGAAGGACTAGTGGGAGGGAAAGACTAAGCCAACTCCAGAGACTACAAGTAAATATACTAAAAGTACTAAAATTATATTAATAAGATAAATGGGACAAAAATTTGATCTCAAATAATGTGTATTTGACCTGTAACACCATATAGCTTCTGTTAAAGGTTTCGGTGCATAGTTTTTATTCAAATTTGCACTTTTATCATTACTACTCAAATTTGCAGTTTTATCATTACAGCATAATAGTCTCAGAAAATATTAATTACTTATTAGTTATACAAGCCACAGGTTTTGGCTTGGTAGAAAAAACAAGGATCTTCATCTAGACCCCTCACAGAGTCTCAACTGATGGTGATATTATGTATAGGAACTTTATTAAATAGCCTCTAAATAACACATGTATTTATTAAATTTTTAGTAAGCTAATTTTTTAAAGCCAATTAAGAATACCAGAAAACATAACCTAAATAATATTTAGAATTAACAGAACAAACATCTTGAACCAGTTGATTGTTAAACCTTCAATATGAGAGTAATAGGTTCTATTTTTTTAATATTTTATGGATTTCAATTAGACCTTATAAAACATACTGACATGTTTTGATGAAAACATTTTGAGTTTTACATTGATTCTTATTTAGATGCTTCAACAACTTTGTAAGGAATTTTTAAATAAGTTTAATCCATCCCCAGTGGTTAGCATACAAATAGAATCTATAATTTTAATAATATAAAGTTTAGCATAAAATTCAAAATTTAAGTATGAATTTTACACACATATTTAAGTCATATATTTGGTGGCCTCTACAATTAACAAATGAAAACAAGAAGTGACTTTCAGGGGTACTTATTGGGGAATAGCACCCAACCAGGTCCCCAAGTATGGGACATGGTTTTGTTCACATCAGCTGTGTTCAAGTATCATGATCCCAAACTGTCCTGAATAAGATGAACTATTTTTTAAGACTTGAAACACTGACAAGGATTAGACATACGGCCACAATACTTTTTATTTCATTTATGAGGGCCATTTTTACCTCAATTAAATTTTATCTGAAAAAAAATTATTTAAAGCTCAAGTTGTATTATTCCATTATATTTTAATTTAGTATATTTAGTATGGATCACATTTAAAATGTTTGAACTTAGTTATTTTTATTGAAGGTTAATAAATTTAAATTTATTAATTTAACAAAATTAAATTTAAAGTAATTTAAATAGTTACTTGTTTTACCTGACCAATTAAAACAGGGATTGGCCTGTTTTTATACAACCCTGGAGCTAAGGATAGTTTTTACGTTTTTAAACAGTACATTGAGACAGAGGCCTGACATGACTCACAAATCTGAAAATACTGAATTAAAATATGAATCAAATTAAAAAGACATTCTCTTTTACACTTCAATCAACAGCAATTTACATCACACACCCACACCTGCCCGCATATATACACCCTCCGTTAATCTGAAGGATACTGGTCTAAGCATAGAATTCTTTCTTTCTGAGTTTGTCCACCAAAATCTAAGCTTCCTCTTCTATGGTACAAAGCTTCTGCCTGGGCCGGAATACATTTCCCAGCCTCACCTGATCTGGTTACAGTCACAGGGCTAGTTCTTCACAATGGATTTTCAGCACAAGTGATGTGTGTCACTTCTAGTAGGGCTTTTAGGAAGCAATTATGCTTTCTCCATATTCTCTTTCCTTTCACTGGCAGAATACTGAGTGTTGAGTCCTTTAAGGATATGAAAGCCACTATCAGCCAGGACCACCCACAGGAGACAATACACTTCTATTGTGTTAAGCCACTGAAATGTTTGCTATTATAGTTACTGAGGAAACAAACTGTTAACAGTCACTAACATAAATGTTGCATATCTGCTGCCTTTCACATTTAACTAACTTCTACTTATTTTGGAAATTCTCCCAATCATCCTTTAAAAAAAAAAAAAACCACTCTATGAAAACAGATTGTTTATATTCCTGAGAGCCGTCTGTTTATTCTACCCATCAGTCTTTTCCTTGACAACTGGCTACTGTTGCTCCTTTTTCTGTTTACTGTATGCTCAGATGAATTTTAATTTCAAATGAACCAAAATTTAAAATCATTCCTGCTACACATACATAGCTCCAATGATGCTGCACTGAGACATTACCACGTTCCATCCAATGACTATGTTACAGAAGCAGAAATTTTAAAATGGATTAAAACAGCCCCTCTTCACTTACTTATTGTGTGTAAGGGCCAAAAAAAACCCATGAGAAGGGTAATAAATTTCACTTAACCTTGAAACACCAGTACCTCCCAAACTAGAATCTCCCAAAACAATAGAGCCTTGGTATTTTCAAGAGCTGCATCTCGAAACTGTCAGAGATTCAAAAACATGCCAAAATGCATGCTTCTGTAACATGGACTCCTTCACACCTGACTGGAAAAATGGGAATGACAACAGTGTAACGGGAAAGTAGTGCTGGTTCTTGAGTGATTCTTCCCAGCATGTTAATGTTTTGAAGCTATCCAGGGCAAGATTTGTCACAAATAATGAGAAAGACTTGGGAAACACAAAATGAAGACTTTAAGAAAAGTGGTGATTGAGAATCTTACCAAAGTCATTGGCACAAATGAGGTGGTTGCTCTACTGGCTTTAGGATCAGTTATGCTCTTAACTACTTCGTGATGCTGTGGACACCCATGAAGGATACAAGGTACATCAGAGGTTAAATTATGGTGAAACTGGCCTCCAATAAAGCTAATAGCTACGAGAACCTACATATCAAAGAAAAACATGTCCCAGGATAAACTAAGACTAGAATCATCTTGGCAGGGAGTGCAAATGTTACCCATGCTACTGTGCTGGTGTTTTTATCCGGACTCTCATTGATTTTGTTAGTGCTCTGGTTACAAAGTTACATAGTTGTAAGTAGTCTAACCTTAATCCTATTTTCCCCACAGTTAGTTTTAGTGGGTGATTTTGCAGAATGAGAGGTTTTTCAGGAATGTATATATCACATTACATTAGGTATGAGCATATTACAAATTGAGATCATGAACTGCCAATGTCAAGCAAATAGGCAAAATGACACAATCCAACCTCATGGGTCCCCATTCTAAATCCGTTAGCAGCCTGACAAACGCGATCTCATTTAACCCTAGATGACTACCATCTAACAACCTACCTAAAAAAACTATGTAGTCCCTATCAAACAATAGATACCATATAGCCCATAAATGCTATAAACATATTCTAATTCTCTATTTTTCCAAATCTACAATATTAATTACTTTTAAATTCAGCTTCACCTTAACAACTGTTGTTTAGTCTGCAAGCAAAGTAATAAATCCTTTAGGTAGCTTCTTTGCTCTTCCAGACCAAAGGCACTCCATCACATACTAGTCCAACCAAACCATTCAAGACTGCTTAAATTTTGAAAATATAATTTCCTTTTTACAAGGCATAATCTGTTCCTTCAGAATCACCTTTCATGAAAACTGCCTTAAAGATGGCAAAAATGGCAGCATCCTGAATATACAAGGCTATTTCTAACTACTGTTTAGGTGACTCACCCAAAGCTGCATTCCTCATAATCAAGCAAAATTACAGATGTGGGAATTTTGCTCATTTAGACCCAAAATCGGAGGATCCAATCTGGTCTACATGGTGCTTGCCCATACACACTGTGTCCCATCTCTCCCAGCCACTGCCCCCACTAGGATTTCTGACCCCAAACTTTCCAGTTACAAAGAGCCTTAATTTCCTCAACACTGCCACACTACATTCCTAGACAGAATCCCAAGGGATGTTATTTTGGTATATGCAGTTTAGGTTTCCTTGCTGATCTACTGTACTGATATCCTACCAACATGGAGTAACACTGTAAAACACTCCATGACCCCTTCTGATCCCCCCTCCTGCCCCAGTTATTCACCCTCTGCTCATGAACCTATCAAGCAAAATGTAGTTAAATCATTTTTCTTCTCTGCTTCCTTCATTCCTGTCTGTAATGACACCCATTTAATACCTTTTAGGTCACGTCTCTACTTTTCACTCACTGATTTCTTTTTTAGGAATCCTACCCTTAGTACTGATTTCAACATATACAACATTTCTGAAAATTCGAGATGTGAAATTCACTCTGGATTGAATATCAATCTCCCCAAACAAGAAAATGCCTCTAACTTGCCACTTCTGGAACACGAACAGTGGTAATTTCTGTTAATAATGACCCTGAGGTACTTCAAACTTCCAAAGAAGCTTCTGAATCAAAGGAATATTCAATTATACACCATACAGTTTTAAAGTTAAATGTCTTTACAATACCCTAAATCTTTAGAAATGGCAATCCGTATGCCATAATATATGACAAACCTTGCTACTGTTTGATCAATACACTTTCACCAACCCATTCCACCTAAGAGTAAGGTCAAATCAGAAACTGCTTAAACACTGACATGATCCATTAAAATTATCACAGCTTCCTCTGTATGGTCCACCCCTCTCAATCTGGCATGTCCGGTGCTCAGCTTTATAAAAACTTTCCAAACGATTCTAAGAGAAACTCCTTCTCTTCTCTTGCAACTACCATTGCAAATATTGGCAGAAATCAGCCTATACAACTGTGGTTCTCATCTCTGCCTGTGCACTGCTGGGGTACCTTTGTGAAAATACAGGCTTTTAAAGTATAGATTCCAAGGCCCTCCAAGGTCTAATGGATCCTAATCTGTTATGGTAGTAGCCAAATATCTCCTCAGGTGATTCCAATGCATAGCGAAAGTTTGGCTTTATAATCTTAGGGATCTTAAGAGCTGGTGCTCTCAGTGTTTCCAACAGGTCACCAAAGAACCAACATACGGGTGCAGCCTTTAGGTGGGACCCACAAGGCTAAAGAGTGGCCAAGAGGGTGTGGTCCACCTACATACTCCTTTCTGTAATGTGGAAATCATGGGGTTGGAAGGATCCTCTACCCCAAGAAAGAGATTAGGGCGAAGTACAGAAAATAGCTTCCTAAGGATATAGACCTAGCAGTACTACTCAGCTGCCTGAATCACAACACCCGTTACAATCAACTAAGAGTCATCAGCCTACCCGATTCTCCTCAGAGTTGAATACATTACACTAGAAATCAGAGCTCTCAAAGGACCCTAGCTTTTCATTAAGAGGCCCCAGTGGTTCAAGAATATCTTTTCTCCACTTTCAATAAGCTGAACGGCAAAGTCCCAAAGTAAAGCAAAGTAATTAGTGAGAGAAGCCTTCTGATCATTACCAGAGAAGTCTGAAGAAAACTGCACAAATTTTGCCATCAATGAGATCTGCCTTCAAAATCTTTCTCCACCAGTTAGTTACCAGCGACATCAGATTACCTAACCTCTCTAAACCCATTTCATCCATAAAATAACCACAAAATCTTATGAAAATTTAAATGAGACAATATTTGCAAAAACAGAGTTTTCAATATAGTTGTCTTTCCTCTTTACTAATTTCTACATGCCTCTTCTATACCACTCTCGTTTAATCTTACATACTAATAGTTAATACATACCTCTGTTAGTCCTTACCTTGATTTATTGCTATTACATTATGAGAAACATATGAGAACACTTTAATTTTGTTCCTCCAAAACTAACATGAAGTTTAAACTTAGCTTACTGACAACCCATTGAAAACCCATCAGGGCCTAGATTCATACTCACTTCTTCAGGACAGAATTTCTTCTTTTTTATGCTCAGGTACTGATTCTACTAGGGCAACAGCTCCCAAACTTTAAAAAAGGTTAAGAATTGCTTGTTTAAAATACAGATCCCACCTCCCACCAACAATGTCATAATTGTTAACAAGCAAGGATTCTCACAGGCTGCTAATGGCAACAGGTAAAACACTGCTAGGAAACAACACTGACAGCTTGCCAAAGTATGACCCCACAAGTTATTTACTGGTTGCAAAAGGGAAAAAATATATACCTTTATACAGAAAACTCTGGCAGTCAGGATCTTAACCAAGAGATAAACCTCAGCATCACTGACAGTGCAACAAACCAGGTACCATGTGCCTATTGACAGGATGCAAAAAGGTAGTAAGTAGGAAGCAGTACTTTGGCAAAAATACATATCTTGAATAAAATCAAGCCCCTAGACAGCTGCACCTTGAAGCTTACCCAAAAAACACAGAGTGCAGATGATACTTGGAAAAAACAGTTAGGCAATCCAAAATATAGAACATGTAAGACATGGCCTAGAGTCTGCAAAAGTCAATGTCATGAGAGAAAAAAAAAAGTAAGAAAAGTTTTCTAGAGTAACAGAAATGAAAGCAATCCATTAATTATGATTACATCTCTATTTGGAGGGGGAAAAACCTATAAAGGAAATTGTTGGGGACAAATGGGCAAATGTGAATATAAGCAGCTATTAGATGATTCTATAAAATTATGGAATCATTGAATTACTGTTAATTTTCTTGGATAATGGTATTACAGCTATGTAGAATTATTCTAATTATTTAGTATTTGAAGTACAGAGAGGTGCCACCTCATAACAAAAATATCTATGTTCATTACTGAAACCAGGTAGATGTTAACAGGTGTTCAATATACTATTCTTTCTACCTCTCTCTGTATCCTTAAAAGTTTCCATAATGAAGACTTAAGAAAAATACACATTCCCTGGCCCAAATCCATAAGACTCTAATTCCTTAAGCCTGAAGTAGGCCCATAAATCTGCATTCAAGTAGCCCCGGGGCCTATCCTAAAATGCAAGATGTTCTCTGACCACTCTAAGAGACACAGCTGAAGAGAGAAAGTAGAGTGTGTCTGGTAGAGCTTGAGTTCTTAGTTCCATGCCAGCTCTATTTTACTGGCAGTCTTCCCAAGCCATGGATTTGGTCTCTTCCCCACTTTTGCCATCTTGCTTCATGTGTCCAGTATACTTAAGATGGACTAAAAAGGGGGCATAATAGTGAAAGAGATTTCTATTTCATGTAAATATGAGTCCTTGAGAGCATCTCCTCAGGGTAAACAATAATTATCAACTCTACCTCCCAAGAGTGCTGTAAAGAAATCTTGTTTACCTTTCTGTGAACTGAATATTCAAATTTCTTCCTAGAAATGGGTAATGAGCACACAGTCTATAGTCTACGAATTGATAACCAAAATAAAACAGAAATGGCATCCTCACAATAAAAAAAAAAAGACCAAAGTACTGCATTCAAAAGTTTTCACTACAACAAACTAAAAAGCTTTTGTACAAACAAATGGGACTACATCAAACTGAAAGGCTTTTACACAGCAGTGGAAATAAGCAACAAAATGAAAAGGCAATGGGAGAAAATAGTCACAAATGATATACACAGTAAGGGGTTAACATGTGAACTATATAAGGAACTCATAACTCAGTATTTAAAAACTAGTAATAAACAAACGCTCCAATTAAAAACTGGACAGAGCGGAGCACCTGGGTGGCTCAGATGGTTGAGCATCTGACTTTTGATTTCACTCAGGTCATGAGATCAAGCCCCACTGTTAAGCTCTGCTCTAAGTGTGGAGCCTGATGGAGATTGTCTCCCTCTCTGCCCACCTCTCCCTCCCTCCCTCCTTCTCTCTCTCTCTCTGGCTCCCGCTCTCGCTCTTTAAAAAAAAAAAAAGGGAGGGGAAGGGGGAGGACAGACGACCTGAACAGACATTTTCCCAAAGACACACAGATGGCCAACAGGCAATGAAAAGATGATCAATTTCACTAACCATCAGGAAAATGCAAATCAAAACCACAACAAAATATCACCTTACACCTGTTAGAAATAACAAGTGTGGCAAGGATGTGGAGAAAAGGGAATCCTTGTATCCTTGTGCATTGTAAGTATTACGATTGTAAATTGGTGCAGCTACTGTGGAAAACAGTATGGAGGTTCCTCAAAAAATTTAAAATAGAACTATCATACAATCCAGCAATTCCAGTTCCAGGTATTTATCCAAAGAAAACAAAAAAAACACTTTGAAAAGACACATGCACCCCTATGTTCATTATAGCAATATTTACAATAGCCAAGATACGGAACCAACCTAAGTATCCAACAATAGATGAATGGAAAAACAAAGATGTGGCATATTACCCAGCCATACAGAAGGAAATCTTGGGGTGCCTGGCTGGCTCAGTCAGAAGAGCATACGACTCTTGATCTCGGGATCATGAGTTTGAGCCCTAGGCTGGGTGTAGAGATTGAATGACTGATGAAATAAATAAATAAAACTTAACTTTAAATTTGTTTTAAAAATGAAATCTTGCCATTTGCAACAACATGGATAGGCCTATGAGGTACCATGCTAAGTGAATGAAGTGAGTCAGTGATTTCACTTATATGTGGAATCTAAAAAACAAAAGAGAAAAAAAACTCAGACACAGAGAATAAACTGATGGTTGCCAGAGGGGAGAGGGAAAGGGGTGTGGTGACGGATGAAATAGGTGAAGAGGATTAAGAGGCACGATCTTCCAGTTATAAAATAAGTATGACACAGATATGTAATATACAGCAGAGATATTACATTTATGTTGTATACCTGAAATTAATGAAATATCCTATGTCAATTATTCGTCAATTTAAAAAGTTATTTTAAAAACTGGTATTTCAAGGTAAAAGTGATACATGAAACTTTGTTAGCAATATGTAAAATATGTTAGGAATATAGTGGTTCCTTTTAAAATGGATAAAAAACAATGTAATATAGGAAGATATATACATATTAGACATACAGAAAAGAAATATCTAAAGTTGAATCTTATGTAGAAATGTATCAATATCAATGTAACAATATTCACTGAGTCCTCCAAGCAAAACAGGGAAATACAACTAGAACCAAAAAAGTACCTATACCTTAATCTAAGAATACCAAAACCAAAATTCACTTAGAATGATTTCCCAAACAGCTCACAACTGACACAGAAGCTACCATTAAAAAAACAATAATAATTACAAACACTAACTTTTCAAAGTTAGAAAATACATATCAAATAATAAATTGCAGTAGGTGATTTTGAAGTTCCTCCTCAATAAAGAAATTAATCTTAATAAACAATCCAGGAAAACCTCCAAAATACAGAACTTGGATACATGCATTGCTTTAGCTTAATCTAATGGTGAGAAAATTTAAAACTGAAGACTACAAAAAATGAACTTTAAAAGATGTGAATTTTGGCTGAAATTGCAAATTCACAAAATTAGCTAATAAACCAGCATTAACACATTTCTTAGAAAGTCTAATCTGCTATAAATTTTAACATTAACTACAGAGAGATAAAAATGCCTCTACAGGCAGCAAAGTTATTGAAAATAATGAGAATGTGTCAGTACATGCAAATAACACATGGTAAAATTTCAAAGCAGTTCCTGGGAAACCTATACATTTTAAAATATTTTAATTGCTCAAACTAGAGCATGAAAATGGTTTCTTTAAAACTTCAGAGTGTTAATACCTATCAGCATAATAAGCTTTTTTAAAACTGAAGAGACCTTAAAAATCATTAACTTTATCTCATTTGATAAATATGAGACAACTGAAGCCAGAGATTTTTTTTGTAAGTTGCAGAATGATAAAACAGACTTCTTACTCCAATATAGTGTTCCCTGTATACCATACTATATATGTCCTGTCCTTAAAAAAAAAATTTTTTTTTAAAGATCTCCAATAACAGTAAGTAGTGAATTGTCTTTAGGCAAATATAAAAAGTAACTGAACTTTTTAAATGAGATTGTGGATTTATGACATTTAAAAAGAATTTTAACTTGTTCAGAAACAAATAAGAAATCCAGAATTCTAACTAGGAAAAATCAGGTAAACAACATCATGGGAAGTAAACTAAAGTTTTGGCATAAACTTGCTTGCAGAAGTAACACCATAAAGCTACCAGCCCAGGGTGAAAATGGCAATACATAAGACATGGATTATTTTTGAATCCCATAGAATCTTTGCAATCTCACAGTATCTTTGCAATAGTACAGAATTTATCAGTTGCAGAAGCCTAACTAAATGACCTTTGGATAAAGTTTGCAAAATCGAAGCACATATTGTTAAGAGACAGAAATGAACTGCCTGTGATTTCTGACATGTGCCTTCTAGATTTTCAGAATGCCAGGTTTCTGTAACATAGAGTTTAATGCTTTGTTTCTGAATCATTCTGGAAATACTATCCTTCATCACTAGTTGCAATGTTACTCAATGCATGCCATTTTTTTCATCACCTTCCCTTGAAAAGTTACCATAAATGTCAAGTTTTACTGTTTTATTCTTTCAAAAATGAGAAATAACTTTCAGAGAGGCTCTCTTCATAGTCACTCTCCTTGAGAAAGTAACTCTTTATCTAAATATATAACTTCTACTAATCATGGATTTCTATGATTTTTCAGGTGGTAGTAGGGGGAAAGGAATTACTACATAAGACAGTTAATGTTGTGGTATCTGACTTTCTTTTTTCCTTGATGGTATCAAAGGGTCTTGCCCACTGCAAAATTACAAAATTATTATTTTATATTTTCTTTTAGGTTTAATATGTAATGTAGAGATCAATTCCTCTCAACCAGATAGGCATTTGCCCCAATATCATTTGTTAAATTACCCTTTTCCCCTTCATGGATTAAATGCTTTACTATCTGCTAAATTCCCATAAACCTGTCTATTACCTCACTCCTTATTCTGCTTCACTACCTGTTTGCCTTAATTCCTCTGCCAGCCACACACTGTTCTAATTATTGACACTTTACAGCACATCCATTTTCTGATAAGTCTCAACATTTTTTCAACAAGATTTTTTTGATTATGCAAAAACATTTACTTTTCTCAATTTTTCTCATTTCCCCTCAAAAAAATCCCACTGACTTGTTTTTGAAACAGAATTCCATTAAATTTATGGATAAAATGTAATGTATTTTTAAAATATTTGGATTCCCATCTAGTAATAAGAAGACATGTAAAGCCCCCTACACACACACACACACACACACACACGTATACAATCTTCATTTGACAGTGACTAGTACTCTGGCCCCATACAAATGAAATTTCCTTATTTGTAAGGGGTAAAGTTCCCATTCTTTTTTTTTTTTTTAATATTTTTATTTATTTCCAGGAGAAAGAGAGAGAGAGAGACAGCGTGAGCAGGGGAGGGTCAGAGAGAGAGGGAGATACAGACTCTGAAATAGGCTCCAGGCTCTGAGCTGGCAGTCAGCACAGAGCCCGACACGGGGCTCGAACCCACGAACCGCGGAGATCATGACCTGAGGGAAAGTCGGACACTTAACCGACTAAGTCACCCGGGTGCCCCATAAAGTTTCCATTCTTAAATCACAAACTCTTAGAGCTAGAGGAACATTATAGATCACTTAGTCGAATACCCCTTTAAGCCCAGTTATGTTTACTCCAAGCCTACTTGAGATTCATTTTAAAGTTAAACGTAATATACCTTTTATATGCAACATAATTATAAAAGTACTATCTGAATCACACAAAAGCAAAGAAGTGGTCTACATTTATTTAAGAGTACTTTCAATTTAGAAATCCTTTTAAAGAGGACCCATACTCGGCTCAAAGGAGAAAAAAAAAACAAAAAACAAGAGTACCTTAAGTGCCTATACCAGCAACAGCTCCATGTACTTTTTTAGGTACTGTTTCCAAGGTAAAGTCTTTTTGTTAAGCTGGGTCCAGGAACCAAACTTCATAGTACCACATCATTCCATTCTCAACTGTTCCATCATTTATTAAGAACACAAATCCAACAAACACTCTCCAAATGAACAAGATGAAACAATTCTAAAAGTGTTTCTCAAGCCTGGCTGCCCATGTAATCATCTGTGGAGCTTCTAAAAGTAAAGTTGCTTGTGTCCCACTCTGGGACCTTAAGCATTTTCTTTTTCTTTTTTTAAAGCTGTAATAGGTTCTATCCTCAGCCAGAGTTAATAAGAACCAACATTCTAAAAGATTCAACAAGAACAAAGACCCTTAAAATGTCAAGTGTCCCTATATATTTGGGGGGTGGTGAAGGAGTAATGAAAAAAGCATCTTCACCAGCCCGGCGACATTTGCTGCTGATTAAAAGGGCTGTGTTCCCTATATTATGCCAGTCTTAAAACAGGACAAACTGCAGAACACACGAAGCTTTTAACTGTTCATAGATGGATAGGGCTATATGATACGTGAAACACCTTTTTTTCCTCCCTTGAAGGTAACCTCCACCACACATCATCTCCTAAGAGAAAAGACTCCTAAGAGAAAAGACGGCTGATACTCACTTTACAAATGGCAAACATTAAGATTCTACATAAATTCTTCTTCTGTTTTGTGAGAAAGAAAGCTGTAAACAAACCCATAAAAACAAATAGGGAAATTAATGATTGGCTGCGATATCATGACATTAGATGAAATGTCAAAGAACTGTTGCTTGTGACTGCAGAGAACTGCTGAAATCCTAAACACCCTCTAAACGTAGCACAAAAGTAGAGGAAGGCCGATACACTGAAGGAAAACACATACAACAATGCAAATATGCAAACTAAATCAAACTGTTTCTAAGCTGTAACCCTCTAAGAAAATGATCACACTTCCTAATAACAACACTTTTACTAAACTGAATCCTGACTCATATTCTTGTTACGAGTGACTCATACACCTTCTATCCTTGGGGAAAGCACCTGAAAAACAGAGAAAATAAAGCTACACTGTTAGGTTACATGTTAAGGACTTAGTGAGAGTAAAGCATGCATGAAGTAGACCCTAATCACACACCACAACTCTGCAAAAGGAGGTTCATGAAACCAAATCATCCCACAGACAACTATTCTTCCATGCTCCGATTCTGGCCTAGCCAAAAATATTTTCTTATATTCTGTAAAGTCATTTGGTGAAAGAGCTATCAAGTATTTTGTCTCGACAGGAAAGGCATCACACATAGAAGTTTATCACGCTACTATCAAGAGAAACTAAATTCTCTTAAATTAGCACTGAGATCTGTTCAAGCAAGAGTCCAATAATTTCACATTAAAAAAAAGGCATGTGAAGAGACAGGTATTCATAGTTTAATGAAATCAGTGCTAACAATGTACAACTTTACCAATATGTTTCTTAGAAATGTAGCCCAAATCAGTGATATAATTCCGAGGACTTACCCTTTTTGTCACATGGCCACATGAAATAGCAAAACTTAAGTAGCAAACATAATTAAAGGAACAACTGTAACCCCAAAAATCTGCAGTAAACTCTGAGGCGATGCATGTTTATACCCACTAATTCATAATTGTTCGCCCAGAAACTAAACCAAAAAAAAAAGGTAAAAACCTCTCTCTAAAGCTTTTCATATGAATTATTTGCATACAGGCCATGTGCCTAGCAGGTAGTAAAGAGGAGACCCTGCCCCTGGAATATTTCTAACAAAACAAGCTTACTGAAAAAAAATTAAAATTAATAAAATCCTTCATCCGCAAATACTTTTGAAGTTCAGCTACACTGGAATAAATAACTTAGCTGAATTAACATATCTTTTAGCACTTTATACTTTCAAAACTTTATGAAATACTTAGACACATATTCCAATCTTGAAAAAAGATTTCAACATAGTGAAATCACAGGCATCTTTCTGAAATATATATACCACTGCAAATCTTGAAGAGTTCAAGAAAGAACTGGAAAAGAAACATACTACCCTACTTTAAACAACTAGAAAAGCCTAAAATTACACTTAAAATGTACTTTTTACTTTGTTCCAAAGTAGGGACTTCTTTGCCCACATGCAATCAAGATTGTGGTCAATGGGGGGGAAATTGCTCTAAAAAAATTTGTGAAGCTGAACTCCCAATTCCATTATGTACCAAAAGCTTACCACTAATAAATACGTAGGATGGATTACATTGGAAACAATTCTCCCAGGAACTTCGCATGACACCAAAATTCTGATTGTTTTCACTTAGGAGTCAAAGACAGGGAAAGACAGAGGCCTTGCTTTGGCTTGCTCAGAAACCTAGTTATTAAATATATGCTGTTTCTTTTTACTAGTCTTTCAAAATCTTCCTCTCCCCAGTACTGCCTGTCCCTCTCCCCCTTTCATTCTTTTGCATCTTAGCAACCTGCAGGAAATCAAAAAAAAAAGTATACCCATATCAAACACACTATCTTTGATTCAAGATGGATTTGGGTGTTCAGGGATGTTTTTAGATTTAGATTTCAAATTCAAAACCTATTTCAAAATTTTTCTTCACCCCACACTACCCTCAAAACTGCTAAAAATTAATCAGTCATCATTTTGTTGCTGTTTTATCCCTTTCTTAAAAACTTATCAGCAGAAAACCAATTATTTGCAGACGAGTAAAGCTGGGAAAAAAGGTTGCTAGGTTCAATCCAGGAACACCAGTAAACAAGCCTAGAAGTACCAAAAAAATCAAGAACCACTCACAGGTCTCCCATCCTGAATCTGCGTATAAATTCTACAGGACAAAGTTCTTGCAGTCGCTTTCATGATTTGACTTAATTCAATCCCATGCTTTCTGAAACATCTTTATTTACAACTATAGAGAGAGATCTGGACAAACAATTCAAAAGACAATGAACTCTACTGTCAGTTAACCTAAGTACATTTCAGTTAACTAAATTACAGAGTACCTAAAACCTCCTACTAGGTGCAGGACTCAGGGCAATCTAGGCAAAATGTCTTCTCACTGAGCTCTGTGTAATTTAGCTTCAGTTAAGATTTGATTTTCTTGCAAATGTTTACCTACACTCACAGTTTCCAGAATACACTCAAGCTTTTAAGTTGGAAGGCACAGATTTACTAAGATTTTAATGGTATCATTTACTTAGTTAAGTCAGTTAAGGTGGGTAGCAAAAATAACACCTGCAAGTGGTTTGCGAGGTAGTCACCAGGCACAGGGGAAATTTACAAAAGAGGAAAGGGCCGCAGGGCCAAGCTTGGGCTTGTGTAAACATAAATCACCTACGCACTGGCCTAGGTATCAAAAAACAATGTTCCTCCAGAATAGGTGTCCAGGTGGCTAATTGACTTTCTGGAGGCGAGAGTTAAAAAACAAACGCTTACAGCCATCATATACTACACAATTTTACCTGTCACCAAGAAAAGCGTACGTCTAATCTAGCAAAAAAAAAAACAAGTCATTTTTTCCTTCAACGAGGGCAGCGGTTTGGAGTCAATTTGCAGGGGATGGGATTGCAGGGGGGAGGAGGCGTGGAATAAAGGAGTGTCAAAAGGAGAGGTAGAGAGGGGTTTTTTGCACAGGGCCCCACACAGGCCACTGCGGAGAGAAGACGGGGAAAGAGGGGAAGATGTCTCACCGGGGGACAAAACCGAATGCAAAACCAGCTTAGAAGAAAGAAGGTTTCCCCCCCCCAGGAGGCGAGCTGGGGTGCAGATAAAAAGCGCTAGTGGCTGGTTACCTTGGAAAACAGGGGAAAGGGACAACGGAAATAAGAGGTCCAGAGAGATGTGAGGGAAGGAAAGGATGAGGCAGGGTCTCCGTTAAGTGCGAACCAGGGAAGAAGCCAGACAAACAGCGGGACTGGGGCCTCCCAGGGCCAAAAGGCGTGGCCAGGGATCCAGATCAAACGATGGTCTTTTTGAGACGCCCGGGGAAGTGCGCGGCAAACCCCTACTTCAAGACCCCGGGCCAGACCCGTCCGAGGGGCCCAACTGCAAGTCACCTCGAGGGCAGAAAGGGCTCGGGAGGGCTCCGGCCTCGCCCGCGGGGCCCTCCGCAGGGCCGGCTGCCCGGGCCCCCGCCCCCACCCCCGCAGTGCTCTTACCTCCACACCTGCCCCATCTGCAGCAGGTGGATGACCGACTGCCAGATCCACACGGAGAGGCGGCACAGGCGCNGGCCGCGCCGTGGCCGTAGCCAGCCCCCATCATGGGGGGCCCCCGGCTGCTGAGCCCCTCCACGGCGCCCAGCCCGCCGCCCGTGTAGTCCTGCACGAACCAGCGAAAGCTCAGGCTCTGCACCAGCAGCGACGGCACCAGCACGAAGAAGAGGGTCAGCCCGAAGAAGCCGTAGTCCCCCTTGCGGTNTGGGCCAGGGAACCCCCTCCGCTTCCGGGTAGTTGGCGTCACTTCCGGGCGAGCCCCCCAATCGCACGGCGCCCGCAGCTCCCCAGCCCTACCCTCCCGGCCAAGATGGCCGCCCTCCTGTGCCTCAGCTGCTGGGCGGGGGACCGGGGGGTTCTCCCCGCCAGGGCTCCCCTTCCCCTCTTCCGTTGACCCCGAAACCCATCAGGTTGACCCCTCGGCGTTTCTGAATCCCGCTGGGCCGAGTGATGCGGTCCAAAGTGATCCCTGGAGGGGGCAGTGCCAGACGTTTTGGGGTCCCCTTCCTCAGCGTCGCAGCTCACAGCTTTCCTCCTGGAGAAACGCCCCCTAACACCCTCCCGGCTGCTGGCAAAGGGGCGGGACCTCTGAGGGAAGGGGCGGAGCTAGTGCAAAGCAGGTGATTACGTGTCACTTCCGGGAGATAGGATGACCTCATTGAGTAGTTAGGCACCCCCCCCATCAAAATGGTTGTGTCTCACCTCTTTGGTTGTTTTTTTTCTTTCTTTCAAAATTCTCTCTTATTGTTTTCTTATTTTGAGGGTCTTGAGAAATTGCATAAATCAGTTTAGATTCCCACACACAACTGATTGATTCTCACTTGTATCTGGACACCTCTTTCTGTTGACCCCCTGATTTTCTTGTCCCTGACAACTTTGCCATCTTTAGTAATAAAGTTTTCACCATTCCCTTAAGAAAAATCCAAAGTCCATTTAAAAGTCAGCCTATTGCACCTTGACTGTTAGAGCAAAGGTTGAATTGGCATTAATGACCTTGAATGAATTTTCTTCATCATTGAATGTATTTTTACCAACTTTTTAAAAGTATGTGATTTTTAAATTATGTGACCTTAATTTGAAAAATTCAGAACTAGCCAGAGTTTAAGGTGTATCAATTACTTGTTCAAGCTATTTGAATGTGTGAAGATTGCCTTTTGGAATTTTTTTGGTGCTAAAACTCTGTCAGTAAACATAGCTTTAAATGAGTGAAAATGCTATCAATGTGCTATATCATTAAAATATGTGGAGGGTACACTACTTAATTTTAACAAATTACAAAAGTGAAGCAGCACTGAATGGATTTGAATTACAATGATCTTCTAGTGAAAGTACATTTGAAGCCAGACAAAGCAAGCTACATGGTTACAATTGTTACTGATCAAGTGAAAGAAACATTTTGAGATTAAAAAAGGAAAAAAATGTTTTAAACCTTGAATTCTCTCCTTGACCTCCCCAGAATTTTGTGACTCATTTTTCTGATCCTGTCTATGTCTCTCTTCAGTAAAACCTAATAATACTGTAATTTTCTTTGGAATGCTGAGGACAAATTAGGTAATATTTGCACTAAAGTTCTGTTGAAGAAAGGTGCCTATTAAATCTTCAGGATTATTTTGAGGTATATAATATTTAACACTATAGCACCTAGTTAATTGGGGGTGGCAAGGCAAACAAGGATTCCATATTTTAGGACACAACTTTTCATGAGTATGCCAAAGCAAATCCTATAAAGACTTTACAGAAAATACTCCTAGAAAATTTTTACCCCAGCCATTGGGGAGGAGGTAAGGGGAAAGAGAAGAGAAGTAATTCCAAAATCTACTTTTAGAAACAAGTCACATAACTCTATCCTTTGATTTCATACCACAGTTTAAGCCTCTTTGTTCCTATGCTATCAAAACTTATAGCCAACAGGTAAGGATATTTCCTCATATAAATGACCTCTCTTTCTTTCTTTACTGAATTTGAATTAATAACATTTTAGAAAAACAGCTTGAAGTGTAGATTAGGACTACCTAAATTTGGATCCCAGTTCCACTGAAATAATAATGTGAATGATAAAAAAAAACAACATAGGCCCAAAATGGCATGACTTAGGCCACGTCACCAAACCAGGGCTTAATACCTCACTGTGGTTTCAACCTTGCCCAGAAATGTAGTCTTAACCAGTCAGTCAGGAATTTTCTGAGCAGCACCAATGGGGTAATTTGTCACATAGGCCCTTGTCATTCCCCGAAGGAAGAGGAGGTAATTTACCTAATAAGAACCCCTATCCTTGCAGCTAAGGGAAGATGACCTTGTCTGGCACAACTCTTTATTTCCTTTTGCTAGTAACTTTCTTGCTCCACCATCCTTCCTATGAAAACCTTCCATTCTGTAGAACTCCTTGGAACTCCTCTCTACTTGCTAGATGGGATGCTGCCCAACATGAATCATTTAATAAAGGCAATTAGATCTTTGCATTTACTTGGTTGAATTGTTATTCTTTAACATGAATACTGTGAGCAAGATAATTAACTTCCTTAAACCTCAGCTACCTCCATTGTATAATGGGAATACTAACATCATACAATGTTGTTGATGATGTTCTCTGAAAATTTGTTGGGTGGATTAAAGATGGTAATCCATTCAAACTCCCCACATGATACCTGATAGGTAATAAGCACTAAATAAATGATAACTGCCATTATTTTTATTGCTATTATGTTTGTATGATACCAACATACAGTTACTTAAATTCTATCATTCAGTAGATAGATTTGGTATCTCTAATAAATGAAGGCATTTTTAAGTGCTTCTAGGAAACAGATACAATTAATTTGTATCTTTAAGTATGTTTTCTCTGTTTAAGCCTGTGACACTATGAAATGAGATACAAAAGCAGGCAGCAGTGACATATTTATGATTCCTATTTCTCTATGCCCTGAAAGAACATAATCTACTAGTGAAATTAGCTAAGTAAATTACACTCACTGTATAAAGCCGACAAATGAGACTGAATCAAAAGGGTTTATCACAATGGAAAATTCAAGTAGATACATAAGATTTGCAGGTTGTCAAGTGATTTCAACCTTACATTTGCTATTTCAACAATTTTATCATTCTGACTTCTATGGAAGGTATACAGTGTGGAACCCAGAGATTCTAAAATTAAAATCAGTTACAATGACAATAAAGCTATCATGAAGACTCATTGAAAGGTTAACATAAATTAGAACTGTGCTATCAATACTTCTTTTAACCCAGAATTTTGGGGCAGTTATGTGTACCAAGTAATACTGAGCTTACCACAGTGCTGACCACATAGTGAGCATTCAATAAATATTGGTCAAATAAGTGAATTAAAATAGTTTTTGAAATAACTGAAATTCACTCTTTCAAAGTTCCCCCCAAAATATGTATTTTGCATTTGATGATATAAATCTTTATAAAACCATTGGTGTATTACAGAGATACCTTGATCCTTTAGTAAACAAGGAAGGAGTAAATAAAAGAAATTCATTGACCACTGGCCTGCTTTCTTACAAGCACACCAGTTAACTTCTTGATGACTTGACCTGAAGGTCGCCTTATGCTAAGAGGTTCTGTCTATTGATGAGCCTACTAAGAAACCACCCCAGGCCTACTGGATACTTTTGTTCTTGTTGTTTCTAAATAACTTTTTTTTTTATTTCTGCTTTTTGTAGTTCATTCAGCAGTTAACAACTTTGGATCCTTTTACTTCTACTTTGACCTAGGCTGGGAAGTCAAACCACAAAGCATGTTGGAATTACATGCAATATAATAGTAAATAGATACTTAGGGCCTCTTCTATGAGTCAAGTAAGACAGATTTAATATATGGAAACAAAATATGGGCACAGCTTCACTGCCCCCAAACTTTTGGGGTTTTTCTTCCTGAATTTCTGCTATTTTCAGAAAGGCAAAAGGGGAACTTATTGTTAAATGCTATTATAGATTAGCCACCATCCCAAACATCATTCTATGTAATATACAACCATCGAAACAGGTATGGGGATTAGTATCCCCATTTTAATAGCTGGAAAATATCCTCTAGTCTCCCAAATGACTTACCCAGAATCACATCCAAAGGACGTCTAATCCCAAAGCCTAAACCTCTCCCCTTCCCATTGTCCTGGGCCAGGCAGCTATTGGCCTCTTGAAATGAAGCCAGTCTTACTGTTCTAGTCACTCAAAGGGCCCCGTTTATAATCTGATACACATTACGGGGAGAGAATACTTGAATTACAGCATGGGGATTTGCCCCAGAAAAAAGCGTTACGTGGGGGCTTCCTCATACATTCTTCACCAGGTTTTCCTAATTTGAGCTTGGCTAAAGCCTCAAACCCAGAAGGTGGATGTCATCCTTATCAATTTTATTCCTTGTATCTATTGTCTCTATAGAAGCAGGACTTCTTTGAGTACAGAGGAATAAGCTCATGGAAGCTCTTATCCCTAAAAGCTCCATTTTTGTCTTTGATTCTAAGAATTGCAGTTTGAGGGAGCATTCTCATACATTCCTGCTGGTGTTACAAAATGATGCAGTATGGAAGGGAATATGGCATGGTCTATCAAAATTACAAATGCAATCATTGTTGGTGACAGCAATTCCTTTTATGGGAATTTATCCTACAGATAAATATGCACATGTCAGAAATTACATGTGGACAAGGTTATACACATAGCATTGTTTGTTGTTTATAATAGGAAGAAAAATGAGGAGAAAAAAAGCCAAGTGGCAGTCCAAAGGAATACTAGTTACATAAATTGTGGCATACCCACATGACAAAATACTATGCAGTGATATTGAAATTTTATGGTTTTCTTTTTAGTGATATAGGAAGAGTTACAGGATACTTTGTTATACAAGAAGAATAAGGGTGAAAAACAATAAAGCTGCTACATTTTCTGTAAAAAATGGGGGAAGGCAGAAAGTTTCTCTTCCTATCTTCTTGTGTTTGCATAAAGCAGTTCAAGAAAGATAACAAAGAAACACCTATAGGGTGATAACAAGTGTGGGGAGAAATGGTGTGAACAGGAACTGGGATGGGAGGAAAACAATAAATGTTTAGGGGAGACTTTTTGACACAGTGAGGAATGTGCACACGTACATGGGTTTGGAAAGATATGTAGGAATGAAGGGGTAAGTCCATCAGTATTTCTTCTGTACAGTAACACCACTGAGAAGTATTTTGTAAAGGTGTTTGTCTCAAGAACTTTGATATCTGTGAAGTGACTTAAACCCTTCTTCAACTTTCTTATACTTTTATTGTCTAAATAAGATGAGATCCAAGAGTTAACTCCCCACAGAGCAAAAAATCATATAGGCCACTTCAGAGAACGGGTGTATGCCTTCACATAGAGAGTGAGATGGGTAATGGAAGTATACATTTTCCAGAGTAGACCTTCATTCCTTTGTTTCTCATTGATTGTCTTCCCAGACCAAATGTGTTTCTAGAATTTAAAGATTTGTATTTGTCCTACAATATGGCCCCCAAATTCAAGTCAAATAATTCCTTTCTCTCTGATCTTCAACCAAAGATAAAAGATTTGGTCTTATGCTAAAGGAAAAGCTTGATGAATTAGTCTTTTGGCAAACTGATAAGATGTCTCCAATGCAAAGAAAATTTTGAGCATACACAGCTCATATGCTCAGTGCTGACCTCGGACGCTAACCATTACCACTGGCCCCCCAAGTCATATGGACTCACACAGCGAGTTCTCCTCCACATTTTAGACATGTTTCCTGGTGTGGTATTTCAGAATGTGATAGATACCAAATCAAATTAAATCTAACCTAATTCAGCAAGTGTTTATTGAAAATCCACTATCTTTCTTTATTGCAAAGAAATATGAAATAGAATTTCTACAAACTACAGTCCCATTGAAGGCAGAAAATAGACCCTAAAAAAGCAGTTAATAAAACAGCATTATAAATACGTTATGATATGATGTTACAACTTAAAGAACAATTAGAGATTATAGACTAAAACATAAGATATTCATTTATCAACAAATATCTAAATGCCTACTATGTACCAGGCACCCTACTAGGCACTAAGAATGAAAGAGACATGGCTGTGGCCCCCATGAAGCTTACAGACAAGTAGAAGTGACCGTGAACAAGTAAATAATTATAAAAATAAGAAGAAGAAAGTATTTATAGAAGCTTTAAAAAATACCTTAGGAGGTACCTGGGTGGCTCAGTCAGTTGAGCATCCAACTTCAGCTCAGGTCATGATCTTGCTGTTCCTGAGTTTGAGCCCTGCATCAGGCTCTTTGCTGACAGTTCAAAGCCTGGAGCCTGTTTAGGATTCTGTCTCTCTCTCTCTCTCTCTCTCTCTCCCTCCCCCCCTTCCCCACTCATGCTCTGTCTCTCTCAAAATCAAATAAACATTAAAAAAAAATTTTAAATACCCAAGAAGTGTTCTGTTGATTGGTTGGCTTTGAAGTAGGTAACCTACTGAAACATGAGAAATCAGGAAGCCAACGCTAAAGTGACATTTAAGTTGAGATTTAAAAAATGAGGATGGACTACCCTTCGTTGACGATCAGGTTGGGGTGGGAGTAATATTAGAGAAATGCCTTCTGGATGGAGAAAATTGTCTATGTCAGGGCCTGAACTATGACCTGCAAAACAATAAAGTATGCTACATTTTGTGTAAAAAGTGGAGGAAGGCACTGTTGGAGAAATTGACAAGAGGGCAGTGTGTAAGCACTTAGTGGACAACAAGGAGGGTGGGCCAAAGAGAACCCGTCCAACAGAGTTTCCGTTCAGCAAGGTGAACTCTGGAGCTGGATGGAGGTGATGGTTGCAAAAACATGTGAATGTACTTCATACCACTGAGCCTAAAAATGGCTAAGATGGTACATTTTATGTTATGTATATTTCACCACAATAAATAAATGGAGAAAAAATTAACTGTGAGATTGAAGAAAGAAGCATTTTTTTAAATTTTTTTAATGGCTTTTTTTTTATTTATTTCTAGGAGAGAGAGAGAGAGAGAGAGACAGCGTGAGCAGGGGAGGGTCAGAGAGAGAGGGAGTCACAGACTGAAACAGGCTCCAGGCTCCGAGCTGGCAGTCAGCAGAGAGCCCGACGCGGGGCTCAAACCCACGAACCGTGAGATCATGACCTAAGCGAAAGTCGGACGCTTAACCAACTAAGCCACCCAGGCGCCCCTGAAGAAAGAAGCATTTGCACCACACTAAGGAATTTTTATTTTATTTGAAGTGTACATTATATGATGCAAGCAATAATAACAAAAGGATTAAGAAAGTGGGAGAGAAGAGTTAAAGAAGGCATTGTGGGTGAGGGGAGAATTAATCAAAAACGTTGGTGCAATGAATAAGGAGGGTCTATATAACAGGGAGTGGTTGGTATGAGGCAGGGATTCCCTGACTTGAGACACAGGATCAGGCCAACCAGAGACAAGGGTTTGCATGGACGAGTAGTAAGGCTCGAGAGGAAAGATGAGAGAGGGGGAAGTGGAAACCAGAAAGTTAGGCTTAACGCCCAAAGCAGTGACAGCCCTTGCCATCAATGCAAAAGGATGAAGTAAAATACTAAACAGAGTGATCAAGTACCCAAGGGCTTGGGGCTGATGCATGCACTATAGGCAATTAGGAAGGAGAAAAAGAGGAAATTTGGGATGAGTGAAGTCATGGAGGGAAATCTTTAAGTGAGAGGAAGACACTTTGTTACATTTGAGTGTCATCAGCTCTCCACCTTCATCCTTCTAGACATAGGAGTTCCAGACTTCTTACCTAACCTTATACAGAAGTCCCTCTATCCCACTGACTGATTTCATTTAATGAGTGTACGTTGGGTGCCTATAATATACTCAAGACTGTTCTAAGCACCCTGGAGAACAATTTTATAAACATCCATAACCTCAAGCCTTTTACAATCTTCTGTGCATGTTTGGGGACATGGGGATCATATATTTTCAAGTGATGATTAATTCATGCCCTCCTCTGGATTTTCCTCTTTTTAAAAAAATATAAAAATTTTTATTCACAGGAAGTAAGCTTTGTATTTAAATCACAGCTTTGTCATTAATTAGCTATAGGATTTGGGGCAAGGTACTTTCTTATTTAAGCCCCAATTCCTCAACCATAAAAATAAGGAGAATAAAATTTATTTCATGGTGTTATTTGTGGTGGCTTAATGAAATAATGTGTACAAAAAGTATCTGCTTCTGAATAAGTGTTCAATGCTGGTGCTTCCCTGACTCATGTTCCCAGATCCTTATGAAAATCTTCCTGGTTCCCAAGCCCCCAGTTCATTGATGTATATCACATCTTTCCCTGATTTTCTAGCACTATGTGGTTAAGTAACTGTGTAGGTTTTGTGCAGGCTTTGCCTTTCATACCAGAAATTGTATGATACAACAGGCAGTCATGCAGCCCTGAGTCTGAATTCCCAGCTCAGCCTCTTCCCTGGGCAAATTATTTCAGCTTTCAGATTTATTTTCCTAATGTGTAAAATAGCCTACTGTCCCCCCAATAAGCCTGTTGTGATATCAATACCCAATTTAGAAAAGCTGCTAAGAGACACCTGTGTGGCTCAGTCTTGAGCAATCAACTCTGGATTTCTGCTCAGGTCATGATCCCAGGGTCGTGGGAGCCTTCTTCGGATTCTGTCTCTCCCTCTCTCTCTCTCTGCCATTCTCAGCTCCTCTCTCTCTCAAAATAAACTTTTTTTTAAAAAGTGATAAATAAATATTAGTTGTCCTTCCCTACTGACCCCTTGTGCTATAACAATTACCACAAATTTAGAGGCTTAAAGTAACACAAGTTTATTATCTTACAGTTCTGGAGTCCAAAATGGGTCTCAGCAGGTGTCAGTGTGTCATCAGAGGGCTGTATTCCTTCTGGAGGCTCTAGGAGAGAGTTGTCTCCCTGCCTCTTCAAAATCTGGAAGCTGCCTACTTTCCTTGGCTCATGCCGCTCTCCACCTTCAAAGCCAGCAATTCCTTCACCTCTGCTTTTGTGAACCCATCTTTTCTGATTCTTCTTCCTTCTTCTTTCCCTTCTAACTACCCAGATAATCCAGGATAATCTGCATGGCAATATACTTACTTCCATTACATCTCCAATTTCTTTTGCCTTATCAAGTAACATTCACAGATTCCAGGGATTAGGATATGGCCATATTGAGGGAGTTGTTATTCTGCCTACCACTCCCTTGAACTTTTTGCTGGTATGTAAACCTGAGCTCCTCATTCCTGGCCCTCAAATGGACTCTGTTTGCTAATTTTTTAATTGCTGTGATACACACCCCACTTGGTCATCCAGATGGCTAACTGATGCTTTATTCACAAACTCTAAGCCTGTTGAGCCAGAATGAATTTAAGGAGAATAAAAACAATAAAGAGAACTTTGCGTGCAACTCCCATGTTACAGATTGGGAAGAGAAAGCTGAGCATAGAAGGCATGTATTTAAGATCACATGAACTCAGGGATTAGGATTTTACATTTCTTGATATTCAGGCCAGCACTGTTACTACTGTATATTGTGAATTATGCTGACTCATGTACCTTATAAAGTTGCACAAAGTATTCATTTTCAGTATTTGGAATCGTGTCTTTCATCTCTATTTCTTAATGACTGGAATGCTGGATTTAGAGATTAAAAAGGCAAAAAGTAGGTCTGAGTTCCAATGACACCATTTACCAGCTTTATGACTTTGGGCAAATTTAGATTGAATCTTGGTTCTCAGGTAAAATAAGAATATTAATATCTCCCCTCGCTTCCTCTAAAGCTTGTTGTGAGTACTTTTTTTGTGGGTTTGTTAGATGTTTTCTAAATCATAAGGAGCTGTAAAAAATATGGAACTATTGTTATCCAAGTTGAGTTCTCCTACCTAATCTCCCCAACTTTAGTTTCTTCTTTTCCCATCCAGCCTGCTTGGTACTATCAGTCTTATTAAGCCTCAAATACTGTTGTAAGAACATGTGAGGTCTTGCTATTGTCTACTGTACCAAGTCCAAACTACACCCTTTAGTTTTCAGATCTTCCATTTTATTCTTCTAACCAACATAATCAAAATTCATTTTACTGTTGGCCAGAACACACCCTTATTATGAAAACATCCACATTGTCCACACCTATCCACCTCATTCTTGCATTGGTGCTTCTGACCTTGCATTTTATTCATACACAAAGTCATTTCACCTCTTCTTTGCCCATCATTCAATTAAAAAATTCAAAGCTCTAAGCTTTTAAGAAGGTGTCATGCTAGCTATGGCCCCAAATCACTCTCCTCTTTTAATATCTATTTCGAATCCCACCTTCTTCAGCAAAAATGTCCTTGACTATTCCTAGAGAGAACGATACTTTCTTGCTCTAAAATCATGTAGCATTTAGAATCTGTACCACACATTTTAATTTTATTTGTATATTGTTTTCCATTCTCTTAGTTTTTGTAATGATTTAAAAAAAATTAGAGCCAAAAGAAACCATTATTTCATCTAGTCTCTCATTTTAAAAAAGGAGAATCAGTTAACTAGCACTGTATTTCTAATTGATTCAAATGTTTTCATGCCTCTTAAAGACTGAATTCCTCCACCCATAGCTGCCCTATGGAACTGCCCCTTCATCCAGCTACTGCTGGTTCAAACCTGAGTGAAAATGGAGACACAGAGATATAGGAGGGGGCTATTGCCATCATCTAGTGGAGCTCCTCAGGCCTAGGCCACTGCAGTGACATCTGGAAGGAAGAGGTGACAAAAGCAAGAAACAACTTAGAGCTTTATTTTATATTTTGAGAAAATATTGGCTTATTTTATATGTTTGTGCATCAATAGTGTTATATAGTCATAACTGAAACTTACAATAACGATCTTAAGGGAGGAGAGAATTGGAAACCATCAAAGAAATACCAGGTAAAATACAGAGCTTCAACCATATTTTTTAAATGTGTTTATTTGTTTTTGAGAGAAAGAGAGACAGAGTGTGAGCTGGGGAGGCGCAGAAAGAGAGGAGACACAGAATCTGAAGCAGTCTCTAGACTTCGAACTGTCAGCACAGAGTCCGATGCAAGGCTCGAACTTGTGAACCACAAACAATATCATGATCTGGGCCGAAGTCAGATGCTCAATCAACTGAACCACCCAGGTGCCCCCAACAGTATTTGTGATGTTCTAGTTTTTTGGTTTTTGGTTTTTTTTAGATTTTATTTTTAAGTCATCTCTACACCCCACATGGGGCTCAAACTCACTATCTTGAGATGAGATCAAGAGCCACATGTTCCACTGACTGAGCCAGCCAGGTACCTTTTCAATGTTCTAGTTCTTGAGAGGTGACCTCACAGGTATTCATTTTATTATGCTTTATAATCTACATATATGTTATATTGGTTCTTTCGTATATATTAATGCACAGTTTAAAATATGAATAAACATCAAGACTAGCCTGATGTACTTATTTTATTTTATTATTAACTTTTTAAATTATAGTTGACACACAATATTACAGTAGTTTCAGGTGTATACGTGATGCTATGCTCACAGCAATGTGCTTCTTAATTATTAATCTATTTCTGTTACCTACCAGATGAGAATTGTGCTATTTGAAAGAGTTAACACAGTCAGTTAAACATAAACTCTGCTAACCAGAATATCACACTTCCCGAGGATGTAATTCATTGAGACTGTTGTGGTCTCACCTCTTTTGTAGCACAGATATGAGGAGGAAAAGGGAAAGGTAAGATGCAAAACCAACCAGGATGAGAAGACAGAAAAGGAAAATCCAACTGAGAAAGTCCTTTTTATGCTGTGGAAGAGGGGAAGACACAGATCTGGGATGAAGAAAGGCCGAGCTTGGTGAGAAGGAGCAGGCAGAAGGGTGAAAACGCAACATTATGCAGAACAGAGACAGAAATAATTTATGCACCACATGCAAATTGGGCACTGGAGGCTGAGTCAAGCACAGAGTGGGCTTTTGGGCCCACTCTCGAGTGCTTTTAGACATGCCACCTGAGACACAGTCGCCACTGAGTGACAGGCCCGGTGATCAGCAGCAGCATTTTTCTGCTCCATACGGTCTGGAGCCCTTCTCTGTTGCCACGTTTGCAGCCAGTCTTCATGGGAAGAAGTATTATGCTCAATTCCAGGCAGGATGCCTACTCTTCAGGGACCCTCAGAGTTGGGAGAAATCAGAAGAGAGGCACAAAACCAAACTTTCTAAGTCAGGGGTCCGCCCTGGTGAACAAAGTGCTGACTTAGGCAGGTGGATTTTGTGGGGCTGCTACATCGGGTGCGTGTGAATCTAGGAGCCTATAAGCACCCTCCACTCTGACTGTATTCCCACCATTCCCAAAAGTCTTACCATAACCACTCACGCAATTACCTACCTGCTTGGTCCCTGAAGGCATTTGAATTTGCATCCCTCTGGGATAAGTGGATACATTTCCTTCTTGGGTCTTTATCCTTCTTCTATTACCTTCTTGCATAACAACGGTTGACATGAAGATATTCCTGACTAGATCAAACAAGTCTTTTGAAGCTAACTGGTGCACCTCCAGTTTCTGTGCTTTGTCCTTGCTAACACAGTGTTTGCTTTTGTTCCCAGAATTCTGCACTAGACTGATAGTTCTAATGATTTTTTCAAGAATAATCCCTAAATCCTTTTCTTGATCTGTGTGTTAGAAGATGATTCGCTGCCTAGACACATCACTGGGCTGGCTGCCTTGCTCCCTGGTTAATTATTAGTTTGTCTACATTAAATTACACCTGTCATCTGCTGATAAAACCACAGAAGTGTCCAAGCTGTTTCCATTGCTTTCACTGTTTATTGCTGGTTAGCTCTTCCTGCAAACTTGGAGGTTTGGTGGTTTTCAATTCCTCCTTCCAAGCTTCTTCTCTAGAGTGGAATTTTTAAAAAAAAAATTTTTTTTTTATGTTTATTTTTGAGAGAGACAGAGCATGAGCAAGGTAGGGGCAGAGAGAGAGGGAGACACAGAATCCAAAGCAAGCTCCAGACTCTGAGATGTCAGCACGGAGCCCGATGTGGGGCTCAAACCCAGGAACCATGAGATCATGACCTGAGCCACTGTCAGAAACTTAACTGACTGAACCACGCAGGCACCCCTCTATAGTGGACTTTTGAACACCTAAACATAAAACTCAGTATAGCCAAACTTCCTGGAAAGAATAAAGAATTGAGAAGTGTATTAGGTGTTTTTAAGCAACTTCACAATGGGTCATAAAATAATGAGTTCTAAGAGAGATACATTTAAAAAAAAAAAGAATGTATAACAAATAGTAGCAATAAAAACAGATCCCTCAAAATGCAGTGCAGCAAAATCAACATGAAACCAAATAGTATGGGTAATTACTTTGAATCATAGAGCTCCAATTTATGTGTAGAAGAAATAACGCATTGTTTTATTTTTTAAAAACATTTTTTTTCATTTATTGATTTTTGAGAGAGAGAGAGAGACGGAGTATGTGTGGAGGAGAGGCAGAGAGAGATGGAGACACAGAATCTGAAGCAAGTTCCAGGCTGTGAGCTGTCAGCACCAAAGCCCATTACAGGGCTCGAACTCATAAGCTGTGAGATCATGATCTGAGCCGAAGTCGGACACTTAACCGACTGAGCAACCCAGGCGCCCCAGCATTGTTTTATTTTCCATTAAAGAATTGAATTCTATTCCAAGCCCTAATCTTATAAAATTGGCAAACTTTCAGCCTCAGTCCTCTTGGAGTTGACCTCTCTGGGATGTGATAAGGTTCTGAGGTCTCACTGAAGGTCAATGCCTGTGTATTGGTTTGCTCCAGCTTCCACAGCAAAATGCCACAGACTGGGCAGCTTAAACAACAAAAATTTATTCCTCACAGTTCTGGAGGATAGAAGTCCAAGAATAAGGTGCCAGGAAAGTTGGTTTCTTCTAAGGACCTCTCTCCTTGACTCTTAGATGGCCATCTTTCCCCTTTGTCTTCCCAGGATTTCCCTCTTTGTGTGTCTGTGTCCTGATGTCTTCTTACAGCAACGTCAGTGGGATTGGATTAAGGCACACCCATAAGACCTCATTTTCTCTTACTTACCTCTTCAAAGACCTCTTCTTCAAATACAGTAACATTAAGAGGTACTGAGGGTTAGGTTTCAACATATGAATTTATGGGGGTCGGGAGAGCACAACCCAGCCCATAACAACCGAGGAGTTACTCCTTCTGGCCATCAGCCAGTCTTCCACACAGAGCTGGAGCCTTATCTTTGGCCATGAGGTGCCAGATCCATTCAGGCCAATTGCCTTCTGCTGCTTTCAAGCCAGGCTGGGGTATAAGAATGGGTCCAGAGGCTCCTGGGTGGCTCAGGTGGTGACGTGTCTGACTTGATTATGGCTCGGGTTGTGATCTCATGGCTTGTGCATTCAAGCCCTGCCTCGGGCTCAGGGCAGACGGTGCAGAGCCTGCTTGGGATTCTCTCCCTCTCCTTCTCTCTCTGCCCCTCCCCCCCACTCTCTCTCCCCATCTCTCAAAATCAATAAACTTTTAAAAAATGGGTCTGTAGGGTAGGATCCCTGAGCATATTTTGTACCGTGAGAGCCCCACCACTATCACCCTGCACCACAGGGTGATGACAGACAGGCCTTTGCTCTTCCAACACCCCTGGGTCCTGCTTCTGCCATCCAAATGGGAACTTTTTCTTTCTGGTTTTGGGAAAAGATTCTCTACCTTGGACCCTATGGTCCTTGATGAACCTGACTTTTTGAAACAAAAGCCTGGAGATCTTGTGAACTCTTTCTACTGCCATCCCTAAGGTTATAAGCATCTGCTTGAATTGAAAGAAACAAAAAATGCAGGAAAAACTAGGATCTCAAATTACTATTTAGTAACAGTATTCTTAGTATGTATCCATGATGATTGTACTTTTTTCTAATCCCAGTGTTTTAACAGTTTCATTAAATATTTTAGAATTATATGATTTTTTTCAGTCAGAAATGACAGGGTCTTATAGAAAAGGAATATATTATTAACAAATACCATTACAAGTATTTGTTGAGTACATACGCTAAACTTTACACAGGAGACCCATGAAATATTTGTTTTTTATTTTTTTTCAATTTATTTCTGAGAGAGAGAGACAGCATGAGCAGGGGAGGGTCAGAGAGAGAGGGAGATACAGAATCTGAAACAGGCTCCAGGCTCTGAGCTGGCTGTCAGCACAGAGCCTGACGTGGGGCTCGAACCCACGAACTGTGAGATCATGACCTGGGCTGAGGTTGGACGCTTAACCTACTGAGCCACCCAGGCACCCCGAAATATTTCTTGACTTTGGGTATAAAACACAAACATGAAACCAACACATGATAATTACTGCATCTGAGTATCTCTCTTTCAAAGCATATTATTTTTTCTGATTTAAAAAAAAGAGATGGGGCACCTGGGTGGCTCAGTCAGTTAAGCATCGACTCTTGATTTTGGCTTAGGTTGTGATCTCACGATTCATGAAATTCAGCCCAAGTTGGGCTCCATGCTAACAGCATGGAGCCTACTTGGTATTCTCTCTCTTCCTCTCTCTCTGCTCCTCCCCTGCTTGCACATGTCCTCTCCCCCTCACTCTTTCTCTCTCAAAATAAATAAATAAATTTTAAAAACAAAACCAAAAAAATGGTATATATTCTTGGTTAAAAACTTGAAGAACACAAAGTGAAAATCATCTGTAATCTTATCACCCAGAAGGAGCCCATTAAGTTTTAGATTCCTAGTGTACATTTAAACAGTTTTTGTAAATAGCTGTTGCTCACTTGTTCATTCATCAGTTATGTCTTGCTGTTTACCATATGTAAGGAAATCCCTGTGATTTTGATAACTCCCAAAGTGCAGCATTTCTTACAACAGAGTAAGCTAATGCCCTTTGGAGCCCAACTTTGCTTGTTCCAATAAGACCCAGATAATGGTGATTATACTTCAGCCCTTGACCCACCATGGGCAGAGAGAAAATGATAGCAGGTCTAAAAAAAAACCTTCCCTCCCCAAGTGGAGCCCAGTGATCCCTTGGGGCTCGAAAAGCATTGCTATGAGACGTCATATCCTGCATCCAGTCATAAAAATAACAGGTGCTCTGGACAGTAACAGCAAGGACTCTGGAGCCAGGCTGCCTGGGTTTGAACCTGATTCTACCCCTGAATTTTACTTGTGTGACTTTAGACAAGTTACCGAGCCTCTCTGTGCCACAGTATCTTCTGTGGATGACAACTACCTCGACTTCAGTTGTTGTAAGAATGAAATGAGTGGGTACATGTAAACTTTAAGAACAGTGTGCATTGCACATCTTAGGCACACAGTAACTATTAGCTATCATTTCGTTTTCATTTTGAAATATTGTGCCCCAAATGTTCTGAAACCACACACACACACACACACAAACACATGCTTTTTGTCTTCTGATCCTCACCAAAATGATTATATTATCAATGGCATGGGCCAATTAGTTGGCAAAAAGGAGGAAGAAACCCAGTGAATAGTTAACTGAAGGCTCTAGTCTGCAAATGCTTGAGAATTAACCCATAGTACTCACTGCATCCAATCATGAATAGATTGATTCAAAACCAACTATCTCCAGCAGGATTTTCCCAAAAGAGAGAGGACTTAAGTTTTCCTTCCTCTTTTTTTTCCCCTCTCCCACCTCACACTTAAAATGCTTTATCTTGAGAATAAAGAGAAGCAGGCCTCCAAGGTCTGCTAAGTGCTAGAGAATTCCAAGCCCACAGAGAAATGGATGTACGGCTGGCACTTAATACTTCCAAGACTCACTCTCTGTCTTTCCTCTCTACTTGTTGCCCTGGATTTCTCTAGGTAATAGGAAATGTGTCCCCTGTTTGCCAGTTTCACACTTTATAGTTTGTGCCACCAGAGAAATGCTTATTGACCTCTTTTGCCTTGGGGCTAAAAATGCAAGAGAAAGAACTCATGGGCTCTGCTTCTAGGTACCCTCTCTTAGGCCAATCAATAGGTCACGGTTGGGTGGAGGGCACAGTGAGTTAGGTAAGAACGTTGCATGGTAGGCCCCAGGAAGGCTAGGTTCCCAATAGAAGGGGGGGGTTGGACAGAAACTCCCATAAAAGTCTGAAACAAACAGATTTATCCTTTATATCCATGACTGGTTGCCCAATGGATATGAGCACCCATTTCTAATATTCACTATTATAAAAAGAAAGCATAAAATATATTCTTACTTACATGTATTTAAAATAGCAAACCAGACAATTTTTAAAAATGTTTACTTCAAACTCCTAGGATTCTGATTTCTGAAGCAAAAGCTAACATTCCCAAAGGAGAGAACAGGTAATATAGGTGCTCTTTTTCTAGATAATAGAAATAAGAATTGGTTCTTATGGCATGTTTATTTGAAAATGTTTGATTCCAGATGAAGAAACTGTGAAACTGATTTGTGGCTTTAAACAAAGAGAGCCTAGGAAGGCAAGTACACAGAGAAAAAAAAAAAAAAAAAAAAGGGGGTTTTGTTTGTCTCTATTTATTTTCTTACTAGAACCAGGGACAGGAAAACTCACCTCAATTAGGAACTGACTCTGTACCAGGCATTGGGCCAAGAGTTTAACATGCATTATTATTTAATTTTTACCACCCTCCTGAAGACAAGAAATTATCCCCATTTTGCCCAGGAGGAAACTGAGATGCTGAGAAGTTAAGTGATTTCCCCAAGTTAACAGCCAATAAATGGTGACGCTGGGGTTTTAATTCAGGTTCATCTAAAAGTTGGCTGCAGGAGTTCATGATCTTTATAGCATACCCAGCAGGCAAAGCAAGATAACAAAAGTGGTCAGAGTTGGGTAGGAAATGGGGCAGAGCGCTTAGTACCACTGCGGGTAAACTCTCAACTTAGAAAATGTAAAATATGAAGTTAATGAAGTATACTTTAGCTACCTTGATGGATTTAGGGAAGTTACTGGAATCATCTCAACTATCCAGTAGAAAAGGGAAGGCTTATTTCATTGGAGGAAAAAAAGAACATAAGAGTGAGTAAAAAGGGAAAGGTAGATTTATGTATTTATTCAATACCTCAGAAATTTTGCTGTTGCTTTTTTTTTTTTTAATGAAGCTTGGGGTCAATTGAGATATAAAGAATTATGTGATCACTTAAGGATATGGTAAGAATTTTTTAAGATGTGAAACACTAGTTTGGGTCAAGCCAAAAAGATTCCTTATAGTTTAGGATTTTAGTATTTACTTTGTAATATTGTCAAGGCACTTCAAAGGTTTAGGACAATTATGTGAAAATACATAATCATTATCACCGTTATTGGTGCACTTACTTAAAATTTAAAAAATAGAAGCATGAATCATTTTGAACTTAATAGTCACAGGCCCAATTAAAACTTTTTAAAGAGTTTTTAATTATAAAAGGAGTTTAAGGAAAATAATTTATTAAAACATTTTTTAATTGTTAACTATTAAAATATTTTGTTAAAGCATTCTGTTCTTTCTCTGACAGGAAATAATTAAAGATAAAATATTTCATTCTGTGTGTTAAATAACTGCTTTACCAGGTTCCATCATTTTCTCCAGTCCACATTTTAAAATCTCAAAACAATAGTTTGTAATGGAAATGTCAGATTTTCCATCATAGTGACATAAATTAGCAGTTGCTACCATCTCCTCAGTAACGCAGGTATTATTGAAACATGTCATATCAGGCAAGAATTTGATTTGAGCACCACTCCAAGGATTGGATGCACTTTTGTTTAGCCTTGATCCATGCCCTTAACCCTTTGGGTTCCAGTTTCATTAGGTAAAAATAATCTTGTCCCTTCCATGTATCTTAAAGTTTTTAGGAAGATGAGGTGAGATCAAGGACTATCTTACTCATCTCTGCACCCTCTCCCACAAGGGACCTGGCCTACAGTGGGTATTCTGTGAGCGTTCAGTAAATGCTTGATGGGTCTGAAGAATCTAAAAATAAAATCAAGCATCTGTAAACCTCAGATCCTCAGCGTTCCTATCCACCATTAAGCTTTTACTGCCATCTGGAAACTGTTTGTATTCGTGTACTTTGTATTAAGTCTGGATTCAGGGAGGACAACGGAAAAAGTACAATCCAAGAACATATACGTAAAAGTCAATACAGATGCATAAAAATAAACTTAATTTAAAGCTTTTTTAATGTTTATGAATTTATATTGAGAAAGAGAGTGCAAGTGAGAGTGGAGAAAGGGCAGAGAGGGAGAGAGAAACTCCCAGGCAGGCTCTGCAAGGTCAATGTAGAGTCCGATGTGGGGCTCGATCACATGAACTGTAAGATCATGACCTGAGCTGAAATCAAGACTCAGACACTCAACTGATGAGCCATCCAGGCACTCCTTAATTTAAAGGGTGCCGGGGTGGCTTTTTAATTTCAAAACAAATAAAATTACTCAATAAAAGCTACAAACAATTAAAATAAACTTCAGTTTAATATTAATCCCACTTAAAGGAGACAGAGAAAGAAAAGGACAGAACAAGGAAAGGGAAGGATACAAAGACCTGAGATAGTGCTTCTGTGCCCCAAGGGGCAAGGGTGGACCTCAATGTTTACAGCTGCTTTTACACTGTCTGCCTTTAAATGTACAAGATATGAACGCATTGGGTGAAGTTGTTAGAAAGAGTTCGGGCAGGGCTTTTAAGTTCCTAACTTGGAAGCAGAAACAATCTTGAAATCACTTCTGATTTTTGGTGGGAGGAAAGGAAACAACCTCACACATCACAGGGGAAATGGGCCTTGACACTTTTCATTTTTATTTTTATTTTGTAATTATTATTTTTTTAATAGTTTACTGTCAAGTTGGTTTCCATACAACACCCANCTTTTCATTTTTAAAAATACATATTTCATGGAGAATGAAGACAACCATCTTTGTGACTATCAGGCATGTTACTTTCAAAGACTCACTGACCATTGCTTTATGACAACTATAGACAAAAATGAGCCCCATGGCCCAAAGAAATTGACCAAAGGTTGGATATCCTTATATCTCTTTTTTGTTAAATTTATTTATTTATTTTGAAAGAGTGAGAGAAAGGTAGAGAGAGGGAGGGAGAATCCCAAGAAGGCTCCTTGCTGACTCGATCCCATGAACCATGAGATCATGACCTGAGCCAAAATTGAGAGTCAGATGCTTAACCAGCTGAGCCACCCAGGTGCCCCCTCCTTGCAGCTCTTTTTATCCAACCTCATCCTTCAGAATTGTTGTAAAACATAAGTCTCTTTTTTCACTCTTGTAAAACACCTGTCACAATGCTTTCAAGATGATCCCCTCCTTATTCTCTTCCTCCTCCTGTTTGCTACTGTCATTCTCCCTCCCCTTCTCGCTCCTCCTCCTCTCCTCCTTACCTTCCTCCTCTTCCTTCTCTTCCTTCTCACCATTACTCTCACCTTCACGACCTAGCCCCAGCCTACCTTTCCAGTGTGTCCTCCTCAGTACCAGAGTCTTAGCCACAACAGACTTTTCCCCATTTTCCAAACATGCTACTTCTATGTTTCTGTGCCTTTGTCAGTTCCATTATTCTTTCTCCCTAGAAAATGTCTCCACCTTCTTCAAAGGCTGGGGTGAATTCAATCTCCAATAGCCATTCTCAACCCTTGCTGCACTAGAATCGTCTGAGGAGATTTTAAAAAATAATGCCTGGGTCCCCACCCCCACGGAGACCCTGATTTAATTGGTTGTTTGAAATGTGCAACCAGGGTTGAGAACAACTCATTTGTGCCTTTTTGTGACCCTCTCCTCTATGCAGAGGGAATCATTCCTTCACGCGAGTTTCCAGAGCTTTCTCCACACATCTCCATCGTACCACAGAGCACAATGTATTGCAGTTCTGGTTGACTATTTTACTTATGTATTAGGCCTGAGCTTTACTAGGGTCATATTTCATCCTTTTATGCCCTGTCAGAATCAGCTGGAGAGGTTTTCTCAGTACACACCCAATCCCTAGAAAATCTATCTGACATTTTGAGAGGTAGGTGTGAGAGCAGGTTGGATGTGGAGGATGAGGTTTTTGTCATTTCAGTGAGTCCTTCGATGACCCTGATTTTCAGCCTCCAACACACCCACCCTTCACCTCAGCTACTGCTCTAAAAACAACTGTGATTCCTTTCTGTCTTCCTTGGAGTTCCTTCTGTCACGAAGTCCTGTCCTTTCTCCACAATGGCTCCCAATGGCATGCATGTCCCCCATTTGCAGGGCTAGGGTGTGCCATAAGAATTATCTCTCATAAGTGTTGGCTTCTGTCATACTCCTTCTGTGAAACTAGCACCGGCTTCTAATTGCTTCTTGAGTCAAATGTAAACTAGTTATAGGCTTTGACGTTTTCCACTAATTCAGGAGCCCTCTCTTTCCACAACCCCGAGGCTTATTGTATCTTCAAATTAGTAAAATACCATTCTCTCTTCTGACTCTACAGCTCTCCATATTCTGTTCTTCCACTGTAAAAAGGCTGCTTTCTCTTCCCTCCACCAAGCCACATCACAGGTTTCTTTTTTTTTTCTTTACAAGATTTTATTTAAATTCAAGTTTCTTAACATATAGTGTAGTATTGGTTTTAGGAGTAGAATTTAGTGATTCATCACTTGCATATAACACCCAGTTCTCATCACAAGTGCCTTCTTTAATGCCCATCACCTATTTAGCCCATCCACTCCACCTTCCCTCCAGACATACTATGGCTTTCTTAAGAAACAAACAAACAACCCCCCCCCAAAAAAAACCCAAAACCAAAAAACAAAACAAAACCCAAAATTTGTTTAAAAATCACTACTTGGGGCACCTGCATGGCTCAGTCAGTCAAAGTATCTGACTCTTGATTTCAGCTCAGGTCACGATCTCACAGTTCATGAGATAGAGGTCTGCATTGGGCTCTGTGCTGACAGTGCAGAGCTTACTTGGGATTCTTTCTCTCCCCCTTCTCTCTCTGCCCCTTGCTCATTTGTGCCCTCCTCCTCAAAATAAATAAACTTAAAAAAAAAAAAAAACACTGCTTAAGTTCATGTAAAACCTTTCCTTACTAGTTCTAACATTGTTATGAGATTTTTTTTTTACTCACTGAGTATGCATCTTGTTATTTTTCTTAGTGTATTTTGATTTTTATTTTTGGTATTTTGTTGTTGTTGTTGTTCAGAGGAACAAACAAGAGATATGAAATCAGAAGACTTTCTGGCTAATTTTCTCAGACTTTTCACCTGGGGGAGCCCCACTGCTCCTACCTATGAAATAGAGCCGACAATCACTATAACTCTTCCCTGCTCATCTGAATTCAGTGCTGGAAGATTGCTCAAGATAAAGTGCATGGAATGTGCTCCGTGGGTTCTAGGCTGGTTTATAAATGCAAGACAGTTATTATTACTGTCATTATTTTCTGCCAACTAACTTGACTGCAATGGTTCGGCACCCAGCTCTATACCAACGAAGTCCTTTACATGGAAGCATCTTAAGCCATTTTGTAGGAAGAGGATACAAAATGTTTATGCTATGCCTTCATTTCATCATTATTCTTTTTTTTAATGTTTATTTGTTTTTGAGGAGGACGGAGGGGTAGAGAGAGAGGGAGACACAGAATCTGAAGCAGGCTCCATGCTCTGAGCTTTCAGCACAGAGCCCAACTTGGGTCTTGAATTCACAAACCACGAGATCTTGACAAGAGCCCCAAGTTGGACGCTTAACCGACTGAGCCACTGAGGCGCCCCTCATTTCATCATTATTCTTATGGTGTTTGTTTAGTTCCATGTTTCCAACAAGCTTTAAGCTATTTGCAAGTTCTTTATGTGCTCTTCCAAAACTAAGTTGAAAAGTTTGCAGTGGAAGCCACGTGAAGCCGCAGGAAGGCACCGGACACAGAGCAGGGTCTCTCAGAAAGGCAAGTACATTGTGGGAATAAGAATCCAGAATATGTGCTCAATTCTCCTTGGGGTCTTTTTCAGCAGCCGTTCTGCTTCTGAAGCAACGTAGGAGCCCCGAAAGAAAAACACCACATGCAGTAGCCAGCCTCCCACTCCCATGTTCCTTCAGCTCTGCCTTAAGCAAGTCACAATAATGTTTGGAATTGGCAAAGCGACTTCTTTCCAGGGCGTTCACAGCACTAATACATTCCCTCATTAATGCACACAGCATTCCTGTGGAGGAGGTGGGTGGCAAGCGATTTCAAGTCCTTTTCTTCTCTACCTACCAAAGAGACTTTGCTTTCAATAGCTGACACAAATGAGTGAACCATTTTGGTTATAAGATTATGATTCGCCCATCACCCCCCATTAACACTATTAAAACAACCTTTGTCCTTCTTAAAATCTGTGCAGCCAAGTGTGTGCAGAGTTTAAAAAGAACATAAAGACTGCCCCAGACATCTGTGTGTGAGACCAGGCATTAGATACGATGTCCTTTGTCTGGCTTTGGAAAACTCCCATAGGACAAATAGGATTAGATGTGACATTTCTCTTTCTCTGGCATCCTCCTGAGCCTCACCCCTTTCCACAACCTTTTATCCTCACACACAGCCCTCTAGATCTCTGCCCTCAGTGTCATGGGAGACATCTAGAAACTCTTCCTTCTCCCTCACCCTCTTGTCCCACCCGGAGAAGGATAAATTGCCTCCATTATATAAGAGAGAGCAAACAAGCCAGAAGTCCAAGTACCAAACCTGGGGTATCCCTAGGGTCCCCATTTCTTTTTTTTTTAAGTTTATTTATTTATTTTGAGAGAGAGAAAGAGTATGAGAGAGGGAGGGGCAGAGAAAGGGGAGAGAGAATCCCCAACATGGGGCTCTATCCCACACACTATGAGATCATGACCCGAGTGGAATCCAAGAGTTGGTCGCTTAACCTACTGAGCCACCCAGGTGCCCCAAGGCTCCCCATTTCTGCATCCATGCTGGAGGCCCAGAGCCTTCACGCTGCTTCTCCCAGAATCTGGGCCACACTTAGAGCAAGTGCAACACTATATGTTCCGGGCTTTTTCTGAATCATCCATCACAACATCTACTCTGCTAAGTAAATGGATTCACTAATGGGTAGTTTAAAGTTCACTCTATGGAGAATAGAAGGGGAAATAAGAATGAGCATTTTCAAGTACCTACTTTATGCCAAGTACTGTGTCAAGTAATATAAAATCATTTCATTGTCACAACAGCCTATGAAGGAGATGTTCACATCCCTGGTTTTGTCTCACTCACCAAAATGGCAGTGACTTAACACAATAAAGGTTTAGTTCTCACTTTTGAAGTGTATCAATCATACCTCAGCTCCATGTGGTCACTCAGGTGATGGAGGCCCTGCCGTGTTGTGGTTGCACTTTCTGGGCCCCAGGACTGTCTTGGCCACCACAGCAGAAGAAAGCCTGGAGAGTCATGCACCGGCTTTTCATTGCTTTAGTAGAGTCACTTGTGGTCATATGCCACTGGCTACATACTCACATGGCCACATCTAACTCACTGCAAGGGGACAGGGAGAGGCATGAAAACAGATGTCACGTACCATGAGTAGCTGTGGACATGCCAATGTAAATGTCATGTAAATGACATGTAAATATCAATGGCTATGCTTCTATTTTCTTTAAATACACATGTCACACTATTAACGTGGCATAAAACTCCCCAACATGACTGTCCCACACTGTATTCATTAGGGCCTGTTTGGGGACATTTAAATTGTTTTCATCAATTAATATCCTTTGAGCATTTATTATATGCAAGGCACGGTGGGTGGGGGACCAAGAGGGTATTTACAGATTCAGGGAGGAGGTCAGAGACATTCAGAAATAAGTGTCATTTTAAAAAGAGGCAGATTTGGCTGGATGGAACAAGAAAACTACCAAGCACTTTGGGACTGCAGAGGAAGCAATCATTTCCCATCGAGGCACTGGGAAAGGACTTGGAAGGGATTTCTTCATTTCATTTAACAAAGACTTTAAAGATTAATACGTATTTCCTAACAGGTAAAGAATGGGACCGGGAGGGATGGGGGGTGGCACGAAGGCCCTCAACCAATAAGTCTTAGAAGGTGTTCAGGGCATGGTAAGCCCTCTGCTGTGTGGTTGAGGCAAGGGTGCAGGAGAGGAAGGCTGAAGAGATGATGCCAGAAAATATGTTGGATTCAGACACAACAGGAGGGTCATGAGCACCATGCTTAGAAGTGTGGATATTCTGGGAAAATGGGGAGCTGCCCACAGAGGGTCTCTGAACACAGGGACGCTATGATGAGATCCATCTAGGCTCTCCTAGAGACAGTCCCCATCAGAGTATTAGCTAATGATTTTTTTTCTTTTCCTCCCTTTGGGAATTCCTAGTCTCCATGAACATAGTTATTTTGCTTCTATCCTGGGGTTTGTAATCAAACATGAATTTAATCTGCCTAAACACACATACCACAGAGGCAAAGTTTCTATTTTATCCAAAGAAGTCTGTAATCAGGCATTCACACTCCTTCAGCTTTTCTGGGTGTTTTTTCCCCCATCCTCTTTGAAATAAACATTCTTGTAAAATATTGCAACTTCAGAATAAAGATCAAGGAACAGAACCCCATGCTGTAGTTTGGTTCTATCATACTGAATTTCATGGTGCTCAGTTTGGGGCCCCTATTAGGACTGAAGGCCAGTTTACCATCTACTTGCTGTGTGCTTTTGCCAAGCTACTTGGCCTCTGCGCTTTAGTTTCTTGATTTAGTAAGAAACACTATTTACTGATTATTTGTTCCAAATTTTGATGAAATACCTTGTGTAGGCTGGGAAACCTACCAGTCATAGAGACCTTAATAAAAGTGTGTTATCCCTTTCCAAAGAAAGGAGGCAGGGAAGGAAATTCATGAATATAAATTGCATACCCACTGCATGCCAATATGTCTGCTTGAGTCTGCACGTGTGCTATATCTTTTCTGACATGACTCCCACAAGGCAGGTGTTTTACAGGGAACAAGCCCAGGGTCACCCCCATAACTTGCAAAATGGTATTCAGCTGCTGAGTGTCAGACTCAAGTTGGGAGGGTACAGACTTTTGGATCTCAAGGCCCAAGCCTAAGCCACACAGCGAGGGGAGCTGGGAGCAGAATCTCACATTTCTCACAGTGTTCTTTTTTGCAAAGCCATGGCTGAGCCTCTTGGTATCCATTTGCGGTAAGCATGAGTGCGTTTTTGGCTCTCCTGACATACTTTTCTCTATCACATGCAGCTGTGATGGATCAATCCCACAGTTTGGGGTTCCAGAAGACCTCTCCAGCCTCCAGATGCCCCTCGTCCACCAAGCCAGGCTCACTGCTCTCACTGATGTCTGTCTCTGGAGGATTCCTCTGAGTCACCGTTTGGTCACTCCCTCTTAATTGCTAACAATTACTGAATTCTCTGTCCCACAATAAGCAAGGAAAAGGGTACCATTTTCTACGACATATGTGTTTAGTGTTGCTGGCAGCTTTGTAAACTTATTAGTGCTCTGCATACCATATAATTAAGATCGAATTATCCGAGGGTTTAAAATAGTGCCCGCTGCTATTGTGCTGCTGAAAATGGTAAGGAAAAAATATTTGCCTGGGTTTTTTTTTTGTTTTTTTGTTTTGTTTTTCTTACATATGCAGCTTACCTCTTCCCTCCCCTTTTTCTCTGAAATTCTCATTCTCAAAAGGGGCCACAGGGCTGAGATCACCTGGATAGAGAAAGAGGGCTCACTAGACTCAAACACTCTGCTTTCAAAAATGTTGCCACATCGGAAGCATGTTCTAAGACAACTGCTATGGCACGTTCTAGAAGGCGCCTGCAGTGCCAGGCAGGTAAGAGTAAACAAGAGGCCGGAAGGAGAACTCACACAAAGGCTGAGGCTCAGATGCTAGTATCTTGGTGAGATGGGACCAAAAATGGCTCGAGGCTGGTACTTCAGGAGGAGAGTATGCAGTTGTGTAAGTTGTCAACAACTGGTGTCATGAATAAACAGATAAACCCAAGAACACATGCAGTGTGGGAGCCTAGAGAAAAAAATGGGACAGAAAGGGGTAATTGAGGCACACGCCTGAAGCACTCACTCCAAGACACGGTTTTGGACTCCTCCCTGTCCCTACTGGGCTGAAAGTCTGGTGTGGGGGAGGCAGAACAGAAAGGCAAAGAAGATATGTCTGTGCGATAACCAATGAACACCTACAGGCAGTGGTTGCCCCGGGGTGCATGGATGACGGCGAGAGCATGAAGAGTCTCTAGGCATGTGGAGCCAAAGGAGGTCTTCAACACTGCTGGGAGCTGCCAGACAGAGGGAAAGGGCAACCTAGGGAGAGAGAACAGTATGAGCAAAGCCTAAGAGGCAGCAGAGAGCAGATCTGCGAGGAGTACTGCTAAATGTGAGGACTTACCTGGCCCCAAAAACAAAGGTAAAAATGCTAAATGATTTTAAGCAGGGGAGAAATAGCAGCAGATTTCTATTAAAAAACAACAACTCATACTGGTTGTAATTGAATGACTTGGAGAGTGAGAGCAAAGATCAATGAGAACAGGGATTCTCTAACTTTGATACTCACTTAGAGCACCAAAGAACTTGCTAGAAATGCTACTTTCTGGACCTGGTGAATCAGATTCTGGGGGTGGGGCCCAGCCCTGCAAGTTCTCTCCAGCACTCCAGGTAATACTGATGCACACTAAAGATATAAAGGAGGCCACTGCAGTAAACCAGGTGAACAAAGATCCAGGTGAACAATGGACCGAGGCAGTGGTGGTAAAAATGCAAGAAAGGCAACAGATAAAGAAGATATCTGGGTGGAATCCTTTTGTACCGCTTTCATTACATTTTCGCACTTTCCACTATGTCTTATCTCCTCCCTCTGTGCTTTGTGTTCCTAAGTGTCTTAGGGGCAGAGACCCCATCTCCACCCAGACTCTTATAGCCCCCTGCATGGTCCCTTGAACAAAAGTGAAATTCAGGTGAGGGTTGACCAAGCAATACTGCATTCTGTCAAGACCAATCCTGGGACCCAGGGTGGAATGACCCTGTGAAGGGCCTACAGAGCCCTCCCAGGGGAGGGGAAGCCTCAGGGAGATGCAGCTATGTTCACAACAACCCAGGCCTCCACGGGCAACTAGCAAAGAGGCAGAGAAGAGAAGACCAAGAAAGAAGTGGGATAGAGAAGGGTCACTGAATAAAGAAGAGCGATGAAATGGAGGGAGGCAGGGAGGCTTCGGTGCCGGGAGCCGCACCGGCCTCTCTGGATGGCAGTCACAGCAAGGAAATGGCAATGTTTGCACAGCTTCTGCCATGAGAAATGAAGACTAGTATCTCCTTCTGCTACTACTGGCTCATGTTGGAAATGAGCCTGCTGGTATTGACCAGGCCTCACAATATTCCATATCAAACCCATATTCTGAACACAGTTACCTCATAGGAAAAGCATATTCCTGCCTTTACAAAAGAGATTTTAGATAAGAGCTCTGTGGATCATTGTCAAAAGGTTCTTCCTATGGGCCTTGCAGATCCAAGACTTAGATAATAAAGGGGGTTAAGAACACAAGAGTTACTATTGAGCCTGGTCCCATATCAGAAGAGCCTAATTTATAGTTAAGGTACAGACAAGTACCGAACATAACTTACTAATTGGTGATGTATGGCAGCCCCTTCCTCAGGGCCTACATTCCACAGACATCCTCCCTTCCACTGGCAGCTGGGATGAGGATAGATAAGAGTAATTAAAACATAAACCCAGATGCAAAGACTGATACATATAGAGCCCCCTTGGTAGTTTCCACTAACTAACCAATTCAGAATCATTCATCCTCTTGAGAGCCAGACAGAATGACTCCTAACTTATCTATATACAATGTAACCTATATGTTATCCTGTCTTTCACTAAGAGCATCCTGTTATTTCCTTGGTTGTAAATTCACCACGACTGGGATAATTCTGCAATTGATATCACAAAAGACCTCTCATTGTAAGAAATTCCTTTTCTCTGACCTCATATGGTTGTTGAACCTTTAAATAAAGACACCAAAACCGACAGGACAGAGATGCCTGCCTGGTGATCAGAAAGAATCTCGGGGCTCTCTCATTCTCTTTCGCCGACACCGTCCGTCCTTCAGGGACCCCTGGACCTGTCGGAGCCGGCGCGGCTTCCGACACTTCGGGAAGGAGGAAGAGAAGAGGGAAGTGAAAGAAGAGTTGGGAAGGTAGATGGATTTGAACATTAGCTCCCCTCCCTCCTTCAATCCAGCACTACCAACTCTGGTGGGAGTTGTTCCCTACTCCAGGTGTTGCCTATGTCATTCTTAGTGGGAGTGGCCCTTCCTCACACCTGCACACCTGCAGGATGCTGCTGTAGGTCAACAGGCCCCACCTGCACACTCTGGGACCTGGGCGCCAGCCTGGCATGATGGAGCCTCCTCCTTCCTGCATCCTCTCTGCCTATTATACAGCCTCATGGTCTATGATGCTGTCTTAACAATGTTTTAAGAAGACATTATATCATCGTGGCAAAGAACATGGCCTTAAAGTTGTGAGTTCATCCCTTTGCTCTGCCATCTATAGGCACCTAGAATAATGCCTTCCATATGGTGGTATGTAAATGAATGAGTGTATCGATTCATGGCTGAGTACTAGTTGTGAAACCTGGAGCAAGTGGATCATTCTGAGCCTTAGTGTTCTCGCCTGTGAAATGGGGATAATAATAGTACCTATTACATAGGGTTGTTGGGAGAATGAAGTGTGTCAGGTGTGTATCAGGGGCCAGTTACTCTCAGGTGGTGGAGAGGACTTGCCATCCTGTGGGTGAAGTGGAATAGCATTTCCATCACCCACTACAGCATTGCTTCTCAGTGTGAGGTCAGAACCACCTTCCTCCAAACCATGTGGGACAGGGCCAGAAAGGGAGGGTTCTTGGTCTTACTCCAAACCTACTAAAAAGAAATCTTTAGGCATGAAGCCTAGAACACTGAATTTCTGTAAGCCCTCAAAGTGATTGTCAACCCATGCTAATGTGTAAGAGTTTTCACATGAACATTAACAGTTCATACTTGAGGACCTCAGACTTCAGGGTGGACCTTTCTAGACCCTAATTTATGATATAATGAAAGACCATATGTTCTATAATGGAGTAAGAAATGTGTTATCTTAATACCTGGCATCTGAATCGCTCTTGGAGAAGGAACTGTCGTTGATAAGTCTGTTGGCACTCGACACTGATGGCATGGGTTAGTCTTGCTGAGGCCAAAAAAAGAAATTTCCTGAACTTTTAAAAATTTAAAATGAATAAGAGAAAAAGAATATAGGGGCACCTAGGTGACTCAGTCGGTTAAGCATCCGTCTTCGGCCCAGGTCATGGTTTCATAGTTAGTGGGTTAGAGCTCCACATCGGGCTCTGTGCTTACAGTTCAGAGCCTGGAGCCTGCTTCAGATTCTGAGCCTCCCTCTCTCTCTGCCCCTCCCCTGCTCAACTCAGTCTCTCTCTCTCTCCCTCCAAAATAAATAAACATTAAAAAAAAATTTTAAATAAGAGAAAAAGAATATAAGAGTGGGCTGAGTTACAGAGAAACAGAGAGGAAGGCTGGAACTATGGTTGGGAAATAATTCAAGGACTTTTGGGGAACTTGGATTTCACATGATCTGCATTCTTATAATTTAAAAAGCTCAGCCTTCCTAAACCCATGGCAAAGGGTTCTATGCCTGCAAGGCTAAGTGCAAGTATATTTGTAGCCTTTTCCCAACGAAAAACTGTATAGGTAAAGGGTATGAACTTTATTCAGGGTTTGTTCATTGACTTCCCTTTCTTCCTCCTCCTCTTATCCGACTCCTACATGAGTGAATTGCCAAATTCACTTGTCCTCTTAGTTCAGTGATGTTGGTCAAACCCATCCCATCTCCTTTCCCATTGCTATCACTCTATTTCAGAATTTTGCCACTGATCACTTCCAAGCTGGTCTCTCTCTAAAATGTCTCCCATCACAGAATCAAGCCACAAATATGTACATATACATACATATGTATATCTTTGTATGTATGTATATACTGTAAAGCCAGACTTCCTGGAAGCAAATTATTCTTTATTTCTAAAGTTTTAATTTAAATTCCAGTTACCTTACAATGTTGTATTAGTTTCAGGTGTACAATATAGTGATTCAACACTTCTATACAATGCCTATGCTCATCACAGGTGCACTCCTTAATCCCCATCACCTATTTCACCTGTACCCCCCACCCCTCACCAAGCTACTTCCCCTCTGGTAAACATCAGTTTGTTCTCTGTAGTTAAGAGCATGTTTCTTGATTTGTCTCTCTCTCTTTTTCTCTCTTTGCTCTTTTGTTTTGCTTCTTAAATTCCTTATATGAATGAAATCATATGGCATTTGTCTTTCTCTGACTTACTTATTTTGCTTATAATACTCTCTAGCTTCCTCCACATCATTGGAATGACAAGATTTCATCCTTTTTATGGCTGAGTAATATTCCATTGTCTTTACCACATCTTCTTTATCCATTCATCAATCAATGCATACTTGAGCTATTTCCGCAATGTGGCTATTGTAGATAATGCTGCTATAAACACCGGAGTGCATGGATCCTTTTGAATTAATATTTTTGTATTCTTTGGGTAAATACCCTGTAGTGCAATTGTGGGATCATAGGGTAGTTCTATTTCTAACTCTTTGAGGAATCTCTATACTGTTTTCCACAGTGGTTGTCCCAGTTTGTGTCCCCACTAGCAGTGCAAGAGGGTCCTCAGAGCAAATTCTAAGTCTCCCTTTCTATGAGGTGTGCCTTTGGGTTGGATGACCTCTCTTGCCTTAGATCCTCAGGCTGTTAAATGTGGATAATAATAGTGCCTACCTTTTGGGATTGTCATGAGGAATATGAATTACCATGTGCAAACCATCCTATTCCATTGCCTAAAAAGACCATGTAGGCAATTTATGGAATTAGATAAAGCTCTTACTTAGAATTCTTCATTATGTTCAAAGTCCTTAGCATTTAGGCTGTCAATCTACATTTCCTCCCTCATCTCCCTTTCTACTGTCCTCAACCTAAGCTCCAACCACTTCTAGCTATTTAAGTTCCTAGAATATGCTATACACCTTCTAGCTTCCATGATGTTATGTCAACTCTTTCCTTTTTATCAAATGTTCTCCAATGCCAACTCTTTTCTTTCCTTTGTTGGGGGAGGGGGTTAAGGATGCTCTTTCATTTTTCTACACACTGTTCAGAGAGCTCCCTGAATGACTCAGACATACACACACACACACACACACACACACCTTTCTGCATCAAGATTGCCTTGTGTATTTTTGGCCTTTTGCGTTTTTATAAAAATTCAAAAATCCATTTATTAAGTTCTATACACACATACACATCTTGCTGGCCTTTTAATTGAAACTACATTAAGTGTTAAATCTTTCCAACAACATGGTATATCCTTCCATTTACACAGATAGTTTTATAATTTCTCAATAAATTCTTATAGTTTTTCACATAGAGGCCTGCTTATTTGTTGATAGTTTTTGGTACCATTGGTAGTAATATTTAAAAATTTTGATTTTCTTGTTGGTTGCTAACATATTGAAATACAGTTGATTTTTATATATTGATCCTATTTTCAGTAGCCTTGTTAAATTTACTTATAATGAAATCATGTTTTCTTTCTTTTTTTGTTTTTTAAAAAATTTTTTTTTTATGTTTTATTTATTTCTAGGAGAGAGAGAGAGACAGACAGCGTGAGCAGGGGAGGGTCAGAGAGAGAGGGAGTGACAGACTCTGAAACAGGCTCCAGGCTCTGAGCTGGCAGTCAGCACAGAGCCCGACGCGGGGCTCGAACCCACGAACCGCGAGATCATGACCTAAGTGAAAGTCGGACGCTTAACCGACTAAGCCACCCAGGCGCCCCGTTTTCTTTCTTTTTTAATGATTTTTAAAAGTAATCTCTACTCCAATGTGGGGCTCAAACTCACAACCCTGAGATCAAGGGTCCCACGCTCTACTGACTGAGCCAACCAGACATCCAACAGTTTTCTTTCTTCCTTTCCAGTTCTTATGCGTTCCCCTGCCCCTTTGCCCTATGACTGCCAGGACAACATTGAGTGGAAGCAATAATAGTGGATAATCTCAACTTGTTCCTCATTTGGTAGGGAAAAGTTTTATAAAAAACTGGAGGACTTACACTACCAGTATTAACACCTGTCCAAATCTGTAATAGTTAAGACAACGTCGTACTGGTGCAAGGGTAGACAAGCAGACCACTAGAACACAATAGTGAATCCAGAAATAGTCTCACACATATATAGTCACCTGAAATATAACAAAGGTGACATTGAAGAGGAGAGGAGAAGGATGATCTTTTCAATAGATGGTGCTAGATTGATTGGCTCTCCATATTGGGAAAAATGCATCATGATCGTCGTGTCACACCAGACAGCCATTCTTGATGCATTGTATGTCTAAGCATGAAAAGTGAAGCAACACAGATTTTAGGGGGTAAATGAGAGAACATTTTCATTACCTTGGAGTAGGTTTTCTGTTTGTTTTTCTTTTAAAAAAAAAACAGGGTATAAACAGTAATAACCATAAAGTGGAAAAATGGATAATTTGGATTATATTGAGGTTAAGCTTTTTTGGTCATCAAACATGACCATTTAGGGAGTCAAAGGTGACCTATAGAATGGTTGGGCATCTGTAATATATATGTCTAACAAAAAGTCTTATCCAGAATATGTTAAACAAAACTGTAAATCTATAAGAAAGGAATATATTTCAATAGAAAAATGGACAAAAGTCATGTACAATCACTTCAAAAGAGGGACATCCAAATGGCCAATAAACCTTTGAAAAGGTGTTAAAATGCATTTGTCATTAAGGAAATGCAAATTAAGACCAAAGTGTGATACCACCTCATGCCCACCAGAAGGGGTCAAATGAAAGAGACAGAACATACCAACTACCGGAGAAGATATAGAATTTGAATTCTCATAAACTACTGATAGAAGTGTATATTGGCATCACCACTTTGAGAAACTGTTTCATAGTCTCTATAAAGCTAAACATATATTTACTCTATGACCCACCATTCCCACTCCTCAGTGTATATTCGCATAACAATGTACATATGGTCACCAGAAGACATTTACAAGAATCTTCACAGCAGCACTATTCATAGCAGCCAAACACTGGAACATAGTACACAAGCCATTTTACTCTAGGGACTATTATATATCAATGAGAATGAACAAATATAGCCACATGCTGAATAAGGAGAACAAGGTTCAGTGAAAGGAAGCCAGATGTAAATGAGTACATACTGTATGATTCCATATATGCAAACTTTAAAGACCAGTAAATCTATTCACTGTTGTTGAAAGTCATGAAAGAGAGCATAGTGGGGGTTCCTGGGGTGCCATTAATGTTCTGTTTCTTGATCTGGGTATAGCTTATATGAGTGTGTACTTTCATGAAAATGTATCCAGCTGAACACTCATGATCTGTGTATGATTTGTGTATTATATATATGTTATGTTTCAATAAAAAGTTTAAAAGCCAACAAGATAATAAAAAGAAAAGCAAAGAAAAAAACCAAATAACCCTCCCCTCCCCACACTGAACCTACTTGGGCATACTGAATTAAACCTGGTGGGGTGGTAGGGCCATGTTGTAACCAGCCCCCAGAATGACGCTCCACAGTCCTCACTGCCTGGTACTCACAGTCTTGTGTGGTCATCTCACACACAACAGAGCTGCCCTGTGCAACCAGGAGGATGTTGTGGAATGATGCAATGTGACTTCTGAATCTAGATCATATATGATATTTCAGCTTGCACCTTGCTCTCTCCCCTGGACCATAGGGGGAGGGAAGGGGACTTTGTCTGGGAGAAAGTCACTACATTAAGAGGATACTTGGGTTGCTTGTGGTGAGTTACTTAGGTCCCCTGCCAGTAGCAGCACCAACTTGCCAGCCATGTGAATGCACCATCTTGGAAATGAATTCTTCAGCCTTGGTAAAGCCTTTAGATAATGACAGCCCTGGCCAAAATCTTGACTACAACCGCTTGAGAGACCCCAATACCACTACCACCTCATAAACTGCTCCCCAATTCTAGTTCCACCTAAAGGTTTATTGTTGTTTGAAGCTGTACAGTTTTGGAGCAATTTGTTAAGTAGCAAAATGTCATCACAGGTGAAGATGTACATATCCTTTTAATCCAAAAAAAAAGATATATTTGTTTATAAATTACCTGACACAGTTTGATAAGATTTTTCTACCTTGTTTGACTGCACAAGTTTTTTCTTTTTTCTTTTCTTTTGCTAAGAGCACTTAACATGAAATCCATCCTCAATAGATGTTTAAGTGTATTGTGTTATGTGTATTGTTATCTATAGGCATAAAGTTGTACATCATATCTCTAGAACTAATCCACCTTGCAAAATTGAAATTTTATATATGTTAATTAGCAATTCCTCATTTTCTCCTCTCGCTAGTCCTTGGCAACAACCTTTATATTCTTTGCTTCTATGGGTTTGACTATTTTAGATATTTCCTATAAGTGGAAACATGCATATTTTTAAAAACTCCTCACATTTGGATATATAGCCATGGTTGAAAACCTCTTACATAATATTTTGTTCCTACCCCTAGTCTAGTGCCTCTCATTTTGTATTAGTGATATTCTTTGCTGGTCATCACTGATCAATTGTGAGCTCAGTTATTAAAGGAATGATGCTTTGTTCATTTGGGTACAATGAACTCAGAAGAGCACCTGACCCATAGTAAATAGTCCATGAATATTTGTTGAACTAGAGTGACATTTTCAATAATCATAGAGGGTTAGATCTACCATTGCCATCAACTACCCTAACCTTTTCAACATAGCCTTTCAATTCAACATACACCTTTAATGGGTCTACTTTAAGTCAAACATGGGACAGGTCCTAGAGGTGCAAAGGAGAGGAAGGTCAGTCCTGGTAGTTAGAAACTCAGTCAAGCAGGGCTGACATTGGAAACTCCCAGGGGCACATGCCATGCTTGGTGAAGGAGCCTCTGATGAAGTGATCAGTTATGCTTGGGTGGGCCTCAGACATTTCCAAGTGGGCTTCAGCTACCCAAAGAGCGACTAGGAGTTTACAGGTGGGCAGGAGGAAAAAAGCACTTCAGGAATATAGAAGAGCCATGTACCTGAGTAGGTTGACTTGAAACCACATGGAATGTTGGAGAAGAAGGGCAGAGAATGAGAGATGAATGGCTTGGTAAGGAAGTTGAAAGCATCCTGAAACTAATAGGAAGTCGCCAAAGGATGACAGGAGAGTAAAGGACTCAGAGCAGTGTTAGACAGATTGGTCTGGTTGAAGCATGGACAAAGGGTTACAGGGTAAAAGTGAAGCTCACAGGACAATTTGGAGAGGAGGTATGGTGAAGATCCAGGTGGGAGAAGGAAAGGACTCAGCTGAAACAAAGACAGTGGGGGTGGATAGGTGGGGACAGGTATGAGGGAGATTCTACTACTGGTAAAATAGGACTGGAGTTGGAAGATTCTCCACCTTCTCCTATGACAAGGTGGGGGAGAGGGAGGCGGGAAAGAGGTGTAATATTTTCCTCATTGGAACCAGAAAAAGACAGAAAAGCAGAAAGGAGACAGGGGGTGGGATTCAGGAAAAAATGTGGCACATATGCTAATGTCACTTGGGAAATGTAACCGGCTCACAACTTCCATCTATTATCTTAGGTGAAAATACATTTTCAGCCAAAAAGAATTATTTTAAAACATGGGTGTGAAATAAATGAGCACATAAAACCATATCGTCCAAACGGCCTCGGCAGAATGTTTTCCTTAGATAGCAGCCTCAGGCTAACACTGCCAGCGTTCTGTGGTCCCAGCAAGGATCTGCTTTTGTCATTCAGTGACTTGTAACAGGGCTGGAGGGTGGGGTGTGGTACGACACAGGACACAGACCCCGCTTATCTGAGAAATGCATCTGAAACTATGGCTGGCAGGTACTTAAGAGCATTAAACAGATGTCTGGTGCACCAAAAGTCATATACATACATTGCAAAGCACACGTGCACCAGTTCCTTGCAACTGTCTAGAGAAAATATACCAGACATGCATCAAAGGGTTCTGTGCCTTTCCTTCCTGACTTCCATCCTGGAGGATATGAAGCCCATGTTGGTGTCTACTCAGAGTCCTCGGTTCACTGGCATTTGAAAGAATCTTAACTGACTCCAGCTACTGGGTTGCCTCCAAGCTAGACTCAATCCACCGAACCGAACCAAGGATCTCTGCTGGGCTTCTGTGGTCTTGCAAGCCTCCCATTCCCTTGTGTTAACCCTGTATCCTGGACACCCTTCTCTGCAGCCTCCCCCATATGGGTTTTTGGGCAGTTACTTGTCACCTCTTGGACTCCATGTCTACCTAGCCCTGGTTATAATAATGGAGCCACGTGGCTCTTTGCAGCTGTTTGGCAATCCTTAGATTCATTCTCAAGTTGACTCCCACTCACTTCCCTTTGCCCTTTTAGCAGATAGATGGCACCTCTCCCCTCCAGGGGAAGAAGAGGAGACCTTTTTGTACCTGGTGGTACTCCCTGGTGCCCTAGAGAGAGGATGGGGCTGGCACCCTTCTGCCGTGACCCTCTCCTGAAAGGTCGTCCGTGAGCCCTCATCCTCCCCCAGGACTGGCAGGATGGGCCCTTGGCATCAACAGCCTGTTGCTGGCCTCTGGGGCACTGTCCTCTGTGTTTCTGACCAGCTCTTTGTCTCCTCGCCTGCGAGCCTGTCGCCTGGCCCTCACCCTGTGTGTTCTCCCTCCCAAGGTGATCTCATGCATCCCCCCTTCCACATCTGTATCTCCACCTCCAGGAAGCCTCTTGGCTTCACATCAGCCTTTAATGCCATTGAAAGGCCAACTCTGCCTAGACATCCTGCCAGCAACTACAGCTCACAATCAGAAGCAGACTTCATTTTCCTGGCACTGAACATCGCCTCCTTCCTGCTTCTGTCAGTGGCTCCACCATGCACCCCACCATCGGGCTTACAGCCTTGGGTCATTCTTGACCTCAGTACTCTTGTCCAATCAGACATGGTCCTTGGCCAGCCCTCTCTGAGTGTGTCTCTTTATAATTTTCTTTCCTGGGCTTCGTTAGTTTCCTGAGGCTGCTGTAACAAAGTACCACAGACTGGGCACCTTAAACAACAGAAATCTCTTTCCTCTGAGTTCTGGAAGCTAGAAATCCAAGATCAAGGTGTCCATAGCATTGGTTCCTTTGAGGCCAATCCCCTTGGCTTCTGAATAGTTGTCTTCTCCCTGTGTCCTCGCATGGTCTTCTCTTTGTGTGTGCCTGTGTCCTAATGTCCTCCTCTTCTTCTTTTTTTAAATGTTTATTTATTTATTTTGAGGGGTGGGGAGCATGCATGAGCAGGGGAGGAGTGAGAGAGAGGGAGGGGGAGAATCCCAGGCAGACTCCATGCTTTGAGCACAGAGCCCTCTACTCAGGGCTCAAACCCAAAAACCCATGAGATCACAGCCTGAGCCAGAATCAAGACTTGGATGTATAACCTGGATAGGAAGAATAAATATACTTAAGATGTCATTACTACCTAAAGNACTATTAAAAAAAAAAAAAAGACTTGGATGTATAACCAACAGAGCCACCCAGGTGCCTCCTGATGTCCTCTTCTTATAGGACACTGGTCAGATTGGATAGGGCCCACCCACATGGCCTCATTTTAACTTAATTACCTCATTAAAGACCCTATCTCCAAATACATTCCCATTCTGAGGTATGGGGATTAGGGCTTCAACATAGGAATTTGGGGGCATCACAATTCAGCCCATAACACATGACGTTGTGGTGGCCTCCTGCCTATTTCTCCATCCCTTTTCTCAAAGCTGGTGGCCATCGTCATGCTGCCTCTGCCACCGTCTTCCTGAAGCACAGTTGTGAGCACACTGCCCTCCTGCTCAGCGCCTTACAGAAATATTTCTGCACCCTTGGCCTGGCACTCAAGGGCCTCCTCGCTGTGGCTGTAAACAGCCTGTCTTGTAGCTCTACCGCCAACGCCTCTGCTCTCTGACCAAGCCGAGCAGCCATTATGGCTGCACACTTGTGATTCTGGTCCACTGCACCTTTGCCCTGATGTGCTCTCAGTCAGCAATGCTCTCCCCACATCTCTGTCTTCCCAAAACCTACCCACAAATGCCTGGGCCTGACACAAATGCCACTACCTTCCCTGAAAACCCACAGTCCTTTATCTGTGCCACTAACAGCACTTCTCTTCTTCCCTAGCTTTTCACTGCGGATGTATTCTGTCCCAGGAGTATCCTGGAAGCCAAGTGGGAAAGGTCACAGTATTTCTTCCTCACTTCCCTCTTGCAAGGTCGCTGCAGGCTGGCCATGTCCTTCAACCAGAAGACTGAAGCTCTTGTTAGGCAGCCCTCTTCCATACACCCCAGTCTGTCTCTAGGTTCTGGTAACCCTTCCCTGCCTTTGTCCCCTTCAACTCTATAGACAGCAAGAAAGCCAGCTGGTACTAGGCTCTGGGTACTTCCCCGGGCCATAGCTTTGCAAATAGTCCCTCCACTAAATACTCCTTGATCAGTCTAACCTGACCGTGCCATCTGTTTCCCCTGGGACATGGAAGGCTATGCCATTTTCACCCAGGCTTATCAGTGCAAATACACCTGCTTCTTTTCAAAAATACATAGTGAAATACTGATATGTGCTCTTCTTAAGGGGCTGAAAATACAGGAAGATGCAGTGTTATCTCCACAAGGTCCACAGGCTGGTAGGGGAGGCCAGCAGTCACATCACAGGGCAAAAAAAAGTCTATGCAGAGACAACAAGGCGCAGTGGTGAGGGACTGGCACTGGATCAGAGTCACTTGACCCCTGGCACTCCCACCTACCAACCAATGGATCTTTGGTAAGTTTTGCAAGCCTCAGTTTCCTTGTCTGCCAAATGGAGGTAATAATAGTAATAATAGTAATAATTACTTCATGGGACATGATGAGAATTATATCATAATTTCTCCACACATCTTGGCACATAGCAAGCACTGCATAACTACTACCCATTCGGTAAAACACAAGGTGTTGTGGAACCACAGAGAAAGATGAGCCATTCCAGCTATTGAGGTTGGGATTGAGGTTGATGTTGAGATTTCTTCTTACCTATTCCTTTGGCCTTATCTATAGGATGAGGTACCTTGGAAACAATCAGGTTTCTTCTTGGGAAGAGGAACCTCCACTAGATAGAAAATGTTTCACTGAGCCAGGACAGGTTTTCTCTTGCAATCTTCCAGAGCATCAGGTCTAGAAAGGATGATGTCTTTTATATAGGTGAGTCTTTAAGTTATGTATTCTATTTTATTAATGGTTTTTACTTTTTAAAGCAGTTTTAGGTTCACGGAAAAATTGATTAAAAAGGTACAGAGATTTCCCAGGTTCCCCTGCCCCCACACATACATAGCTTCCCTTGTTATCAACATACCGCACCAGATGGGTACATTTGTTACAACTAATGAACCTGCATGGACACACCATTATCATCCAAGGTCCTTCGTTTATATCAGGTTTCATTCTTGGTATTGTACATGCTATGGGTTTCAACAAATTTGTAGTGACATGTATCCACCCTGATAGTGTCATACAGAGTAGTTTCACTGCCCTAAAGATCCTCTATGCTCCCCCTACTCACCCTTCCTTTCCCCCTAACCCCTGGCAACCACTGGTCTTTTTATGATCTCCATAGTTTTGCCTTTTCCAGAATGTCATATAGTTGGAATCATATAAGACTTTTCTGATATGGCTTCTTTCACTCAGTAATATGCATTTGAGCTTCCTGCATGTCTTATCATGGTTTGACAGCTCATTTCTTTTTAGCACAGAATAATATTCTATCCTGCAGACATACCACAGTTTACCCATTCACCTACTGAAGGACAACTTGGTTGCTTCCAAGTTTTGACAATTATGAAGAAAGCTACTGTCCAAGGTAAGTCTTGATGAAATTAGCCAAGTGAAGGAGGGGAGCAGAAGTGAGCAGGCAAGGGGGAGAGGCTGGGCAGAGGCAGGGAGTCAGTCACCAGACAGAATAGTACAGGGAGGGGGGTGCTGTAGAAGTTTGGGGTGGTTGAGGCATCACCACAGCAGATGAGAGAGGACAGTGGGTGTGTTTAGAGCAAGCGTGAGGGCAGGGCCAGAGCTCCTGGGCGCTCTGAGCACTTCCTGTGCATTGGTCAGCTCCTCTGCATTTCTTCTCCACACTATGATGTAGAAGGGATTTTGATGGCCTGCTCTTCCACACACTCCCTCCAAAGTACAAAGTGGGCAGTGGTTTTCTACAGGGAGATACCACAGGGGGAGATGGTGACTTGACCAGACAAAAGCCATGAAGAAAATTGCAAGAAACTCAACTCAGAACCCAGAGGTTCTAAGTTTCTAAGTCCTTCTCTCCATTTGTCTTCCCAAGGATTACCTTTTGCTCTTCCTCCCCCAGGTAGATGGTTTAAGATGCTTTGTCATGTTTTTAAAATGATTGTAAATGTGGCTGACCTACCTTGCAGCCATTTGGGAGCTGCTATGGACTGAATTGTGTCCTCCTCCCTCCCAAACCAAATTCATATGTCAAGGCCTTAACCCACAATGTGGCTGTATTTGAAGATAGGACCTTTAGGAAGGCAATGAAGGTTAAATGAGATCACAAGGATGGGGCCCTAATCCAATAGGGCTGGTGTCCTTACAAGAAGAGAAGGGGACACTGGCTCACTCTCTCTCTTCACAGACACACAGAGGAAAGACCATGTGAGGACAGGGCAAGAAGGCGGCCACTGCAAGCCAGAGACAGCACTCTCATCAGGAACTGAATTGGCCAGCACCTTGGTCTGGGACTTCCCGTTTTCTCAGAACTGAGAAAATAAATGTCTGCTGTTCAAGCCACCTAGTCTGTGGTACTTTGTTACGACAGCCTTAGCAGACTAATAGAAGGGCTTTCCCAAAAGGAGTTCCCTCTGTCACATGGCTTTATGGTATGTGGCCTCTGTGGCCCAATCTTCAATGACTCTTCTTTGGGTCAGCACAAGCAGGCTGGCTATGACTCTTCCTGACGCCTGTGTCTCCAGAGGTAGACACAGAGCAATCCCTAAGGAGGCCATCCTCACTGACCAGTGACAGAAGGAGGAGCGAAACTCTTTCCCCCTGCCCCAGGAGGCTGGAGCACCAGCAACTGTGAAGGATGTGAGATTGTACCCTTCTTACAAACTTACAAGTTAGCCTGCATGGCCTCATGTTTGCTGATAGAAGATACAAGACTTCCAGGTCAGAGATAAAGGATCCTATTACTCACAGCCACAGCAGTACCCAGAGTATTGGTGTTTGTGCTCATCTCCCAGGGCCCAGTTCCCACAGGGCCATGTGATGAGGGCCAGGTGCTGCCCATACATACAGCCATACGGTGCCTCTACTGGGAGTAAGCTCAGGCTTTGTGAGTCTGTCTTTTTTGAGGTGGGGGGAGGGGCAGAAGGAAAGGGGGACAGAGGATCCCAAGCAGGCTCTGTGCTGATAGTAGAGAACTTGATGTGGGGCTTGAACTCATGATCCCTGAGGTCATGACCTGAGCAAAAGTTACATGCTTAACCAACTGAGCTACCCAGGCGTCCCTGTGAGCCTGTCCTTTTTGATGGACAGCAAGCATGTGTGAACATTGCTCCAGGGAAGGTCTTATCTTTCTCACGTTGAGCAGCAAGTAGACCTGCCCTTCACCGCAGAGGACCATACCCTGCCCTCTGTCAATGTGGTTTGCTGTGCAAACACCCTGATGGTATATCTAATGAGATAAAGATTCTAGCAGCTCTGCTGCTCTGACTGAACCCTGACGGGGATGAACCCTAAACAGTTTTAATACATTGCACTACTTATCCACAGTAAACGTTCCTTCCAGATCATTGAAATTGTCTTGGAATCTACACTTGACTATAAATAGATCTGATATCCTGTGATTTCACAATATGTCTCTTTTAAAAATGTAGGTTTTATGATTATTCAAGTATGGTAAAGCTAACAGATCAGGGAAGATTGCCATTGAAAAAATCTTTTTTTAAGCAATTAACATTTAAAAAAAAATTTAGTAATCTCTACACCCAATATGGGGCTTAAACTCACCACCCCGAGATCAAGAGTCGCATGCTCTTCTGACTGAGCCATTCACGTGTCCCTGAAAGGATCTTTGGGTACTCACAGATCCCAAGAAGAGAGAGTATACTGAGCTGTGGGGAGCCACATGGGGGAAGCACCAGGGTCAGTCTGGATCAGAAAGAGTGGAGGAAAATATGGTCAAAAGTCTCTGTTGTGGTTTCCATAGGAAAGAGTGGGTAAGACAGGGGGAGCAGGCATAGAAGGGGCTAGTCTGAATAATTTCAGTGGACTCTGGGGGCATGGGTGCTGTCCTTAGTTGTCTGGTACTTGGCCCTGAGGTGAGTAGGTCAGGTGGATAGTGGTCTAGAGAGTGATAGCCTAATAATGAGGTGGTTGGGGAAGTGAGCTCAGATTGGCTGGTTTGCATATGAAAGGCATGAGTGTTGCTGATACCATCACTGTGTCTAGGAACTGTTAGCTGTGGGAGGGGCTGTTGCTTCAGGGTCAGCAAGGCCCAGATGTCAAATCATCAGAATAAAAAGACCCGCTTAATGCAAAGTCAAATAAGAACAATACCTCTCTATGAAGCCCTAACTTCTGAAGAACGTGGAAACTAGGAGGTGCATCAGGCACCTCTGGAGTTATCAAACATAGCGTTATCTAGTCCATTCCATGGGTCAACACTTGTTCACTAAGTAGTGCCATGAGTGAGGTACTGTACTGGATGCTGGGGAGACAGATGCAAGCCCCAAAGCCCTGGCCTTGCCTTGTGGAGCCCAGGGCCGAGCTGCCAAGCCCACATGGGGACCGGCCACACAGGATCTGGAGGATAATGGCCCCTTGAGAACACTCCCTTGTCATCTGCAAATGGAAGGTGCATTTCTCTGGGACACACTTGTTCCTTTTAGAACTCCTGGTCCCATGAGAGGCATTTCCAAAATTTCCTCAGTGGCCCGATGACCTGTCTGAATCCTCCCATCTGGGCCTCAGTGTTATTTCTCTGTCACATTCGATGAACTATGTCTGTAGCTGGTACGGTCCATTACTATGGTTCTCTGCTGTGCTCTTTTGGGAAAAAAAATTTTTTTTAAGTGTTTCTGCAGCTCAGAAGTTCATTTGTCTTAGTCTGTTTGGGCTGCTATAACAAAATGCCATAGACTGTGTGGTTTATAAACAACAGAAATTTATTTCTCACAGTTCTGGAGACTGGAAGTCCAATATCAAGGCAACAGCAGATTCAGTGTCTGGTGAGAGCCTGCTCTGTGGTACACAGACAGCTGCCCTCACTGTGTCCTCATATGGTGGAGGGAGAGAAGAAGCTCCCTGGGGTCTCCTCTATAGGGGCATTAATCTCACTCATGAGCTAATCGCTGCTAAAGGCCCTACCTCCAGACACCATCACATTGGGCGTTAGGATTTCAACACATGGATTTGGAGGGCACACAAATGTTCAGCGTAGATAGCAGCGTCCTAATTTGGGGTTCTCCACTGCTCATCTCCCTCCCACCCTCTTCCCCCTTCTCTGGTGGGAAGAATAGACTGTTTTAAGAATTTGCCTCTGTAAGAATTGCCCTCTGTGGCCAGGTTGTCTTCAATCCTTTGACTAAGACACAGACAGGGGCCCAGGAAAATGCAGGCTACTCATGATTATGCAAATATAAACTTCTGGTAAAATACACACCAGTGCCCTAGTTTTAAAATTCTAATGCAGTGAAATGTTTCAATTTGGGTTTCTGGCAACTACTATGATCATCTTAAGAGATGTATAAATACATGTAAATAAGATATTAACACCACAAGATTGTTTTAGACCATTTCCCCATCTGGTTCGGTCCTGTAATTGTGTGGGAAGGAACAGTTCTTGGAATCTGGCCTGAGCATGAAAATACAGAACAGAACGATCACTCAGGGTTTGCAGCAGCCTGCAAGATGCTTACCTCTGAAAGCCAATTCGCAATTAAGTTATAACATCCTTATAGTACTCATTGACATTAGGTCAACACTGTATTGTTGCTGGGGAGAGAGTTTCCAAACCTAGTTAATTATCAGAGCTTTCTGGAGAGCTTCTAAAAATCCACCTTCTGGGCTCTGCTTTTATGATCTCTTACGATAGTATAGGTGTGAAGTGGGGGCTGGGAAGCTGTATTTGTCAGAAGTTGCTTAGATGGATACCCGTGATGATAAGTGGGTTTGAAACCCACGGGTTTATTCTGAGAGTCTTGCTGTTCTAAGTATGGTCCCTTGTCTGGGCAGTTTCAGCGTTACCTGGGGGCTTGTTAGAAACACCGACTGCACTTTTACAGGAGCCCCAGGCAATTTGCAGGAAGCTGAAGGAGCATGGTGGAAGGGATCCACAGGCCAGGTGAAGTCTTTGGGAGATGATGATGATCTCACTGTTAGTAGGTCAGGAATGAGGTTATGGGGAAGTTGGGCTGCTAAGAAGATAAAAAAAAAAAGGCAGGGCAAACTATTGCTTCTATTTGACCGACACAGAAATGGAGGAAGTCGGGCAGAAAGGATGCAGGGAACGGATTACATGTGTTCTACCTCCCCAGTTCTACCAAAAGATGAAATACAAACTTGTTTTTTGGGGCAGATTTTTGCTGTAACATATTCATTATTTGTATTGAGTGCTATCATAGGTATTGTGGAGTACACGAATACTATTTTTGGTGGGTGCAGATCTGACTCAACTGAGGCAGCTTGGTGCCATAGAAAGCCTTGCAGAGATTGGGCTGGAACGAGTGTTGGGTCTAAGCCTTTTGCTAACCCACTGTCGTCCTGGGAGAGTCACATGGGCTCCCCAGGACCCAGGCCTGTCATCTGTAACACATCTATGGCTCTCAATCTTATCGGATCTTATGCCCTGTTTTGAAATAAACTTTTGTAACACCCTCTTCGCAATTCAAAAATGAAAATCATAGATATACAGATACATAGGTAACTAGTTTTAGACTTAATTTTTATAAACCATTCTGATGCTCTAAAAGTAATTTAAATGGGAAATTCAAGTGAATAGATTATAACAAAATAACACATATTGTAGTACACAAAGCCTTCGGCAGTGTATTAACCATGTCTTTTATGGTCTGTATTCTGATACTTTTGACATCTGGAGCCTTGCTGACCCTGGAGAACCTGCCTCTCTCAGAGCTAGTGAATTTCTAGAGCTTGTAAGCAACTTGCCCCAGAGCAGGCTTCTAAAATGCAAACCAACCAGTCCAGAGCTTACAACCCAACCACATCAGGCTTGCACGCTACTGGCCACCAGCCACCTGCCCTTATCGCCGTGGGGCCAGGTACCAAGAGCTAGGGACAGCCCTTATGCCCTGAGGGCTACTGAAATTTTTCAGACTAGCCAATCCAAAGCCTGCTTCCCCGCCTCACTTGTTCCTTCCCATGGAAACCATAATAAAGACCCATGTGCACATTTTTTTCCTTGCTTCTTCTGCCTCCTGACCCACCCCATGCTTCCCTGAGTGGGCTCCCCATAGGACAGTACACCCCCTCCTCTTGGGATCTATGAGTAACAAACTATCATTTCAATAGCAGTCATCTCCTGGTCTGTTGGCTTACTATACCTTGAGTTTTCTGTTAATACAAATGTTTTCAGAACAGAACTATATGGTGAGACACTTGAAAATGGTTTATTGTTCCCACTCACAATGAATAAGCTAAGATTTAGCAAAAGTTGGGAGATCAGGAGCTAGAGAAAAAGAAAGCAGGAGAATGGTTACATAGAAGGATAAATGTTCATGGAAAGTATTAACAAAGCTGAGGGATTTGTATATGATAGGACAAAGAGGAAAAAGCTTAGGTAGGGATAAGATGCCAAGAGAAGTCATAAACTATAGAGGAAAAGGAAGTAGAATATTTTTTAATGTTTATTTATTTATATTGGAGAGAGAGTGTGTGTGTGTGTGTGTGTGTGTGCAAGCATGGAAGGGGCAGAGAGAGAGATGGTGAGAGAGAATCCCAAGCAGGCTCCATGCTGTCACTGCAGAGTCCAACACGGGGCTTAAACTTACGAACCATGAGATCATGACCTGAGCTGAAATCAAGTTGGGCGTTTAACTGACTAAGCCACCCAGGCACCCCAGAAAGTAGAATATTCTTGCAAATCATCCAGGCTTTATTTATAAGTACAGTGTCAAAACAATGTGATGACACAGGATTTGGGAGTGATGAACTATGGCAGAACAGACTTCCCAGATCTTGAAATCCCATGACAGACTGGAGTGGACATTGTCTCTTGAAATGTCCAGCAGGATGCTGGAAAGTCTTATGGGACCTAGGTAAATTCTTCCTTGGGTAACCTGTGCTGGCATCGAAGGACATCCTGTGTCCCTCCACTACACTTCAGTAGCCACCCTCCAATCATTATGACAGCCAAAACTTCCTCCATGGACTTTCAACATACACATGTTGTGAAACCACTAAATTGGATAACCCCCGAGATCCTTCCAGAACTAGCTCACTTCAATTCTATGGTTCTAAGATTGGCAGGGCTTCACAGATGAAGTATGTTGCTAATGTTCTTTAAAGTTCGAGGGTTACTATTGCTAGATACCATAAGCCATTGCCACGACTGACCAGAGCATGTGAAGACACAAAAGGAACAAACACATGAGAAAATAATGACAAATGAAGCCACAGTGGCTTACTTTTGAGAGCAAATCACAACCTTTAAGTGAACATCAAACAACTACTTTTAAATCTTACCACCACAATCGGGCAAGTAACTATAGTTCTGGAGACACCGTTTGGGTGGGCCCTCCTCCAGCCCCAAAGCTCTAAGATGCAGAGCTAGTATTATGTCCATAGTGCTTAAGAGCTTGGCTCTGTTATGAGACAAATCAAGTTCAAATCCCAGCTAGCTGTGTGACTGTAGTCAATTTACTTGACATTTTTTAGTTAGTTTTATAGTCAGTAAAATTGGAATCAGATGCCTAATTTGTAAACAGTTGTAAGACTGGGATAATGCATACAAAGGGCTGAGTTCAAAGCATGGCACTTAATAAACAGCATAAGCTATTATTAATTTACTATGAATGCGTGTGCTAAGCAATTTCTATTTCAGACCGTCTGTCCACCAGAGGGCGGCAAACACGGTTCTGGAATTTGAAAAAGCTGTCGTCCAGTTCCCAGCTTCCCTCCAACCCAGTTTTCTGTTATTTGTAAAACATGCTCTAAAAATCCTAAGCATTGATGTTTGAGAAAAAGAATTTATCAATTTTCCATTTGTTTTCCCCTTCACCCTTGAGAGATCTTATACCTAAAACAAAAATTCTCAATTCGAGACTTGGTTTAAAAGAAGACAGACGTGTAACCTTGTAGCTTTGAGGCAGCCTCTTAAACTAGTGACAAACCAAGGACAGAGCTGTGAAAGGAGTGTGCCTGTAGGGCAGGCAGTAAGGGATGCATCTTTTGTGGAGAATTTAAAAGTCAGTTTTTCAGGTCACTTTGTACCAGAAATTGTGAATAATGTCAGTGATAAAGTTCTCCACACACAAAAAATCTTCTGTTGTTCGAAGTTCTAAACAATTTCTTCAGGTATGATTGAATTTTAGTAATATATACAGAAGTTCCATTTGGTACATTTTCTTTTTTCTTTTCTAAAAAATTTGTCTAATATTTATTTCTGAGAGAGAGTGAGAGACAAAGCGTGAACAGGGAAGAGGCAGAGAGAGATGGAGACACCAAATCCTAAGTGGACTCCAGGCTCTGAGCTGTCAGCACAGAACCCTACGTAGGGTTTGAACCCATGAACAGGGAGATCATGAACTGAATGGAAGTCAAAAGCTAAACTGAGCCACCCAGGGGCCTCTTCTTCTTCTTTTTTTCCCCTAAAGTACAGGTGCCTCTTTTGGGGCAAACCTATTCCAAGATGTCCTGCCCTTCACAACAAAATGAGAACTCTTTCCCAACGCTCCCACCAGCTTCTCCAGGATCGGTTGCATTACTGCACTGCATGTTCCTATTTATCCATCAGCAATTGTATTCTGTCTGAAAGTGCATGCAGAAAACTCCCAGTTGTGCAGAAGTTCCTACCACATGGACTCAGCTCCCTGCATTCTCCTTCCTTTGTACATTTCTGTCAGTTCAGAAACAGCAAGGGTCTGTAAAGCGACTGTATCCAACAACTGCTTAAATAGTAGACTCAAGGGGTACTTGGCTGACTCAGTCAGTAGAGCATGTGACTCTTGATCTCCCAGTTAGGAATTCAAGCCTCACATCAGGTGCAGAGACTACTTAAAAATAATAAATAAATAAATAAATAAATAAATAAATAAATAAATAAATAATAGCAGCACCTGGGTGGCTCAGTGGGTTGAGCATCTGACTTTGGCTCTGGTCGTGATCTCCCAGTTTGTGAGCTCGAGCCCCTCATCAGAGCCTGCTTTGAATCCTCTGTCACCGTCTCTCTCCGCCCCTGTCCTGCTTGCACTCTCTCAAAAATAAATAAGCATTAAAAATTTTTTTAAATGATAGATTCAAAATAAACCATGATAACAGTAATTGTAAGGATGAAGAAATAGGCCACGAGATATTTCAGTTTTTACAGTCTGTATGCTACAAACTTAAAGAGTTTTTGTTTGAGTTAAAAATTTTGAAACAGTTCTACCATAGAGTAAATAAGTCATGGAATGTAATGTACCTCATGGTGACTGTAGTTAAGAATACTGTGTTGCACATTTGAAAGTGGCCAAGAAAGTAGATCTTAAAAGTTCTCATCACAAGAAAAAAAATTGTAACTGTGTGAAGTGATGGATGTTAACAAACTTACTGTGTCAACAGTTTCCTAGTATACCAAAGTATGTTGCATAACTAAAGCTAATACAATGTTATATGTCAGTTACATCTCAATAAAAATGAATTTTTAAGTAAAACAGAGACATAAATGTGAGACCTAGTATTTTCTAGTGGCAAGGGAAATTTCATTCATCCATGAAATGTTACTAAATTTGAATAATGTTTAAAGAAATGTATTTGTCCTTGAAGTTATGTGATTTGAAACTATAGACTGAATCCAAATTACTACTGAATATTATATGATCATTATTAAAAGTAATTTCATTGTATAGTGGAAGTGGGGAGTATTTTAATTATGCCAAGTCTGCTTTGGTCTCAGATTCCACATAATTTGCTTTCCTTCCTTTCTAAGGTATCCAGCTGGTGATAGCCATTCAAGAAGAAAAGAAAGTTTTTCATATCAGGAAGGAATCTTGCTTCAGAGAAGCTGGGAGAGCACTGCTCTGCCGAGAGAAGCATCTCAGAGGCAGAGACTATGATTGCTGGCTCCAACTTGGCATGCGCCTTCCTTCCTGCTCCTCCAGCCCTCCCGGCAGAGATGGGGCAGAGATGCCCTTTGAGTTTCCCAATCCTGCCCAAGGCCAAGTTCATCCCCTTCCCGTGCCTTCCCTTCATTTGAGGGAGCCCTATTTGGGAAGATGCCAGAATACCTGACAAATACCAGCAACTCTGGTCTGTGAGATAGAGGAGGTCCCATCTGTGCATCCCAGACGGTGGGGCAGGCTCTGGGAGGGCACCATTCATTGGAAGACCGGCGGTGAGTGTGTGTTCATGCTCCGTGAAACATGCATCTTGATACATGCATCTTGTTAAATCTAGATGCAGTCTTCAAGAATGGTGTAATTCACCCCCTCACCCTGCAACCCCTGCCTGGAACTTGGTCACTTTTTACAGGTGGAAGGAAACTGACAAGGTTTCTGTCTCTTCCCCTTTGCATTGTTGCAGTGTTTCTACCCCTAGGGTTTGCTTTGAAACAAAGTTCCCACTCCCAACCTAGAGGCTGTCTGGGAAAATGACCCTCCTTCTTGTCTGCAGGGCGGGTTGCCAGCAGCCCTAGTCAGCTTCATACACCAGTGGTTTCTGAGCTAACAGCTATTACCATTTATTAAGGATAGGGCTGCATGTCAAATAGTTGTATCTGCTTTATGTCAAATTCTTGCCATGACTTCAGTTTGTGAGTAGGGGAAGGGGGTGAAGCCCAGGAGTCAAGCAAAGGTTCTTCATGTCACCAGCTAATGGTATGAAGACCAAGCCCTCAGAGAAGGCTCATGGGGTGCTAGGCACTCTTCCAGGGGTGATTTAGAAATGAGGTCAGTATTCTGCCTCTAATCTTTTTTCAAAAAAGTTTTAAAGTTTTTTTCTTTTTTTTTCATTGTTTTTAGTGTTTATTTATTTTGAGAGAGAGAAGGAGACAGGGTATGAGCAGGGGAGGGGCAGAGAGAGAGGGAGACACAGCATCTGAAGCAGGCTTCAGGCTTCCCTGGCGGGGCTGATGCTGGGTTTGAACAGAGCCTGAACTCACGAACTACGAGATCATGACCTGAGCAGAAGTCAGACGCTTAACCGACTGAGCCACTCAGGCGCCCAAGGTTTTTTTTTTCATGTAATTAAATGTTATTTTTCACCATGATACGTGTACTCTTCAATCTGCATCCCCTATTTCCACCATCTCCCACCCGCCTCCCCTTTGGCAAACATTAGCTTGTCCTCTATAGTTAAGAGTCTGTTTCTTGGTTTGCCTCTCTCTTTTTTTTCCTTTGCTCATTTGTTTTGTTTCTTAAATTCCATACATGAGTGAGATTATATTGTATTTGTCTTTCTCTGACTTAGTTCACTTACATTATACTCTCGTGCTCTAAGTTTTTATAAATTATTTTTAATTGTGGTAAAATATGCATAACACAGACTCACCATTTTAACCATTATTTTATTTATTTACTTACTTATTTATTTAGCGCAAGCAGGGGAGGGGGGGGGGGGGGGGAAGGTGGAGAGAATCCCAAGCAGGCTCTGCACTGTTGGCACAGGGCCCCACAGGGGGCTTGAACTCATAAACTGTGAGATCACGACCTGAACTGAAACCAAGAGTTAGACATTTAACCTACTGAGCCACCCAGGTGCCACCATCTTAACCATTTTACACTTGGTACACTTCCAGGGCACTAATTACATTCACACTGTTATGCAGCCATCACCACCATGTGTCGGAGGCCGCGTCGGCTCCAACAGGTCCAGGGGTCCCTGAAGGATGGACGGTGTCGGCGAAAGAGAATGAGAGAGCCCCGAGATTCTTTCTGATCACCAGGCAGGCATCTCTGTCCTGTCGGTTTTGGTGTCTTTATTTAAAGGTTCAACAACCATATGAGGTCAGAGAAAAGGAATTTCTTACAATGAGAGGTCTTTTGTGATATCAATTGCAGAATTATCCCAGTCATGGTGAATTTACAACCAAGGAAATAACAGGATGCTCTTAGTGAAAGACAGGATAACATATAGGTTACATTGTATATAGATAAGTTAGGAGTCATTCTGTCTGGCTCTCAAGAGGATGAATGATTCTGAATTGGTTAGTTAGTGGAAACTACCAAGGGGGCTCTATATGTATCAGTCTTTGCATCTGGGTTTATGTTTTAATTACTCTTATCTATCCTCATCCCAGCTGCCAGTGGAAGGGAGGATGTCTGTGGAATGTAGGCCCTGAGGAAGGGGCTGCCATACATCACCAATTAGTAAGTTATGTTCGGTACTTGTCTGTACCTTAACTATAAATTAGGCTCTTCTGATATGGGACCAGGCTCAATAGTAACTCTTGTGTTCTTAACCCCCTTTATTATCTAAGTCTTGGATCTGCAAGGCCCATAGGAAGAACCTTTTGACAATGATCCACAGAGCTCTTATCTAAAATCTCTTTTGTAAAGGCAGGAATATGCTTTTCCTATGAGGTAACTGTGTTCAGAATATGGGTTTGATATGGAATATTGTGAGGCCTGGTCAATACCAGCAGGCTCATTTCCAACATAAGCCAGTGGTAACAGAAGGAGATACTAGTCTTCGTTTCTCATGGCAGAAGCTGTGCAAACATTGCCATTTCCTTGCTGTGACTGCCATCCAGAGAGGCCGGTGCGGCTCCCGGCAACCATGCATTTCCAGAACATTTTCATGTGGCAAAACTGAAACTCCAACCCCGTTAAACACTAACTCCACATTCTCCCCTCCCTTCCTCCTCCACCAAACCTTATAAGATGGATACAATTATCATCATCCCAGTTTTACAGATATGGAAACTCAAGCCTGGAGAGATTCTGTAAGCCTCCTGGATCATAGCTAGTGGGTGGCAGAGCTGTGATTCAAAGCCAGAAAGTCTGGCTCTGGAGGTCAAGAGCTTAATTACTCTATGACCTCAGGAGCATCTAACCAATGCTACACTTTTCTGTCCTTCTGCTATTGGCCCTTTCTGGAAGATCAAGAAACGAGCCTAGAAGGTTGGAACAAGTTGCAGATAAGTCCTGGTAAAGACAGGAGGAGGTTTCGTGTTCAGACCCCTTGGATCCCAGGCTGAGTGGGCCTGTGGCTTCCTGCACAGCCACTCAGATGACAGCAGTGAGCCTCTCCCTTTTGGGTCCCACTCCCTGCTTCCATCCATATCCCAAGGCAGCTCTGGTTGTCTCCCCTCAGTCCTGTGTGCAGTCATGGGCTCCAGTTTGCCTGCGATGAGGGAAGTAGACTCTGGGCTGTTAAAAATACGACATATATAATATATACATAAGCTCCTTCAGGATGTTTGGGTGACTAGTGTAGGAAGGGAAGCTCTCAGGGACTCAGGCAGGTGATGCCACGTTGTAAAGAAACATTAGGATGTTCAAAAACATGTTTGGCCAAAAGCTGGAAACAACCCAAGTGTCCAGCAACAAATGAATGGATAAACAAAATATGGTACACGGTGGAATATTATTCAGCCTTCAAAAGGAAGTAAGTTCTTGGGGCACTTGGGTGGCTCAGTCGGTTGGGCTTCTAACTTTGGCTCAGGTCATGATCTTGTGGTCTGTGGGTTCGAGCCCTGCATCAGGCTCTGTGCTGACAGCTCGGAGCCTGGAGCCTGTTTCGGATTCTGTGTCTCCCTCTCTCTCCGCCCCTCCCCAGCTCACGCTCTGTCTCTGTCTCAAAAATAAATAAAATGGAAAAAATTTTTAAAAAAAAGAAAAAAAAAACAAAAGGAAGCAAGTTCTGACACATGCTACAACACAGATAAACCTTGAAGGCAAATTCCGTGTGATCCCACTATATATAGGACTTAGCTAAGGGATCGAACTCACAGAGATGGAAAGTAGAATGGGGGCTGCCAGAGGCTGAGAGGAAAGGGAAAGGGAGAGTTAGTTGTTTCGTAGGGACAGAACTTCAGTGTTGCAAGCTGAAAAGAATTCTGGAGATGGATCCTGGTAATGGTTGTGTGATACAAATGTACTTAATACTACTGAACTAGACACTTTATTTTTTTTCTCTTATCCAATTTATTTATTTTTATTATAGTTTATTGTTAAGTTGGTTTCCATATAACACCAAGTGCTCATCCCAACAAGTGCTCTCCTCCATGTCCATCACCCATTTTCCCCTCTCCCCCACCCCCATCAACCCTCAGTCTGTTTTCAGTATTTAAGAGTCTCTTCTGCTTTGCCTCCCTCCCTCTCCTTAACTATTTTTTCCCCTTCCCTTCCCCTATGGTCCTCTGTTAAGTTTCTCCTGTTCCACATATGAGTGAAAACATATGTATCTTTCTCTGCCCGACTTATTTCACTCAGCATAACACCCTCGAGTTCCATCCATGTTGCTACAAATGGCCAGATTTCATTCTTTCTCATTGCCATGTAGTATTCCATTTATACCACCTCTTCTTAATTCATTCATCAGTTGATGGACATTTGGGGTCTTGCCGTAATTTGGCTATTGTTGATAGTGCTTCTATAAACATTGGGGTGCATTTACCCCTTTGAATCAGTATTTTTGCTGATTTATATGGACAAGAAACATAGGTCAAAGCAACACGAGCATGTACCTTATTTTCTCTTTATTTACAAATTTGAAATTCTTCTTTTGAAAAATTTCCAGACACATAGAGATTACTCCCTAAATACCTCAGTTGACAACTTAAAGGTCTCAAGCTAATTAAGAATCTTAGAATATTTCGGGGCGCCTGGGTGGCTTAGTTGGTTAAGCATCCGACTTTCGCTTAGGTCATGATCTCGCAGTTCATGGGTTCGAGCCCCGCGTCGGGCTCTGTGCTGACTGCCAGCTCAGAGCCTGGAGCCTGCTTCAGTCTGTGACTCTCTCTCTGACCCTCCCCTGCTCACGCTGTCTCTCTCTCTCTCTCTCCTAGAAATAAATAAAACATTAAAAATTTTTGAAAAAAAAAAAGAATCAGAATATTTGAAGAAAACATAATCACTGTTTTTATTAAAAACTTGTAAGAGAAATATAACACTTAAAAACTGATTTAGGCAGTAAAGATCGAGTGATTCTAGAGGCTCACATAATTTGCAGTGTCTTACATGTAGCCATTGGTGGTTGTAACTCTCACTAGTTAAATACATATGCTTACACTTATAGTCTATTTTTATTTATTTATTTATTTATTTTTTAATGTTTACTTTTTTTTCTGACAGAGAGCAAGAGACAGAGTGCAAGCCGGGGAGGGGCAGAGAGACAGAGACACAGAATCCAAAGCAGGCTCCAGCCTCTGAGGTATCAGCGTAGNAAGAATCAGAATATTTGAAGAAAACATAATCACTGTTTTTATTAAAAACTTGTAAGAGAAATATAACACTTAAAAACTGATTTAGGCAGTAAAGATCGAGTGATTCTAGAGGCTCACATAATTTGCAGTGTCTTACATGTAGCCATTGGTGGTTGTAACTCTCACTAGTTAAATACATATGCTTACACTTATAGTCTATTTTTATTTATTTATTTATTTATTTTTTAATGTTTACTTTTTTTTCTGACAGAGAGCAAGAGACAGAGTGCAAGCCGGGGAGGGGCAGAGAGACAGAGACACAGAATCCAAAGCAGGCTCCAGGCTCTGAGGTATCAGCGTAGAGCCCGACACGGGGCTCGAGCCCACAAACCATGAGTTCATGACCTGAGCTGAAGTCAGACGCTTAACTGACCAAGCCACCCAGGTGCCCCTACATTGACAGTCTTAAATATTTTGTGTAAGTAATGGTAATCTGTCCGACATGTGTAAGAAATTTAGAATATTCTATTTACTTAAGCTTGTGGTAAGATACCCAACGTCTTTTATAAACTGAAACATTCTATTTAAATTATATTGCACATTCTCATAACATCAGAGAGAAGATGTATAACTTTTAAACCAAAATTCATAATTAGGATTATTAAGTGAACTTGGAACATGGATTTTTATATAATTTTCATATATTTATTTTTACTAAGTAATATTGATACTCTTTAACATTTTACTTAAAATTTTAACACAGAAGGGTTTTTGTAGAATCATTTTCTGACTAATTATTGACCTGATGCTGATTGCCACTTCTTTATTCCTTATAACTTATCAATAGAAACTTCTTTGTTATCAAATTAAAGCTGCATTTTTCCTTTTTCTGATCTAAAGTTTTTAGAGAAAGAAATGGTTAACTGGTGGAAAGCAGGTATACTTTTTTTACAGTTCTGTAATGATTTACTTATACATTGTTTTAATTTTTAAAATTTAATACTAATTAGGTAATATATACTTTTTAAAAGACCATCTTAACCATTTTAAGTGTACAGTTGTAGATATTAAATGTATTCAAATTGTTTTGAAAATATATACCTTTTGATCGATGTTAATAACTAAATTAACTTTTTAAAAGTCTTTTATTTGGAAATCTCCTTTCCCAACAAGGAAACTACTGGATACTTCGAGAAGACTGATTTCTTTTTAAAAAAATTTTTTTAATGTTTTATTTATTTCCGAGAGAGAGAGGGAGAGAGAGAGAGAGAAACAGCGTGAACAGGGGCGGGTCAGAGACAGAGGGAGATACAGAATCTTAAACAGTCTCCAGGCTCCAAGCCAGCTGCCAGCACAGAGCCTGACGCGGGTCTCAAACCCACGAACCATGTGATCATGACCTGAGCCGAAGCCGGATGCTTAATCGACTGAGCCACCCAGGCACCCCAAAGGCTGATTTCTTTAAACTATTGAAAATACAAGTACAGGTGGTTACAGTCCATAATTTGTAGCTTGATTCTCCCAGGAAAATTACACATTTTATTTCTCTCAGTCGGAAAGTTTTCCCTAAAGGGTCAGCACATTTAAAGCATTAGGTCTTTGGCATTATTTCTTAAACTTTTATGCACTTTAGGGAGTCTTTGAGATTCTTTATCTTATTTGTTTATGTTCTTTGTAACTTCTAGCAACCATCAAAACCGGAACTGTATTGAATTTGAAAGATTTTTCAGGTGCATTTACTGACTCTCTGGAGACACAGGCTATCCTGGTGATTCTGTGTGCATTTCTGTCCATTCTGAGAGCTGTGTTAAAGATGTAATTAGTCCACACGTCTGGTACAGCATGGATTGGCTAGTACTGTAGGTCTTCATTGCTTTTTTCCTATTGCTCTTGTATTCTCTCTTTCATTAATTTCTGTTCTAATATTTATTTAGTATTTCCTTCCTTCTGCTTGCCTTAGTTTTTGTTTCTTTCTCCAATGTCTCAGGACAGAAGCTTAGGTTATTGATTAGAGATCTTTTCTTTTTTTCATATAGACATTTACAGCCTATACATTTTCCTCCACGCACTCCATTAACTATGTAAGTTTTGGTATGTTGTATATTTGTTTTCATTCATCTCAAAATATTTATATAATTTCCATTATTATTTATGCTTTGGTCTATTGGTTATTTAGGATTATATTGTTTAGTTTCCACCTATATGTAAGTTTTCCAAATTACTCTCTGTTATTGACTTCTAATTTAATTCCACTTGTATTATTTCAATCATTATAAATTTATGAAGGTTTGTTTTATGGGCTAACATACAGTCCATCCTGGAGAATATTCCACGTGCATTTGAGAAGAATATACACTTTGCTTTTGTAGAGAGGAGTGTTCTACAGCAGATTCCATTTTTAAAGTCATTATGTAAAATTTCAAATATGTTCAAAGGTAGTGACAGCTTATGATGAACTCCTCATGTACTCACCACTCAGCTTCAATAATCTTACGGCCAATTTCAGGAGTTTTGACAGGTAATACCTCAGTGGTTCCCTATCACTGCAACAACTTGGATTCCCTGGTCTGTGATGGCCTCCCAGGTGAGAAGGTCAAGAGGTACAAAGCTTTTTTGGCATGCTGCCACAAAGTCCCCTGCAAAGGAGTTGAGCCCCAAGCTCTGAGTAGTGGGTAATCTTTGCTGGACCTCCAAAAATGTTAAGACAAAGGGACAAAAGAATTAAGCCTTGTCAAAATTTTATGGTATGGCTAATAGACAATCAAATAACAGATTCCCTGAGGCTCTTGGAGGAAAGATTTTTAATGCAGAACTACGTTGTTTACATTAGTTTGTTTGCTAAAGTAGTTGCTTATAAATATTATCTTGTCTAAATATCAGTTAAGATTTTATGGCCATATCTCAGCATGTCTTTGTAGAGTGTTAAGCAGATACTCCGTAATTTTTGTCTACGTACTACAAATCACGGCAGGTCTGTTATTGCTTGCAAAGCTGGCAGAATGCTTTCTTATTTGCTCTAAGGTCTTACTTCTAACACCCCATTTTTTTCAATCAGTAAATTACAATATTTATTTTGCTTTATTTTGCAACATATTCAGTCTTTTGTGAATGCTTCTACTGTTTTTTCTTTCCCCTGACTGTTGCTCAAGTGACTGTTTCCTCGTGTATCTTACAATTTACCATTGTGAGATTGTGTTCCATGGAGCCTGTCTGTAATAGTTCTTTGACTTGGGTTTAAGGTGTAATCCTCGAGTGAATATTTCCATTTGTTTTTGCAGCCACCTGATATATTACCAATCCAGGATGTCTTTAAACTAAATTACCAGTTTGGTGCTTCCAGGATTCTCAAACAGTATACATTCTGGGCCTATACCTGTGTGAGGGTAAGATGCAAATTCTTAAATGTATTTGTCTCCCTTTCACTCAGAGGAAAGGGCAAGAGAGACAGGCTTCCTTAATATCTCAAGAGAAAGAATTTACCCCTGGATAACCAAATGAGGTGTGGATTTCATGGTCCCAGCCTTATAAACAAAGATCTCTATGTAGGTAGACTTCTCACCTATGTGGGTACTAGACTTTGTCTCCTTTTCCCCTCAACCAAACTATTTATGGATTTTTTAAAAGTTTTTATTTACTTTGAGAGACAGAGAGAGAAAACGTGCACAAACAAGGGAGGGGCAGAGAGAATTCCAAGCAAGCTCTGCACTGTCAGTGTGGGGCTCAAACTCAAGAGCCATGAGATCATGACCTGAGCTGAAGTCAGGAGCTCAGCAGACTGAGCCACCCAGGTGCCCCAAACAGTACATTCTTTGGTCACCTTGAGCTTTTGTGTTTTAAGGTGGCTCAGGTTCATCCTAGGGATAAGGTCTTGAGCTGTTAGAAATCAAATTTGTGTATTCAAGGGTTCAGTGTGGGGGTGAGGGGAGGAAGAGGGTTAGATGAAGCCATTTGTGCACAGTCTGCAGTTTCTATGGGCCAAGCCTGAGGCCTGGTCAAGAAGGCCCAGACGACCTGACTGGAGTCTGACCAAGCTGCCAGGCACGTAATAGTTTGTTGGCTTTTTAAATATCTGTTGTTTTAGGGGGTCCTGGGTGGCTCAGTCATTACGCATCTGACTTTGGCTCAGGTCATGATCTCAGGGTTCATGATTTGCAGTCCCACACTGGGTGAGCCTGAGACTCACTTTGGGGAAGCCCTCCTCCTCTCTCTCTCTTTCTTCCTCTACCCCTCCTGGAATTCTCCCTCTCTCTCTCTCTCTCTCTCCCCCTCTCTGTCTCTCCCTCACTTGCACCCTCTCTCTCTCAAAATAAATAAGTAAATAAATAAATAAATATTTGTTGTTTTAAAAATAGACAATTATAGGTGTCTTATGCTAAAAGGCTGAGAATGGTTTCTTTATACATAGAACTTTATTTCAGCTAGAACTTAGTTAAAAATATTTTTTTATTTATTTTGAGTGAGAGAGAGAGAGAGAGAATGAGCAGATAGGGCAGAGAGACATAATCCCAAGTAGGCTCCACACTTACAGCATGGAACCCAAAGTGGGGCTCAAACTCCTGATTGTGAGATCATGACCTAAACAGAAACCAAGAGCTAGATGCTTAACCAACTGAGCCACCCAGGTTCCCCCAGTACTTATTTTTGTGATTAGTTTGAGGGAGGGCTACATTTCACTTTTGTAGACTTAAATAGCATGAAAGGAAAGGTGCAATGGGAAATTGGCACTGGGTGAGTGTATGTTAGGAACTTTGATGAGTTTACCTTTAGGGACTAAATGACACACAAAAGCAAACACCAAGTAATAAACTAACTGATTGCCTTCAACCTTTGGTGACTGTCTGCTACCCACACTGGCCTGGTCCTGATTTGATACAAAAGGTTGAAATGACCTTTATTCTTTCTCATAGTGCTTTGTTTATTGCATCTCCTCTGTTCTCACACACTAGCTTTTTCCTGATAAGCTTTCCTGTTAAGAACTTCTATTTACTCTTCATGGTGGGACTCCATGGAAGTGGACTCCTCCAGGAAGGTAGGACCTGAGTATAGATGGGTAATGAGGATCATGGATAGATTCAAAAACTTTGGACTCAGTTTGGGTCCATGTAAAGGTAATCTAAGGGTGCTGATAAAAGAGTAAGTATTGAATATTCAAGCCCATCTAAATACAGAAACTTAGAACCCAGGATGAATCCCATTGCAATTAACTTTGGAGAACCATCCTAATTCTTTTATTTATCAAATATGTATAAATAAGCCACCGACCAGAATTTAAAGGTGGTTTTGCTTTACAGTGATTTAAATTACTATGCACAACCTTTTTAAAAAAAAATTTTTAATGTTTTATTTATTTTTGAGACACAGGGAGACAGAGCATGAGAAGGGGAGGGGCAGAGAGATAAAGAATCCTAAGCAGGCTCCAGGCTCTGAGCTGTCAGCACAGTGCCCAATGCGGGGCTCAAACCCACAAACATGAGGTCACGACCTGAGCCAAAATGGGAGTCTTAACTGACTGAGCCACCCAGGTGCCCCAACCTTTTTAGAAATGAGAGAACACTAAGTGAAGACTATCTTCTGTTTAAAGGTTAAAATATCCAACTTGGAATTCCTTCCTTCACTTTGATTAGAATAGAAAAGTTTACTCTCCTTTTTTAGGGCACTGTATTTTATTATAAACTGGATATTGTAATTAAGTTATATCTATGTGATAGAAGGTCTAATATTCTATTTTTACTTTTTTTCCCCTGCAGTAAAGGCTAGATATCCCTCTTCTTATCTTCTGACTCTCAACTCAGAAGATTCCCCTGTTTACTTATCTCTACCTTGCTGGCCTTCATACAGCATTTGTCATTGTGTTTCCATAGTGCTAACTTACAGACATTTCAATAACTATATGTTCCTGATAGTTTTTACAGTCACTATTACAACAGCTCTTTCCCTTCACTCCAGGTCCTGTTTTTGCACTTGGCTGAGCACCACAGAATCATAACAACCTCAGAGACATAATCTAGTAGGTAGTTGCGTTCCCCCCCCCCACCAGATTTACTGAGTTATTGATGACATGTAACATATGTAAGTTTAAGGTGTACAGTGTGATGACTTGATGCAAGTAAGTATATGTTGTGAAATGATGACCACAGTAAGGTTAGTTAACACATCCTGGATACGCCTTTTTAAGGCTGTCTTTGAGACCTAGCCTAGATGCTTTTGCCAAATGATCTTTTTTACTTATATTGTGCAGAACTACAGTGAAGCCTCTAAATGTAAGTAGCTGCTCCTGTCTCAAGAATCAGCCCAGAGGGCTGTTTGGCAGTCATCTATGTCTTCTCAGATGTTCCAAGAATTTGGGGAGGACCTGACTTAACTCTGTCTATACCCTATCTTCCAATAACCTGCTCAAATTCAGGAGCGGGACTTCTCACCTGTTTTTGGGAAAGAGACTGAGAATGGCATCATGTTGGGACATTTTAATGGCCGCCTTAGACATCTAAAAGGCGGACAAGCTGTGACAAGTAGGATTCCTTTGCCTGGTATTAGAGTTCAATCTAATGCCAAGCAAGAATCACAGGTCTTAAAACCAGACAGTCTTGGGCACAGACCCTAACTCCTCTACCAGCTGTGTGGTTTGCAACAAATCATTTTAAAAATTGACTGTTCCCTCATCTGAAAAATGGGAATAACACTAACCACCTTGCAGTATTGTTTTGAGGATTTAAAAATAATGTATGTGAATGATGGCCCCCCACATATGCAGGTTCTAATCCCTGGAACCTGTGAATGTTACCTTATATGGCAACAGAGACTTGTCAGATGTGATTATTAGAGGCAGCCATTGAGAAGATGTGACCCACCAGCTGGACCCAGCCCCTCACCCCCTCCCATGTGCTTGGAATATATATTCTGCCACCATTTCCACAATGGTGTTTTCAAGAATGCAGCCCTGAGAGAGCAAAGTGTTTCTGAGACCATCTGGATAGTATATGTGATCGAACCCAGTTAAAGCCTCTGTTTAAACTTTTAGGTTTCTGGTGGGCGAGTATGGAGACCCACGGGTCTTGCAGCTGCCTGAGACAAGTCCTGTGTGAATTTCCCTTGTTTATTGCACCTGTCATCTACCAATCTGGAATGGTCTACCTCTTTCTTTGGTCTCTCCTTGCCCTCCACATATGGGGACCAATTTGTAAACCAACAGTAATCAAGTCAAAGATCTTAAGATGGGGAGAGTATCCAAGGGTGGCTCATTAGGTTAAGCTTCTCACTCTTGGTTTCGGCTCAGGTCATGATCTTGCAGTTTTGTGAGTTCGAGCCCTGCATAAGGCTCTGCGCAGGTAGTGCAGAGCCTGCTTGAGATTCTCTCTCCCTCTCTCTCTGCCCCTTCCCCACTTGTTCTCTCTCTCTCTCTCTCAATAAATAAATAAATAAACACACAAAAAAGAAAGTTCCAAGGAAATGGTTTTCCTTCCTAGTCTCCCACTCACCAGCTGTTTGATTTTAGGCACGTTGTTTTACATCTCTGAACCTTGGTTTCCTCCTGTAAAATGAGAGGGTTGGATTAGATAATTCCATTTCATTCACATGTATTTATCAAATATTTATTATGTACCAGCCACTGTGCTCAACTCTGGGGCTACAAAGACCAGTGGAACCCAGTCCCTGCCTTTATACAGGTGAGAGTGAATGCTAGAGCGTCGCAGAAGCTACTGACCAGTGCATGGAGCCTGCGCAGAGAAGGAAGTGAGGTTTTTTTTTTTTTAAATATTTTTATTTATTTCTAGGAGAGAGAGAGAGAGAGACAGCGTGAGCAGGGGAGGGTCAGAGAGAGAGGGAGATACAGACTCTGAAACAGGCTCCAGGCTCTGAGCTGGCAGTCAGCACAGAGCCCGACGCGGGGCTCGAACCCACGAACCGCGAGATCATGCCCTAAGCGAAAGTCGGACGCTTAACTGACTAAGCCACCCAGGCGCCCCAGGAAGTGAGTTTAAGAAGGCTAGCAGGGACTCAAAGTCTACCTGAGCAGGGCAGGCTGAGTGTAAAAGAAAGTTGGGAAAAGGAAACTGTGGTCAGAAGGTGGAATTTCAGGATTTGCAGATTTCAGATGTAGAGAACTTCTGGCTGGTATAAGTTTACATTGTGTGGACTTTAAATTTTGAATGTACGATGTAGCAACTCATATTTGAACTCCTACCAGTAACTCCTTACAATAAAACAATGAAGTTCACAGCAGGAGTGACTAGTGCCCAGCTGTTCAGTGGTCTTTGATGATCTTCTGGAATCCAAACTTTCTCAGAAGGGTCTTCAATTACACTTCTCTGTCAGGGCTGTACTAAAATTGAATCACCACTCCAGGCCACTCCAGACTAGATACAATGCTAAGCCACAGCTCTGGGTCTGCTATTGCGTTTAGCTGCCAGAACTTGCATTAATGACCATTATATTACAGCATGTCTTCTTTGATTCTTTCAATCTTAATTTTGAAAAATGCCTGAATATGGAAAAGTTGGAAGATACATACACGACATATCCTTAAATCCTTCACTCAAATTAACCAGTTATCAAAAATTTGCCACATTTTCATCTATGTGTGTGTGTACATCTCTATGTATGTGTGTATTCTATGTGTGCATATATAATCAATATATATTTTTCTGAAACATTTGAAAGCTGCAGACATTGGGACACTTCATCTTTAAATATTTCAGCATGTGTCTTGGTAAAAAAGATAATTTCCTCCCATACAACCACATTATTATTATGCCATCTGTAAAAAATCAACATTAACTCAATAATAACATCTAGCATACAATCCATGTTCCCCCCAAATATCTTTCGTAGGTTTTTTTTTTCTGGTCGGGCATTGAATGAAGTTTCTTGCCTTGCACTTGGTTACTACATCCCTTTCTTTACCTCCTTTGAACCTGGAATGGTCCTCTTGCCTTTTGCTTTTGTGTTGGTTTTCTATGACTCTGAATTTTTTTTGGGGGGGGGGTGTCCAAGCCAACTGCCTTGTAGAATGTCCCAGTCTGTAGATGTGTCTGATGGTTTCCTCATGCTTAGATTCGAGGTAAGCCTGCTGGCTAGGGCATGTACCCAGTGGCGCTGTGTGCCGTTACTGTCTCACAGCAGGAGGCTCAGGGTCACTGGATGTTGCATTGTTGATCCCTTGGTTACAGTGATGATCACCAGATCTCTCCACTGTAAAGATATGCTTTTCCTTTTGTAATTATTTCATCATCTGTGGCATGACATTTGTGGATCTGTCCTCTTCGAGTGGTCATCTCTGAGGAAAAACGATGGTGTGAGAAGAGCAGAATAGGATGGGAAAGGAAAGGATGGTGGAGGAAAGCCAAAGGCAGCACAGTCAGGGAGGACATGGGGAGGGAAAATGGAACAGTCGTCATAGTCTATTGAACAAATTAAAAGATTGAAAACAAAACTATATGTCACATTTAAAATTATATGTAAAGTGTCCTGTAAATAACGTGGGGAACAAAAAAATGGGCAGCAAGGTAGCTGTGACTAAAAGAGTCGAGGGCAGACTGAAGTTGCTTCCCTGCTTTATTGGATACTGACCCCAACTTAGGTTCAGTGACAATAAAATAAACTCCAACAGTAATCACTGAATTAGCATTGTTGACATTCCCACCTAGTAAATTTTCCTACTTCTTAATTATGCCTTTCTTTTAGATGTGACTCTTTATTTTAATTATATCCAATTAGATGTAATTGCATAGTCTTCGTTCATTTCATTATGGCTATGAGCAGAGAAGCACTTTGCCAAAAAGAGTGTGTTGACTTTCTGAATATTCTCTTTATTCCTCTTTGCAGCTGCCAGCGTGTGCAGGGGTGGTTGAGTTCATACATATGTGTTTCCCACTATCAACTGCATCCCTGTGGCATGCATTCATTTGACATTGCTCCTTTTGGGAGACGAGGGTCTATGTCCTCTCACATTGAAACTGGGTGGTGTTTTACGCTGTTTAAAATCAAGACAGTGCAGTGGAAGTGACCTTATGTGACATCAGAGTCTAGGTCATAAAAGTTGATGCAACTTCTGCTTTGCCCTTGGGAATATTCACTCTTGACACCTCCAGCTGCTTTGTATGCAGCCCAACTGCCCTGTGGCCACCTTACTAGGAGGAATACCAAACTAATTCCCAAGAAAACCATATGCAAGCCCCTGAGACTGCAGAGAAAGGTGCCTGGGCAGCCCCCAGATGCTTCAGCCTCTCCCCCTCCTACTACTCCAGCTCTAGCTACCAACTGCTGGATGTTGTTTTAAGCAACTAGGCTTGGGCTGATTTATTTTACGTGCAATAGCAACAGTCCCTCAACCATCCAGTGTGTCACCTTCTAAGATGCTGGGTTGCTGTTCTGATTGGTTTCAAAAACTAAAGTGGCTCAGTGAACAGACATAAGGAATGTGGCTATTAGAATGTATCTGAATATAGGCCCATTGATCATACCACTGTCCTCAGAGCTCTCCTTTTGTTGTGGGTGTGTCATGAAACTTTACCCTCCTTTGCTGACTTAGTAGTGGCTGTCTTCTCCCAACACCCACAGTTCAGGATCTCAATAGTAAGTCTAATTTAAATTAGTGTGATGGTAAGTGCTTGAGTTTTGGACTCATAAGTGTGGCCTTTGGGTCTCTGCCTTTCTGCTTGGTTTTGCCATTTAAAGGACGTCGCCATCCCTTGAGCCTCAGTTCTCCCTCTCTGAGCCCGGAACAATACTGCTCCTACCTACTTCACCAGGTCATTGAGAGAAGCATATGTGATAATGTATTTGAAAATATAACGTGAATTGCAATTTCAAAAAACCTAAGAAATTAGCATCATCACTGACAAGTTATTCATCTGCTTTTAATTACCTCATCTATGGGGCACCTGAGTGGCTCAGTTGGTTAATTGTCCGACTTTGGCTCAGGTCATGATCTCATGGTTTGTGGGTTCGAGCCCTGGATCAGGCTCGGTGCTGACAGCTCTGAGCCTGGAGCCTACTTCGGATTCTGTGTCTCCCTCTTTCTCTGCCCCTCCCCTGCTCATGCTGTGTGTGTGTCTCTCTCTCAGAAATAAACATTAGAAAATTTTTAAAAATTACCTCACCTGCAAGGTGGGAATAATATACTACCTTCTTCCTATTCTTATCAGAACACTGCTATAAACATCTGCAATAATATCTAAAATCAGTAAGATTTGGGAGGAGAGGCCAGGGTGAAATACATTCAGTAAAATACAAAGTATCTATTCAACAAATATACATTGAATGGCTTTTACATATAGGCACTAAGCTGGTTCTGGGCATACTACAATCAAGAAATGGTCCTTGCCTTCCAGGAGTTTATTGTCTAGTGGAATGTTATGGACTCATAAGGAACCTATTTCAATACTTTTAATTTATTTATTTTTAGGTTTATTTATTTATTTGAGAGAGAGTAGGGGAAGAAGGGGCAGAGAGAAAAGGAGAGAGAGAGAATTCCAAGCATGCTCCACACTATCAGCACAGAGTATGATGCCAGGCTTGAACCCATAGCCGTGAGATGATGACCTCTGCCAAAATCAAGAGCTTGGATGCTTAACCCACTGAACCACTAGGGTGCCCATATTTATTTATTTTTTAATGTTTATTTATTTTGAGAGAGAGAGAACCAGAGCAGGGGAGGGGCAGAGAGAGAGGGAGAGAATCCCAAGCAGACTCTGTGCTATCAATGCAGAGCATGATGTGGGGCTTGATCTCACAATGAGATCATGACCTGAGCCAAAATCAAGAGTCAGATGCTCAACCAACTGAGCCACCCAGGTGGCCCTCAATACAGTTTGTTAAGAGGTGAAATCAGGGAAAGCCCATGGTGGGCTCGGGTCTCATGGGTGCCAATGGAGCATGGTGGTGAAGAGCACAGAGTCTGAACCCAGCTGCTTGGGTCTAACTCCTCCTTCCGCCACTTATTTCTATCTGACCTGGGAAAACTTATTAAGATCTCTGTGCCTCAGTTTCTTCATTGGTAAAAGGAGAATACAAACTAATCTCAGAGAACTGTGCAAGGACTACATAAGCCAGTACATGCAAAGCATTTAGCACAATGTCTGGAACACAGAGAAAACACTCAACAGTATGAACTATTGTTATTATTACGTAGTGCTGTGGAGCCTATATAATGTGGAGCCCATAGTTTTGGGGGCTTTGGCAGGTGTGGAATCAGGAGAGGCTTCCTGAAGGCAGTGACAGCTGAGAGGAGATCTGAAAGATGACAGGAATTATCAGGTCAAGGTACAAGGTATTAGGGGTGAGGTGAATGTATACCAGGCAGAAAGAACACCCAGATTCTTTAAATCAGTGCTTTCTCAGACTTTGATGCTCATGAAAAGCATCTAGGAATCTTGTTTAAGTCCAGATTCTGATTCAGTGGCTCTGGAGTGAAACATTCCTGTTTTTTGCTTGTTTGTTTGTTTGTTTGTTTTTGAGAGAGACAGAGAGAGTATGAGTGGGGAAGGGGCAGAGAGAGAGAGAGGGAGACAGAGAATCCCAAGTAGGCCCCGTCAGCACAGATCCTGACATGGGGCTCAAACTCACAAAACCATGGGATTGAAATCATGGGAGCTGAAATCAAGAATCGGACGTTTAATGGACTGAACAACCAGGTGCCCCTGGAGCGAAATGTTTCTAACAAAGTTCCCAGGGAATGCTAATGATGCTGGTCCCTGTCCTACACTTCCACACAGGAGCAAGGTTCTAACTGGGTGCAAAATCTCAAGAGAAAACTGTAAGCTATTTAAGGATAGCTGGTGCGCCAACTGCTGAGAATGGCGTTTAGGAGCTGTTGTGCCAGGTAGAGAGAGAGAGTAAGGAGCGATGAGATCTGTGGTGCTGATCACTGCCCTAAGGGGCTAGATCGCAAAAAGATTTACAAGAAAAGAAAAAAGAAATTTAGAACATAAGGAGGGTATTAGCTGCCAAATGGAAAAATAGTCTTGAGGGAAAACCTATTGGAAAAATGAGACCAACCGAGAGGTTTTCTCCTTAAGTACGGTGAGAGATGATGGTGGCATCAGCCTTGGGGATGGAGAGAAGTGGGGGATTTCAAGAGTTATTAGAAGAGCTACAGTTTGGTGATTGACTTGCCGAGGGCATGAAGGGAGGGAGAACACAAGGAAGATAGGCATGAGGTTATCAAGTTTGACTCAGCTGCCTACTACAGTCAAGCACATGGAGAATAAGTGTTCATCAATGGCACATAAAGGCAGTGTCTTCTCCATCTTAAATGCTCCTGCTACTTTTGGAAATTGTTGATCTGCTTTCTTCAAACTACTTTCAAACTCTCAATTCCTACGAACTACTCAGGGCCTCATAGAGAAACACAGAGCTGGGAGGGACACCTGGGTGGCTCTGTTGGTTAAGTGTCTGACTTTGGCTCAGGTCATGATCTCACAGTTCGTGGGTTTGAGCCTCGCATCGGGCTCTCTGCTGGACAGCTAGCTGAGAGCTTGGAGCCTGTTTTGGATTCTGTGTCTCCCTCTCTCTGACCCTCCCCTGCTCACGCTGTTTCTCTCTCTCTCTCAGAAATAAAACATTTTTAAAAATTAAAAACAAAGAGAGAGAAACACAGAGCTGGGAAAGTAAACCTGTACTTCAAAATTTCGTACTTACTCTCTTAGCTTTTGTTCATTAGTTGTGTAGGGTGTGTTGGCCTTCCCAAATTAGCTACTACTTTTTGAGGGCAAGTGCTGATGACCCGGTAGGCATTTAATACATGCTGGGTGACTATCTGATAGAACAAGAGGATTACACATTAATGCCATTTATTATCTCATAAAATAGTAATAAAAGTACTAACATCTATAAGGTGTTGAGTGTTTTACAAGCATTATAAATGCCATCATCTTCTTTTGTTTATCAGAATCATCTGACACCCTTACAACCTGGCAATTTGGGTAATCAATTTGCTTTGCCTACAACTTCCTTGAATTAATGTAATAGAATGGGAGCCTAGCCAGTTACTGCTGAGCTCTACTGCCATCTACTGTTCACGTACTTACTAAGTTCACATATTGCACTCCATATCCACACTGTTCTTTGCTATTGAATATTTGTTTTCTGCAAATCTCAGGGGCTTTCTGTGCTTTGAGTTTCAACCCAGAGTAGGTGTAATTTCTTAATAGTTTCTGACATTTCGTTATAGCAATCCAGCATGATACTGACAATTTTCTCTTGTTGGCAAAAAGAGTTTATGCCTCTATGGAATATTAAACATTTAAAAATGTAATGACACAATGGTTTTTTTCATAGGCTTTTTTTTTCAGTTAAACTAAAAGAAAAGGCCACAGAACTTTTGAAGAATGTTTCCCTACCTCAAGCAAACATCATTAAATTAAGACAAGACAGACATTTTGGCGACATTCCATTCAGAGCGTAAATCTTTTTTTTTTTTTTAAATGTTTTATTTATTTCTAGGAGAGAGAGACAGCATGAGCAGGGGAGGGTCAGAGAGAGAGGGAATCACAGACCCATTCAGAGCGTAAATCTTACTCATCCTTCAAGGTCATTGTTTCAAATGATACCTTCTCCATAAAACTTTCCCTGATTCCTCATTCTGGAAGTAAATTCTGAATTGTTATAATGAATCACAAAGTGGAAGGACAACAAAAATTCCAATTCAAAAAATAGCTTTATAAACCTTATTTTCCCTTTTCTGTTGGTTCCCTTTTTTATTTTGCAGACAAAGCTGGACTCTCAGCTGTAACAATCTTTTAAAGCGTTTTGTTTTAATAAGGCAACATTTTAGGAAGGGCAAGGACATAGCAGGTACACTGCTGGGTGATAGGGTGAGATTTTATTTATTTATTTATTTATTTATTTATTTATTTATATCAGGTGAGATTTTAAGCAATTAACTTTTACTTCGATTGCTGTGAGACTTTAGCCTACTCGTTGTCCTTAGGTACTAGATAGTGAGGATTTCAAAGATGAATGAAGCGATGAAAATAGTTTAAAGAAAGGGGCACTAGGCAAGGAGAATTTATTTGAGTAAATTTCTGGCATAATTTAGGGATCTGAGAGTAGTTCAGTGGCACTGTATTTGATGGAGTGGCTGTGCAGTGGTGATCAATCCTCCCCCCGCCCCAGTACCTTGATTTCATCGATCTAGATTGAAGTCCAGTCTCCTCTACAGATTGACTTAGCAAGTCATTTGAACTTCCTCACAGAATAGGATGAGTCTTTTCCTCTTCTATGCAGTCTGTTATTTCTACCTAGGTCCCTCTCATAGGTGTTGGCATGCTTTCCCTTACTTTTTTTTTTTAATTTTTTAAAAATGTTTTTATTTATTTCTAGGGGAGAGAGAGAGAGAGAGAGAGAGAGAGAGANTTTCCCTTACTCTTGTTCAAGGTCACAGAACCTTGGCGCGGCGCTCTCTGGGAGTCTGCGGTGCCTGCCCTGGGTTCCTCCCTTACACCTGCGGTTTCTCTACCGTCACAATCACTGATTCGATCACACACTTGCCATCTCACGGAGAATGGACGAAAATCCTCACAATTTACAGCAGCCTCAAGTTGTGAAAAGCCCTTGCAGGGATTACTACTCAAGAGCGGGGAAGCAGGCAAGGCCCTCTTCTCGTCCCTTCCTCCCTGGCCTTTTCTGATAAGGAGAATTTGGAAGGGGTGGGAGGTACGGCGGTGGGCACGAAGGCAAAGTGCTTTCTCCTGGTAGGAACGCAAACCTTCGCGTCTATCTGCGTTTCCGGAAGCATTCTCTTCGGACTTGCGGAGGGCACCGACTTCCGGCTCTGACTTCCCAGCCTTCCGAGTTTCGAGCTCCGCCGCTTCCGCCCGGAGTTGCCCTAGACTCCGGCTTCGAGCAGCTACTTCCGCCAGGAGTCCCAAGCCGCTTGGTCTCGGAAACTGACCCTAAAGCGGCCTCCTCCTTCTCCCTTCAGCCTGGCCACCTGAAGCCGGGTCTCCAGGTGGCGGCAGCGGCTTGCTGGGCCTGTCGCGGAACGTTCTCTAGGCCCGAGACCTGGGCCTGGGGCACCGGGAGTGCGAGAGAGACGCCCGGGCCTGGCCCAGCCCCAGCCCCAGCTCCTGTCTTCCCGCGGCCAGTGACGGTGGCCACAGGCCTCGCCGCGCCCACCCTAGCCTGGGGCGGAGCCCGGCCTCCCCGCCCCGTCCCCGCCCCTCCGGCCTGCCCAGAGCCGGGTCTGTGTCGTCCCCAGCCCTGCGGCGGTGTAACTACCCCGGACCTCCGGGTCTCGGCCGTCCCGTGGCTCCGGCCGCGGGGCAACATGGAGTTTGCGGAGCTGATTAAGACCCCGCGGGTGGACAATGTGGTGCTGCACCGGCCTTTCTATCCCGCCGTCGAAGGGACCTTGTGTCTGACTGGTCACCATCTGATCCTGTCTTCTCGGCAGGACAACACGGAGGAGCTGTGGCTCCTCCATTCAAACATCGACGCCATTGACAAGCGGTGAGTGCCCGCATCCCATCCCCTTCCCGTAGGGAACTTGGGGGTCCTTAGGTGGACGTCTGAGGCCACACGATTCAGTGTTTTCCTTGCGCCCCGTCGCCTAATTCGCCAGCAAAATGAGCCCTCTCTGGCCTAGAGTGAGGATAGGAATTTTAGAAAGCAGAAAAACATCTAAATGAAATGCCTGATTTCCATTAATTCTGGATGGAATTACCAGGGTTATCACATGGTTATCCTGATTATCATTTTTGGTGCATAGTATCATTTGGGTGGATTTTCAACCTTTAAAATTTTTTTTCTTCTTGCACCATCATATTCCTTGGATTATTGATTGCCCGTTACAGCTCATGGAGTGGTTGAATGTGATTTAGGGAAAGTCTTTACTTGCCACTTTTGAGGAAAACTCAAAGAACTTAGTATGTAGTGTCTAAAGTTCACAAAACATTTTTCTTTCCCTCAAACATGTTTAATTGATCATATTTCTCCTTATTTCTTACCTTCTGAGTCATCAGTTGAATACTTCCTACCATAGGAGATGTAATATCTTTTACTTATCCTTACTAAGGTCTGCTTTTGGGAAAGACAGAATTGACTCTTAAACAAAGATATTAATTAGCTAACGTTTTTTGTTTTGTTTGTTTTTGCCCTGCAAACTCTGTCTTTCCAAGGTGGTATCTCAGAGTCAAAAAGTTAGACGCCCATCTACAGTCAAAATTCTTACTTCCCCAGCGGCTCTGTGTACTTAACTCTAGCCAGGAGAAGGTGGATTGATCATCCAGTTTACAATAAAGTATAAATGAACGACAACAGCCTTTTTTATTACCTCTCAGAGAACTAGATATTAAGAAGATTCCTAGAGAGGTTATGCCTTAAAAGAAAATAATTTCTAGTGGTAGAATTTGAAATGGGATGGATGGATTGGTTACAGATTGATTTATTTTTTTCAAGCAGAGAGTTCCTGCTAGACTCCTCAGATCACCTTCTCCTGTGTAAAAATTTTCAATGGTCTCTTCCTGGCCTGCATAATAAAGCATAAGCCTCTTACTCTGTCACTCATAGTGTTTCGTGGCTGGTCCTAACTTACTCTTCCCACTTGGGTTCTTGCCATTCCCTTTCACAAATCCTTTTTATTAGTCAGTCCTCACTCTATTTTTGCTCACTGTGTCCTGCATTCTCTTCTGTATAACTGATCGATGCTCTTCCTTCTGCATGGAATGCCTTGTTCCTCCCAAGTTTGTTAAAGATTTAATGAATGTCGTTAGGGTCTAGACATCGTGGGAGGCATTAAGAACACCGAGATGAGTAAAATATGGTTCTTGTCTTTCAAGAGTTCATGGGCTATCATCCATCCGCTACTGGTCTATCAATATTTAGTTTAACCATTTTAACTGCAACCTCTTTTTGTAGATTCTTCTGTTAGTTTCCACAACTAGAAGTAATTCTCACCATGAAATCCTATAGCTCTTTAGTTATATCTCTTTAATAAGTATATATTAACACTTGTATTTTGATAGTTACGTCAATTTTAGCTCCTTGAAGCCCGTACTTACATTTGGTTAATTTTTATCTCTTTCAGAACTCCTAACTTGGGCAGGTAGGCACATAGGAAATATAAGATGGATTGACCCCGGAATGGTCTGTGGTGCCACAGAATACACATTAATTTTTTAAAAATGTTTTTTATTTATTTTTGAGAGAGAGAGAGACACAGAGTGTGATCAGGGGAGGGGCAGAGAGAGAGGGAGACACAGCATTCAAAGCACACTCTAGGCTCTGAGCTGTCAGCACGGAGCCTGGCATAAGACTTGAATTCACGAACCCACGAGATCGTGACCCAAGCCGAACTCAGACGCTTAACAAACTGGGACACCCAGGCGCCCCTGAATTAGAGTTTCTCCTTACCACCAATTCCCTTTTCTTTTTTCTTATCTCTTTTTATCGTTGCTTTTCACACTTTAATTTCATCATATTTACCCAGCATTTACTACATGCCAGGTGTGGTATAGCTGAAAATAGTATATGAGACATGACATTTTAATATGTTAGGGCAGAAGTGACAAGTTGTATACACATTTACCTTTTTCCCCAGGAAGCAGCATGATGTGATGGAAAGAACATGAGCTAGGTGGTCAGGTCGGAGTTTGTTTAATTGTTGCGCTCAAGAAGTACTTCCATGTGTCTTCTATGTGCTGAGGATTGTCTGGACACTGCAGGTACAGGGCTAACTAAGGTGGTGGAAGAACTTGTGTACCGGTGGAGGAGATAGACATTCAAATAAGTCGACAAATAAGTAAATAACAATGTCAGGTAATAAGTGCCAGGAAGGAAAATAAAGGAAGATGGGAGGGTAGAGAATGCCAGTATACTTAGAAAGAATTTCAGAGAAGACAAGTGACATTTAAATGAATGACATGTGAATGAAGTGAGGACGCTAGCAGTGTGAATATGGGAAGAAGGAGCATTCTAGGCAGAGGGAAGAGGGAATGTAAAGACAAGAACATGCTGGGCTTATACAAGGAAAAACAAGGAGGCCAGTGTGGCTGCAAGATAGTGAGCAAGGGTAGAGGCTAGAAACATAGCAGAAACTGGTTGGCGGGATAAGCAGGGGCCAGATAGTGTAGGACTCTATTTGCCCTTGTGATGGTTTTCACAGGAAGCCCCTGGAGGGTTGAAAGCAAGGAAGTAAGAGCAGGTAGACTTTTTAGAAGACGATTCTGGCTGCAGAGGGGGAACAGTAGAAGCAGCGGGCCTAGTCGGGAGGCTGTTGAGTAGTTCAGGTAAAAGGTGCTGGTGACTTTATAAAGAGTAACAACAGGGACACCCGAGTGGCTCACTAGATTAAGCTTTGGGCGTCGGCTCAGGTCATGATCTCATGGTTCATGAGTTCAAGCCCCACATCGGCTTCTGCACTGGTAATGCAGAGCCTGCTTGGAATTCTTTCTCTCCCTCTCCCTCTGTCCTCCCCATGTTCACTTTCTCTAAATAAATAGACTTCAAAAAAAAAAAAGTGGAAGCAGCACTAGTATGATCAGAAGCAGTCCGGTTTCAGGGGTGTTGTGAAGTCAGCTGAGCTGCCTTGCCTTGCGAGTGAATTGTAAATGTGATGTGAGAGGAAGAGCAGTATAAGGATGCCTCCTTTAGTTCTGCCTCCGATGAGGTAGGTATCCTTGGGCCGGCCACTCAACCTCTCTGAACCTCAGTTCTGTCATATAGAGGAAGTCATACAGCCCTTCTCATGTCTGGCAGTAACGTCTATGTGAGTAACACTTTACAAGCTCATGGAGTGCTGTCACGCACATTGCATACACAATTGGATTTGATCCTTTCAGCACACAAGGCTTTACACAGGTTTTACAATTACACTTTTTTCTTTCCATGGACCTCAGATGTAGAGAGTTGAGTTAATCCTACTCAGTGATGACTCGTCATTTTCAGGAAATTGAAATTCAGAAATTTTCAAGCCTGAATTTTCACACCTATTGTCCACCTCATCCTCAGTCCCTATAGGCAAGGATGTTAAGTGTTGCTATTTGTCTTTGGATGTATGTATACCCTTATGAATATATAGCACTGTCATGTGTGAAGTTCAGTTCCCTCAGTAGGATTATGTGGCAGATCTTGTTCTGTTTCTCAACATTAACTCAGGATCTCTTCCTGTTGCTGTGTGCACATCCATTTCACTGCCTCTGATGGCAGAGTAGAATCCCAAATTATCCACATATTTTACTTTTCTGACTCTTTAGATAACCTCCCAACTCCCTACTGTCACCACTTACTCTGCCCCTCCCCCACCTTGTGCACCTTCTCTCTCTCTCTCTCCCCACCCCCAAAAAAGTGTTTAAAAGTTGGTTTTGTTGTCTTCCTAGCATTGATTTGCACCAATCCTTGTATACTCTCTAGATATTATTCTTTACTTAGATATGGCAAATGTCTTCTCCTGGTCTCTCAACCATTTGTTGACTTTTCTGTTGTGTTCTTTGTTGAACAAAAGGCCTGAATTTTAATTCAGAATTTATCAGTTTTTACTTTACTGTTTGTGCTATTTAGGTCATACTGAAGAAGTCATTCCTTATCCCAAGATCACTAGGATATTCTCTACATTTTCTTCCATATTAGCTTTATAGTTTTACCCTGCACTTTTAGGTCTTTAATTCATTTGCATTCTACCTTCATTTCAAGTGTTATTCTCCTTGTAGCAAGCCAGTTTTCTTTCTTTCCTTCTTTCTTCCTTCCTTCCTTCCTTCCTTCCTTCCTTCCTTCCTTCCTTCCTTCCCTCCTTCCTTCCTTCCTTTCTTTTTTAATTTTTGAGAGAGAGGGAGATAGTATGAGCAGGGGTGGGGCAGAGAGAGAGGGAGACACAGAATCCCAAGCAGGCTCCAGGCTCTGTGCTGACAGCTCAGAGCCCAGCGTGGGGCTCCAGCCCACGAACTGTGAGATCATGACCTGAGCCGAAGTCAGATGCTTAGCCAACTGAGCCACCCAGGTGCCCCTAGTTTTCTTAATACCATTATCTAGCAACCCATTCTTGACTGATGCATCATATATCAAGTGATTTCGTATATGTACAGCTTTCTCCGTGTCCCATCAGTTTTGTAATATGCTATGTGTTTGCTTCCATTTGTTTCTATTTTTCTAAATAATGTGTGATTTCTTCTTTGATTCCTTGGTTGTTTATTAAAAAAAATTTTTTTTAATGTTTATTTATTTTTGAGAGAAAGAGAGCATGAGCGGGGAAGGAGCAAAGAGAGAAGCAGACACAGAATTGGAGGCAGGCTCCAGGCTCTGAGCTGTCAGCACAGAGCCCAATGTGGAGCTTGAACCCAGGAACTGTGAGATCATGACCTGAGCCAAAGTCGGACACTTAACCAACTGAGCCACCCAGGCACCCATCCCTTGGTTGTTTAAAGGTGTATTGTTTAATTTCCATAATTTTTCAAATTTTCCAGTTTTCTTTTTGTTGTAGATTTCTAATTTCATCCCATTGTGTCCATAGAAGACACTTTGTAAGATACCTATCCTTTTAAATTTATTGATGCTTTGATTTGTGGCCTAACGTATAGTCAGTCCTGGAAAATGTCCCATGTGCAGTTGAAAAGAATGTGTATTCTGTCTTTGTTGCATAGCATGAGTATGTCTGATATATCTACTTGGTTTATTGTGTTAAGTGTCTTTCCTTATTTGCTTTCAGTCTGGTTGCTCTAGCCCTTATCATGAATGGTGTATTAAAGTCTCCAACTATTTTTTCCTTCAATTTCTTCAGTTTTGTCAGTTTTTTTTTCATATATTTGATTGCCTATAATTAAATGTGTAATTATTTATAATTGATATATCTTCTTGCTATGTTGAATCTTTTATTCGTATATAAAGTCCTTCCTTGTCTCTTGTAACCACTTTTGATGTAAAGTCCATTTTGTCTGATATTAGTATAGCTCTACCTGTTGTCTTTTGGTTACTGTTTGTGTGGAATATCTTTTTTCTGTTTTTTCACTTTCAACTCATTTGTGTCTGGATCTTGAGTTTCTTGTAAGACAGCATTTGGTGGGTCATATATTTTTTTAATGTTTATTTATTTTGAGACACACACACGCACACACACACACACACACACACAGAGAAGGGCAAGAGCAGAGAGAGAGAGAGAGCGAGAGAGAGAAAATCCCAAGCAGGCTCCATGCTTTCAGTGCAAAGCTTGACAACAGGGCTCTATCCCACAACTGTAAGATGATGACCGAAGCCAAAATCAAGAGTTGGCTGCTCAACTGACTGAGCCACCCAGGTGCCCCTAACTCATTTTTTAAAATGTTTATTTATTTATTTTGAGAAGGAGAGAGAGTGTGTATGTGTGAGTAGGGAGAGGGCCAGAGGGAGAGAAAGAATCCCAGGCAGGCTCAACATTCAGCATGGAGCCCAATGCAGGGCTCGATCCCACCTGAGCCCAAATCAAGAGTATTTGATTAACTGACTGAGCAACCCAGGCACCCCCAGATCATGTTTTTATTCATTCTTTCAGTCTCTGTCTTTGGTTTGTTTAATCCATTCACATTTAAAGTAATTTTTGATAAGGAAGGACTTCTGTTACTGTGCTATTTATTTTCCATATGCCTTATAGCTTTTTTGTCCCTTAATTACTGTTCTATTTTGTGTGTAGTTGATTTTTTGTAGTAAAATATTTAAATTCCTTTCTTGTTTACGTTTATGTATATTTTGTAGCTATTTTTCTTGAGATGATCATGGGCATTACATTTAACATCCTAAAGTTATAACACTCTAATTTGAATTTATACCAGCTTAACTTCAATAACACAAAAAATCTGCTTCTTTATAGGTCTGTCCCTACTGTTTTTCATTGTTAATGTCACAAAATTACATCTTTAAACATTGTACGCGCCAAAACATAAACTCATAATTCTTGAAATTGTATTACTCCTAAATTATATAGTAAACAAAATTTGGAGTTAAAAACCAAAGTTACAGTATCACACTAATACTAGCTTTTACACTAATAATTTTTCTTTGAATGTACCAATCTGTTAAATCATATAGAAAACAAAGTCCAGTTACAAAGTTATTTGCTTATTATTGTTACAATAATATTAGCTTTCATAATTACTCATATATTTACCTTTATTGAGATCTTTATTTCTTCATATAGCTTCAAATTACTGCCTAGTGTCCTTTCATTTAACCTTGTGGGACTCCCTTGAGCATTTTTTTAGAGTTTATTTTGAGAGAGAAAGCGTGAGTTGGGGAGGAGCAAAGAGAGAGAAAGAGAAATAGATTCCTAAGCAGGCCCTGCACTGTCATTATGGAGCCTGATGCAGGGACTCAAACTTATGAACCATGAGATCATGACCTGAGCCGGAGTCAGATGCTTAACTTACTGAGCCACCCAGGCACCCCGCCCTTGAACATTTCTTGTAGGGCAGCTCTAGTGGTCATAAATCCCTCAACTTTTGTTTATCTGGGATTATCTTAATTTCTCCCTCACTCTGGATGGATACTCACACGATATAGGATACTTAGTTGACAATTTTTCTTTTAGCACATTGAATATATTAGCTCACTATCTTCTGGCTTCCAAAGTTTGTGATGAGAAATCTGTTTATTATCTTATTGTGGCTCCCATGTATGTGACAACTTACTTCTCTCATGCTGCTCTCAAAATTTTCTCTTTGTCTTTTGAAAGTTTTATTAAAATGTGTTTTGATATGGTTCTCTGAGTTTATCTTATCTGGAGTTTGTTGAGCTTCTTGTATGTTTATATTCATGTCGTTCATCAAATTGGGGAATTTTTCAGCCATTATTTCTTCAAATATTCTCTCTGTCCCTTTCTCTTCTCTTTCTGGGACTCCCACAATGTGTATGTTCGTTCTTTTGTTGGTATCCCACAGGTCCCTTCGGCTCTGTTCTCTTTTTTTCAATCTTTTCTCTCTGTTCCTCAGACTCAATAATTTGCATTTTCTCATCTTCAGGTTCATGGATTTTTCTTCTGCCTTTTCACATCTGCCTTTGAATCCCTCTAGTGAATTTTTCATTTTAGTTATTGTACTTTTCAGCTCCCAAATTTCTTTTCGGTTTCTTTTAGGTTTTTTCTCTCTTCATTTATATTTCCATTTAGTTCACACATCACATTCTTGACTTTCTCTACATCTTCCTTTAGTTCTTTGAGCATCTTTAAGACCATTGTTTTAAAATTGTTGTCTAGTATATCTGCCATCAGGTCTTTTTCAGGGAGGGTTTCTGTTGGTGTATTTTTTACTTTGGTGCATACTTTACTGTTTATTTGTATATTTGTGTATTTGTGACTTTTTTTTAATTGAACATTGAACATTTGATCTAATGTGATTCTGGAAATCAGGTTTTTCTCCTTCCCCAGGGTTTGCTTTTTCTTTCTTTTTTTCTTTTTGTTTTTTGTTGTTGTTAGCTTTCTCTATGTCGAGGATCAGCCTAAAGTGTAAATTTATGGTCATCTTAGGTCTTTTCTGAGCCTTTCCTTGAGCATTTGCAGTCCTAATTTTCCTCATTTATGTAATTGTTTTTGAATGTCTTAGTCTTTAATGTCTGTCTCCTGAAAGGAGAAAAGTGAAAAATGAAATGTGGGCAGGGAGGGGAAAGGGGACTGTCCTTTAAATACTCTGGAAGTCACTTGTGGGGGAGAGGCTTACAACAATGGAGGGAGATGTAATAATAGTGGATGCAATAACCAGTTGTCTTCTGGCCTCTGCACTTCTGTGATCAGAAGCAGCAATCAGCCATCAGCACATAGATCTTGATATATGAAGGACAGGGGCTCATTTCTCTGATATTTGGAGGACAGGGCTCTTTTTTGCCTGACATACTTTCTGCAAGCTGTGTGTAAGCTGCCCCAGGAACATTTGTACAGCTGCCCACCACATGCCTAGGATGTGTAGCTGCTATTTTGCTAAGCACTGAGTTTATCCAAAATTATCATCCAAGCCTCTGGAACTCTGAAAGTTGCAAGCCTTAATAGACTTTAGAGTCACAAAATAGTCACATCAAACAGACCATGCCAATGAAATTGTTGTCTAGGTTGGGAGACAGATTCCTGGTGCTTCCTACTCTACCATCTTCCCAGAATCTTTCCCTTTACTGAGTTTTGAGTGTTTTTAAAAATATGCATTTTAGGTACAAGTCTTCTATTAAATATGATTTACAAATAGTGTCTGTGTGTGGCTTGTCTTTTCATTTTCTCTAACAGTGTCTTTCGAGCAAATGACTTAAAATTTGAAGAAGTCCAATTTACCATTTCTTACAGTTTGGGGTTGTGATGTCTTAGGTTAGAAATCTTTGCCTAACCCAACGTCACAAAGATTTTTTTTCTCCTTTTCTTCTAGCACTTTTATAGTTTTAGATTTTATCTTTAGGTATATGATACATTTTGAGTTTTTATATACAGCTTATCGTATACGTATATGTGTGTGTGTATTTATATTGCAGATAGATTTCTGATTGTTCTCCCCTTTTTTCAACGCACTGTCTTTGCATCTTTGTCCATATATAAATAGAACTGTTTCTAGACTCTCTTTTCTGGATCATCGATCTGTTTATCTTGATGCTATTACCACACTGCCACTACTGTCTTAATTACAGTCACTTTATATTAAGTTGAAATTACGTAGTATTACATAGTTGTTCTAATTAAAAGTTCTGTCTGTTTAAGGTCGTTTGCACTTCCATATGAATTTTAGAATCAGCTTGTCAATTTCTTAAAAAAAGCCTCTGATTTTGATGAGAATTGTGTTCAATCTGTTGATAAATGAATTTGGTGAGAGTTGACATGTGATATCTTAATATTGAGTGTTCTGCCCCATGAGCAAAGTAAATCTCTCCATTTATTTTATTTTGGTCTTCTTAAATTTCTTTCAATGATGTGTTGTAATTTTTACTTACAGAACTTAGACATCTTTTGACAGATTTCCCTCTTCCACATTTTTGGATGCTCTTTCAAATGGTATTTTAAAAATTTCAATTTCTAATTGCTCATATGTATTAATTATGTTTTTTACTTTCTATATTTTATAGTACATTGATTTCTTAAGCCTCTTGCAGACCTGGAGAGGGACTGCTTCCACTCAGGGTTAACTGTTTCCTAGAGATAGCAAGAAAATTAATTGCCTGCAAGCACACCTTGGATATGCAGACCAACCAATCTCAAGTCCATACCCCCATCTACTTCCTCTTATCAGGCTTCTGCAGTCAGGACACTATTCTCCCATCCTAAATTACTCCAGGGCCAGATACCAGATAACTAGGGATCAGCTGTATAACCCAGAACCTGACAAAATTATTCAAACTCTAATCCTAAGCTTGCTCAGCTCACCTACCCTGCCTTTCCCATTCTTTTCTGTGAAACATCACAGTAGAAGTTCTGGCCAGTGCTTTCCTCTTGCTCTGTCTGCCTCCTGACTGACCCTGACACTTCACCATGTGGCTCTGCGTGACACAGTATGCCTCTCCTGTTGGGAATTGTGAATAACAGAATAACTTTTTCAGTGGCAGTCATCTCCTAATCTGTCAGCCTCACCGTCCTGAATAAAAACCAAATCCTGGGCATTTTAAACAATTGTTGCAATAGTATATGACAATACTATTGATTTTTGTGTATTGAGTTTGTATCTCGCAGCCTTAGTAATCTCATCTTTTAATTCTAATAGCTTTTATGTATTTTTCATTGGCTTTTCTAAGTAGGCAATTATGTCATCTGCAACTAAAGTTTTATTTCTTCCTTTTCAGTCTGGATGCCATTTATTCCTCTTGTTTTTTGCCTCATTGTACTTGCTATTAACTATCAACAGTGTTGAATAAAAGTGGTGAGAATGAACATCTCTGTTATTTCTGACATTTATGAAAAAAACATTTAGTCTTTCACCGTTTAGCCTGCAATTAGTGGTATGCTTGTTTCTTTGTTTTTGTTTTGTTTTGGTAAATACTGTTGTAGATGTTTCCTTTTGTTCCTAGTTAGCAGAGAGTTGGGGCTTTTTGGTTTTGTTTTTTAAAAGCAGGAATAGCAGTTGCGTTTTGTCAGATGTTTTTTCTATATCTATTGAGATGATCATGTGGTGTCTTTCTTTTTTAATTTGGCAATATGATAAATTGCTTTGATTTTCAAATGATAACCCCCAATTGTTCATGATGTATTACTCTTTTCATATATTGTTGGATTTTTAATTTGCTAATTTTTGTTTAGAATTTTGCATCTGGCTTCATGAGGTATATTGGTCTATAGTTTTCTTGTAATGTCTTTTTTTTTTTTTTTAAATATATTAGGGTTATGCTGGCCCCATGGAATGAATTGATAAATAAATTGCTGCTTCTTCAACTTCCTGGAAGAGTTTGTCTTGAATAGTACTTTTTCCTTTTTCCTTAAATGTTTTATAGAATTCATCAGTGAAGCCACCTGGGCCTGAAGGGTTTTTTTTGGTTTGTTTTTTTATTTTTTGGGTTTTTTTTTTTTTGGGGGGTGTGTAGTTGGAGAGATTTTAATGAAAATTTCAGTTTATTTAAAAGCTATAGAACTAATTAAGTTCTCCTTGAGTTTGTGTTTTCTAAGAATTTGTCCATATCTTGGACATATTTGTCCATTACCTTGTTGAATTTATTAGCATAAAGTTATTACTAGTATTTCCTTACCTTTTTAATGCCTGCAGAATCTATAGTGGTTCTCATTTCTCTCATTTCTGGTATTGGTAAATTGAGACAAATTTTCTTTTTTCCTGATCATTTTGGCAAGTGATTTACTGCTTTTATTGCTTTCAAGCAATCATTTTTGCTTTTCTTATTCCCTATAATTTTCTTTTTTCTATTTCATTGATTTTGGCTCTGATCTTTATTATTTAATGTCTTCTGCTTTGGATTTAACTTGCTCTTCTTTTTCTAGTATACTGGAATCTGAAGGCACTATTATGAAACTTTCTTTTTTAATATAGATGCTCTCTTCAGACTATCAGCCCCACCCAGGTTCCCTCTCCTGTGGCCTGGAAACTCAAAACAGTAAACCGGGGTAATGGTAGGACTCACCTTGTTTCCCATCTCCAGAGATCTCTGTTCTTTGTTGCTTGATGTCCAGTGTCTTGAAAACAGTTCTTTCCTGTATTTTGTCCAGTTATTTTGGTTGCTTCAGGTGGGAGGGTAAATCTGGTCCCTGTTATTCTACCTTTGCCAGAAGTAGAAGTGCCAAGAATGTGAATTTTCAAAATAAATTTTTTAAGGGGCATTCCAGTGTGTTGATAGGTTGTAGATGTCTGGTGGAATTATCTTTACTAGGATTTGATCCATGCTGATAATATTTGCTTGTCCAAATTAACAGTGCAGTGATGTGAGGCATAGGGATGCTTACGATTGAGATGGAGTTCAGGAAGAGTGGCTATAGGAGATGTCTTTCTAAACTGGGCAAAAAGTAGGTAAAATGAACAGCATTTGGACAATCTAAGAATTCCTAGTTTAGGGTATACGCAGAACTATTAATGGAAAAGATTTGGGCCAGCCAGTGGCAAAGCAAAAGAAAAATCAGAACTGTCAGCAAGTACAGACAAAACAAAACAACTACAATAAAAGGAAGACAAAAATTCCAATAAAGGTAAAATTACGTTTGCACAAAATTTACTGATAAAAAATTTATGATTAGATATGACATTGATTTAGAATAGATAAACTATTACAAGCTTAGAAGTAAGTAAAATCTGAAAGTGTTTTCCTATGTTTCAGAAATATCTCTCTGTACAAACATTTACTTAGAGATCTTTTTTCCTTATTCTTTGAAATAAGACTCCAGATAATCTTCATTAAATGAATTGGCCTAGTAGTATGAATTACTTTATGAATTTGAAAAAATTTTGAGTAACATATATTTAAAATAATTCATGGCTCACATTTTAGTAATGTAAGCTTGCCTCTTTCTTAATTAGACTATTTGGGGAGAAGAAAGGTGAATATAGGTGGTAGTTACAACTACATTCTTTTTTCAAGGAAATAATCATATGCTTATGGATATAAATATATGTGGGGCACTGGGGTGGCTCAGTTGGTTAAGTGTCCAACTCTTGATTTCAGCTCAGGTCATGATCTCATGGTTTGTGTGTTCAAGCTCAATATCAGAATTCACACTGACAGTGTGGAGTCTGCCTGGGACTCTCTCCCTTTCTCTCTGCGCTGCTCTTTGCTTGCATTCTCTCTCAAAGTAAATAAATACACTTGTTTAAAAAAAAAAAAAAAAGATAGAAATGTATATGTCCCTAAGCATAATTTGTAATTTTTTACAGATTTGTGGGACCACTGGGTACCATCATCATAAAATGTAAAGACTTTCGAATAATTCAGTTGGATATTCCTGGAATGGAGGAATGTTTGAATATTGCCAGTTCCATTGAGGTAAATGTTTCAGAAGCAAAATCTGATAAAAGTAAATAGTAATAAAAAAGAACCTTATATTCTGACTCAATGTAGCTCTTATGTTTGTTTTACTAGATATTTGGTCATGTTCTGTGACTCACATATTCAAAATTGATAGGAAAAGTCTCACCCCGATTCATTGTTATAGGATTGTAATAGGATTTTATTGACTTACAGCAGCTTTTCGCATTCCGGGTTCCTTATTCTTCCAGGTTCACTCATTGTAGCATTTGACAGGATTTCCTTCCCTTTTAAGGCAGGATGATAATCCATTGTATGTATATATGGTAAGGCTTTTTTTAGAATTTATTTCTATTATAAATGCAAGTAATTACCACCAGTGATTATAGTCCTTTGTTTGTTTTTAGCAAGTCTGAATTTTCCCTACATCATATTGCCTAAGACAGGGAATGTTTGCTTATCTTAGCAAATGTTTGCCTAAAACTAAAAAGTGTGTCTTATATTTGTATAAACAGTATTGAATATCTGTTCAGATTACAAGTAATAGAAATTTTACTTGGATAATTTAATATTTAAATTGAGGAGCTCACTTCATTTTCTTCCCCATTCAAACCAACTATTTTGGTTTACACTCAGATTTTAAATTGCCTTATTTTAAATCATTGCTACTAAATTATAGTAATTAACTTTAGGTTTATGGTATTTTCTGGATAATCAAAGACACACTGATTTCTTATTCCTGGTCTACAAGTGACTAATCTGGTCTTTGTATCCAAAACAAATGTGAGTGACTTATCTGTTAAATAGAAGGCAGAAAGGTTTAAAAATCTGTAATTAGGATCATGTTTGGTTTCTGAACAAGAACAGAGAAAGAAACAACAGTTATGATGCTGAGAAAATGGCCTGTAACCATTTTACTTTCTGCCTTTGCTAATTTTTCCTTAAAGAAAACGAGAAGATGAGCTGAGCTGTTTGTCTTACATATCTGTCATTTGGAAGTGACAGAGTAATGTTGATTTGGCCACATTCGCTAAGATGGTTAAGAAGCACACTGTGGTTTTCTACGCTGTTAAGTTGAAAAAACTACTGTTTGGGCAGGGAAATGCTACCAACCCATTTCGTTTTAAGCCTGGTTATTTTCAGTTGTGGGTTTGGATTTTCACTGGCCAGTCTACATTTTTCTTTTTATCCATTTTATAGCTTATAAGATAGCTGGTTGGTGGGTGTCAGTGAAGTTGCATATGTGGTGATGGATAGTGGTGAAGAAATATAGGGCAAAGCTATTAGTCCACTTTCTGATTGCATTTACTTAGCTTTGTTAGCATCTGACACTAATCAGTTGTTTAATTAGCTGTATATAGTACCTAAAGTCCTTTAGAAACTGATTATATAGAAATCCTTAGAGCTGAAAAGAAGCAATGAATTATGAGCCATTCTCATAATTTGACCTTAGGAAGTGAATGGTCTACTGGTTATTTTTACAACATTGTGAATATACATAGTGAACTTGGCCTCTTGCTTTTTCCTGGTGTCCAATTTCTTTCCTATTTCCCCTATCTACTTTGATATAACTTCGGAGTACATTTGGAGCTGAAATGTTAGTTCTTTCATCGTTAATGAGCTTAAAGGAAAATTCCTGTCTCTAGTAATACAAATTGTGATCACAAGTCAGAATATGAGTGCTTATTACCAGCTAAAGTGGCTGCTGACTTGTGTTAAAAATCATGGTTGTACCAGTATGCAAACAGTAGGAGGTTCCTTAAGAAATTAATAATGGAACTACCATGGCACCCAGCAGTCCCATTGCTGGATATATAGCCAAAGAAAACAAAATCATTATCTCAAATGTACTCCAATGTTCATTGCAGCATTATTCATAATACCCAAAATATGGAAATAGCCTAGATATCTGTCAACAGATGACTGGATAAAGAATATGTGACATGTATCTATATATATAATGGAATATGACTCAGCCTTGAAAAACAGCAATCTTAATATTTGTGACTGAATATTTGGATGAAACTGTCAAGTGAAATAAACCAGACAGGACAAATAATTGCATGTTATTACTTATATGTGGAATCCTAAAAAACAAAAACAAAACTTAATAGAAACAAGCAGTGGAAAAGTGGTTGTTGAGGGGCTGGGGAAATAGAGACAGGTTGGTAAAAGTTACAAACTTGCAGTTATAAGATAGTCTTAGCATCTAATGTATATCATGGTCTCTCCAGTTGATAACACTGTATTGTATAACAGACATTTTCTAAGAGAGTAGAACTTAAAAGTTCTCAACAACAAAAGGTAAATATGTGAGGTGATGGCCGTGTGAATTAACTCAATGGGGGAGTCCTTTCACAATGTATGAGATCATCACTTGAAATACTTCCTAGTTTTATTTGTCAGGTCTACCTCAGCAAAGATGAAAAAAGATTTTATAACTATTACAAAGAATATCTTAAAAACAAACCATTTAAAAAGTAAGCCAGTTAAATAAGATAATGTTTGTACTGAACAATGACAGCTCTGGCCTAGGTCATATGTGGACGTTGGCCATTCTGTTTCTGTTTAGTGTGATTGGCAGCCAAAGACTATATAGAAATGGATAATGGATTATCCAGCCCTGCTTTTCCATATTTTCTGTTTTTTGAACCCCCGGGTGGGGGGGTGGGGAGGGAAGGTGTCATGATTCATGGACAGACAGAAGAATAGCTTTGGATGGGGATGTTTTTGTTTAACTGCTGAACTACATGTCCAGTCTATTTTCTAATGAGTCTTGGGCCCATTCTTTTGTGAATCTGATCCTTCTGTGACCTAGAGGAAGGCAGCTTTATTCTGAGAGTTTTGGGGAACTAGCATGATGTTGGGGCCCCGCCCTCTTCCAGCTGAGTGTCTCCATAATTCCTGGAATTTGAATTATGTTAATTGATTTTGGTACCCTTTTTTGTAGCCATAGAAGAGCTTTTCATAACTCCCCTGTCAGAAGGTTGAAACTGCCAGGTGATGGAGGATATTTCATCTGTCTGTTCCTCCCATTTAGTCAGATTTTCTTGGTGTTGTTACCCAGAATTCAAGAGTTCCAGATGAATACAGGCTCATTTGGGGACCACAGAGTTATTGCCAAAGCTTGAGAATGTGTCACTGTAACATAAAGATAATATGATACATAACCAAATGGCATATGATTCTAAGGAGGGAGAACATGAATATTGATGGAGCATATATGGAGTGTATGCTATGTGAAGCATATAATTGTCAAGATTAGTTTCAGAATTTATTATGTTCCAGGCACTATTATTAACAGGCCTGTAATATATATTATCTTTCCTAATGCTGCCAACAGCCCTTTGAGAATAGGTACTTTAATTCCCCCCATTTTACAGCTGAGGAAGTGGGGGCATTGGAGTGGTTCCATTACTTAACTGTTATTGCACTGGGATCCAGAATTTGAGTCTAGCAGTTTGGCTCCAGTCTGACTCTTTGGCCACTCAGCTCTAACACCCTTATTTATGGTTACTAACAGACACTGAGTTTATGTAATTTGCATATGTTGATATAGTTAATAGCTGGGATTTTGAGCCATGACCTTGCTTACTAACAAAATCTATTTATTTTCTGATTCCCAGAAATATTTGGACCTTTTTATTAGGCTTTGTTATGTGGTGTCAAAAGTTAGTTTTTCTCCTAGGATAGGTATACACACTCTTTGTTCTTGTATTCATTCAGCCAATGTTAACTGAGTGTATGTTACGTGCTAGATACCTTGTTAGAGGCTAAAAGCTTCAATAAGCTGTAATTATATCTAGTGGTAAATACAATGTTAGAGAAATATATTAGGTGTGTATCATTATTGATCATATTTAATACCAATTTGGTAGTTAGAAAGTGTTTGAAATTGCAATATGTTCCTTTTTCGTTCTTTCATTTCCTTTTTATGCCCTAGGCGTTGTCTACCCTGGACTCTATCACTCTGATGTACCCTTTCTTTTACCGGCCCATGTTTGAAGTGATAGAAGATGGCTGGCATTCTTTCCTTCCTGAGCAAGAGTTTGAACTCTACTCTTCAGCTGTGAGTAACTTTTCTGAGAACTCTATGTAATGAGAAATAACTTGGCCCCTTGTGGAAAGGATCACTTCCTTTGGACGAGTAATAAGGTGTTGTTGGCTTATCTATGCCTAAAAGAAATTTCTAAGTTTGTTTTCAATGCTGTAGCCCAAGTGATTTTTCCACTAGTGGATTTGCTGTATTCCAAATGTTACTTTTTTAATTTTGAAAATGACATTGATAAGGCATTAAAATCTTCATAAAGATAGTCCTGATGTGTTTGAATTAATTGTTTTAAAAGTGTCTCCACAGAACCAAATTTAAATGTAGGAATTAGGTTCTGAGCTATTCCAAGGAAGTGTCTTGAGCGCACTGTATGCCTAAGACAGCATTAGAGAAACATAGATCACGTTTGTTTCTGTGGGATAATTTTTGTGTTTTTAGAACTTGGGTTATTAAGTCCATGTTACTAGAATCAGGTTTTCTTTCTCATTCTTCACCATTTTACTTCTTTCTTTTTCCATCACACCTGTGTAAATGGACCCCATTGGTTGGGGGGGGGGGAGTAGAAATAGGGACCAGGGTGTTATGTAATTTAAAGAATAAATATGTTCATGACAAGCAAAGTGACAAAGGAGCAGGAAGTTCACATTCTTATTTATAGGTCATTTTCGCGTAGTTTATGGATAACTACCTGTATTTACACTTACATTCAGTGTTTTTATTGCATTAAAAACTGCATAGTGAACATTCTTAAATGCATGATGCTTTTCTGTTGTGTCAACTGCCACCTAATGGTTACCTTAGAGGAATCCTCAATTATTTCCTAGGTGGAAAATGGCTGTCACATGGTGGTCAGGAGGAGAGATGTCTGGATAACTTGCTTGGTTACCCAAAACTGCCCATACCAGTGGCCTGCCTCTGATTTCTCTTGGAGCCAGGTGCTATTAGTGAGCCAGTGTCCTTCTGTATTCTACAGCTCAGCATTCAAGTCAGTCTCCTCTTCTGTGCAGAAATCCCCTGTTCCAGAAACATCCATGATGTTGTTGTTTAGCAACTGCTTGAAATCTTAGAGTGGGAGAATTAGCAAAACACAGTGATGCCCCATTTGGGGACAGCTCTTACACCGAGCTGAACTCTGTCTCCCTCTACAGAGCCAGTGTTTCTGATGTTACCTTGTGTTACTCAGTTTATCTTATTCTTCTACCATGAACTGTTCTTCAAATTAAGAACTTTTATGTCCCCATTAAGTTTTCTTTTCTGTAGATTAAGTAACAAAATTAACTTCAACTTTTTTCTAGGAAAGTGACCTCCGGTCCCCACACTGTCCTAGTTGATCTTCCCAACAGGACCTTCAATTTGTCATTTATTCTCTTAAAAATATGGTACCCATAACACTTGGTGTAGATTGGGACTATTACTGATACTTTAAGGCAGTTTAAGTTTGCATTAGCATTTTTGAGAATTAAGTTACTAATGAAATGGACTAAAATTCCTACATCTCACATGTGTTGCTAAGGCATCCTCCCTATGTTTCTGTTATTTTCTTTACTTACTAATTTTTACTTACATTCAGTACTTTTCCTAGTAGACATTTTCTTTTTGGCTCAGTGTACTATTTAAGCAATTTGTATACTTGAAGTTCTGGTATTTTCCTGCAAATTTTGTAATCCACAGATTTAATAAGAACATCTTCAATGCCTTGTTTGAGGTTTTTATTTACTATTACTAGATTATGGAAATTTAAGAAGAGCAAATTATGGTTCCTTCCTTCTACTTGTTCAAAGTCTAGCAATTATATAGGTAATCAAGTACAATAAAATAAGTGCTGACAAAAGTATCAACAAGGCACAGGGAAAATGACATAATTAGATTTGTGTTATAGAAAATCAATTTTGATGCAAAATGCCAAGAAACTGCTTAAGAGGCCACTGAAATAATATTTAAAAAGTGGTTGGATATAGTGCAGAAAGATTCAGAAAGTAGAATTAAGAGACCTTGATGACCCACTCACTGATTGTGAAAAGTAAAACAGGCAGGGGCATCTAGGATGCTACCACTGAGATGGGAAAGGCAGAAAAAGAAATACGTTTAGAGGGAATGAGTTAAGTTTACTTTGGGGCATGGCAGTTCGAATGGCCTGTATGGTACATGTCATTGAATGCGTACAAGAGATAATCTAGAGCTCATTTGAGGGATCTGTGTTTTTTGTTTTTGTTTTTGTTTTTTTTAAATGTTTTATTTATTTCTAGGAGAGAGAGAGAGACAGCGTGAGCAGGGGAGGGTCAGAGAGAGAGGGAGTCACAGACTGAAACAGTCTCCAGGCTCTGAGCTGGCAGTCAGCACAGAGCCCGACGCGGGGCTCGAACCCACGAACCACGAGATCATGACCTAAGCGAAAGTCGGACGCTTAACCGACTAAGCCACCTGGGCGCCCCGAGGGATCTGTGTTTAAAAGGGAACACTGAGACTAATCAGCAAATACATTGTGGAAACCATGAGGAGAAACTGAGTTTGCCTGAGGAAAGCATCTAAAGTAAAAAGGATGCTAAGACTATCACCAGTGTGGAAAGCTTCTTATTCATTGTTTATTTTCTGTTTCATGGCCTAGAATATAAGCTGCTAGAATATGAACTTTACAAGGGCGGAACAATGTCATTCTTGTTTTCTACTGTATTGCTAGCACATGATCGGCAAAGAGTAAATATTTGTTGAGTGAATGAATATAGGAATGTGTATTTATTCAGGATAGGGCAAAAAGACAGTAAAGCTTTCTTTGTATCATTAGAAATCCTCTGCCAGGTTAGACCTCTATCGCTTAATATTCTTTGAGTAAGTTTTTGTTTTTACCATGTAAAAACTTTTTAATTATAATATTAGTGAGTCCCAACTTCATTATTATGTCCAAAATAAATGTGTGGTATTGAGAGGGTGGTACTAAAACTAGCTATCGGGATATTTTGCATTGCATCCTAGATATATTATTGGCTGCTTGACTTTCTGGGACTCCGTTTCCATGTCTACAAAATGAAAGTATTGAACAAAATGATCTCTAGAGTTTCATTCCTTAACATAGGAGTGTTAAGTATGCTTTTTATTCTAGGATATCATGAAAGATTATTTCAGGTACTTTGTTGAAATACACACACACAGTATATCCGTACTCCCTCAATCTACCACTTTAGAAATTGTATATTAAAAAGGTGATGAGATCCTGCTCTTGATTGAGTAGCTCCTATCTGACAAGACCTCCTGCAGAGATTGATGACAAACTATGAGTGAAACACAAAAAACTACCATCTGAAAGCTCGGGTAGTTGAACAGAAAGCAGCCTATTTTGGAGGTGTAAAACATAGAGAAAGTGAATGGCAGAGTGAGATTTCTGTTTGGGGGGCTTTGTCCTCAGGTCAGCATAGTTGTGGCATTGATAATGTGAAACAGCTAACATTCCAATAGAAAGCCCACTTTCTTCTGGTGGGAGGAGCCAGGTAAATGGTTTGGGGTAACCAGAGAGCCAAAGAAGGGGAACTTTGATTCTGTATATAGCGTTGGACCTCTGGCTGATCTTAAATCTTGCTTGCATAGGGCAGTCAAAACCAAGAGCTAAGCTGCCATTTACCTCAGGTATGACAGAATTTGCAGTTTAAATCTAATGAGGTTAATTGCCTACTGAAACAGAAAACATTAACTGTCTTCAGAGGACTGTAACAGAACGCAGAGTTTTCACAACATAACATTCACAGTGTTCAGGATACAATCTCAAATTGAGCTAGGATATTGTAACCAACCCCAAAATGGGTCAGATGTTCAAATCATCACACAAAGACTTACTTTATTTTTTTTTTAATTTTTTTTTTAAATTTTTATTTCTAGGAGAGAGAGAGAGAGAGACAGCGTGAACAAGGGTGGGTCAGAGAGAGAGGGAGACACAGACTCCGAAACAGGCTCCAAGCTCTGAGCTGGCAGTCAGCACAGAGCCCGACGTGGGGCTCGAACCCACGAACCGCGAGACCATGACCTAAGCGAAAGTCGGACGCCCAACCGACTAAGCCACCCAGGCACCCCACAAAGACTTACTTTAAAGCAGCTCTTAAAACTCTCCAATTTCTCATAAAGGAAAATATGCATGAAACCAATGAAAAGACAGATAATATCAACAGAGAAATAGAAAATATTAAAAAGAATCAAATGGAACTCTTAGAGCTTTTTGAAAATTATGTCTGAAAGTAAAAATCACTGGATGAGCCAAAAAGCAGAGATGACAGAAGACAGAACCAATGAACTTGAAATTAGAACCATAGAAATTATTCAGTAGAAAGAAGAGGGAGGGTAGAAGTTATAAAAAAATTCACAGAGCCTCAGAGATATGTGAGACAATATCAAAATGTCTAGCACATGTGTAATTGGAGAATGAGAAGGAGACACTAGAGAGATAAGGTAGAAAATACATTTAAAGAAATAATATTTAAAACTTTCCAGATTGGATGAATGAATATAAATTCAAAAAGTTCAGCAAGCCCCTGACAGGATAGATAGGAAGAAAACCATGCATAGTCACATAGTAGTCAAACCATCAAAGAACAATGATGAAGAGATCTTGAAAGCTGCCAGGTAAAAACACCACGTTACATATACGGAGACAATTTAAATGAACATAGACTGTTTATCAGATATGGCAGTCAGACGGGAAAACTATAGAGTGCTGAAAGGAACAAAACCTGCCAACCTTGAGTCTTGTATGTAATAAAAATATCTATCAAGAATGAAGTTGAGACAACATTTTCAGCTAAAAGGACACTAAGAATTTGTTGCCAAGAAGACTTTAGAAATGTTAAATGAAGTTTTTCAGACTGAAGGGCAATAATGGCAAAGGGAAACTTGAATATTTAGAATTATTGAAGAATATTGGAAATGCTAAACACCTAGGTAAATGCAGCAGGTGATTTTTTTCCTTTTTAATGTCTTTAAAATATACACAATTATTTAAATAAAGGCTACAGCTTGCCTCTGTGATGTTAATAGGGTAGGTGGACGTATTCTGTTTGGAAACTATGGCACTAAAGGTGACTGGTATGGGGTGGTTGGATAAATCTACTTGTACAGTTTTAAGGTTTTTACATTTTATATAATGTGGGCACATATTTAAGTTAAAAATATATATTATAATACCTAGAGCAAGGTTTCTGTACTTTGGCACTGTTGACATTTACACTGGATAATTCTTTGCTGTGAGAATCTGTCCTGTGCATTGTAGGATGTTTGACAGCATCTTTGGCACCACTAGATGCCAGTAGAATTCATTTCTCCCACACCTATAGTTGTCTCCGCACATTGACAAATGTTACTCCTTTGGAAAATCACCCCTGGTTGAGAACCACTGTCCTAGAACAATCCCTTTTTTTAAAATGTGAAGATGTATACTTTAAAAAGTTAATACATAATTTAGAATGGAATTCTAAAAAGTATTTAAATCTAACAGAAAGTGGGAAAGAAAAAATAGCAATAAAAACTGAAGGGACAGAGAATAGATGCTAGCCTAAATTCCAACCATATCAACAACTATTTTAGTATTAATGAGCTAAATACTCCCAATTGAAAGACAAAGATTGTCAGAATGAATTAAAAAAATGAATTAAAGATCCAAATGTAAGCCATGTACAAGAGAAGTATTTTGAATATGAAGACATAGGTTGAAAATAAATTAATAAATAAATGGGAAAACATGCCATCAATAAAAAAGCAGAAGTAGCTGCATTAACTCCAGATTAAAATAAATACTCCAAAACACAAAATATCAAAGAGGGTCATTCCATAATAATAAAAGTTTGGGAAGTTAAAACTAAAATAATCAACAAGACAAAAGAAACCTATTGAATGGCAGAAGGTATTTGCAACTGACATATCTGATAAAGGGTTAGTATCCAAAATATAAAAAGAACTGATACAACTCAACACACCAAATCCAAATAATACAGCTAAAAACTGGACAAAAGACATGAACAGCTATTTGTCTAAAGAAGACATCCAGATAACCTACAGACACATTAAAATAATGATCAACATCATTCATCATCAGCCAAATTAAAATTAAAGCAATGAGATATCACCTCACACCTGTCAGAATGGCTAAAACCTGTCAAAATGGCTAAAACTCAAAACACAAAAAAACATAAAGCATTGATAAAGATGTGGAGAAAAGGGAACCCTCTTGCACAGTTGGTGGGACTATAAACTGGTGCAGCCGTTCTGGAAAACAATATGGCGATTCCTCAAAAGTTAAATATAGAGCTACCCTATGGTCCAGTACTGGATGTTTATCTAAAAACTACAAAAGCACTAATTCAAAGGGATACATACACTCCATGTTTAGCAGCATTATTTGTAAGAGTCAAATTATGAAGCAGCCCAAGTTTCCACTGATGAGTGGATAAAGAAGTAGGATATATGTATATGGATTTAGATAAATAGATATAGGCTTATAGATATAAAGAATATATAGTCATGAGATCGTGTCATTTGCAACTATATGGATCTAGTAAAGAGTACATTGATAAGAGAAATAAGCCAGTCAGAGAAAGAAATACCATGTAATTTCAATCATAAGTAGAATTTAAGAAACAAAAAAGAGCAAAGAGGAAAAAAGGAGAGAGACACAAACCAAAAAACAGACTCTTAATTACAGAGAACAAACAGACTGCTACCTGAAGGAAGGTGGGTAAGGGGATGGGTGAAATTGGTGATGGGAATCAAGTAGTGCCCTTATCATGATGAGCATTGGGTGATGTGTGTGATTGTTGAATCACTATATTGTACACCTGAAATTAATATAGCAATGTATGTTAACTGGAATTAAAATAATAATAATAAAGATAAAAAACTAGTTATATATCTATATATATACATGTACACATAGCAAAAATTGGTGGAAGAGGAAATAAGTAATTCTGTGATCACGGTATGAGATTATTAACACTGCTCTCTCAGTAATTAACAGAACAACTAGACTAAAACAAAACAACTAGACAACAACAAAACAAAATGTGGAAGATCTGAACAACACTGTCTGATATTTATAGAATGCCACTCCCAACTTCTGTACAATATATACAGTATTCAAGAGCACATGGTATGTTCCCCAGGAGAGATTGTATGCAAGGCCATTAAATAAATTTCAGTATTAAAAAGATTGAAACCATACAATGTGTAATCTCTGACCACAAAGGAATTAAAGTAGAAATCAATAGGGGCACCTGGGTGGCTTAGTCAGTTAAGCATCCGACTTCAGCTCTGGTCATGATCTCACTGCTCATGGGTTCAAGCCCCACGTCGGGCTCTGTGCTGACAGCTCAGAGCCTGGAACCTGCTTCGGATTCTGTGTCTCCCTCTCTGACCCTCCTCCACTCACAGTCTATCTCTCTCTCTCAAAAATGAATAAAGGTTAAAAAAAAAAAAGAAATCAGTAACACTGAGGTAGTTAGGAATATGTCAAATATTTTTAAATTAAACAAAATACTTGTAAATAATCTATGAGTCAAAAACCAAAATCATAAGGGAGGTTAGAAAATATTTTGAACTGAATGATAATAAAAATGCAGTATCATAATGTGTGCAGTACAGCTAAAATTTAAAGAAAAACTTGTGGCTTTAAATGCTTAGGTTAAAAAAGAAGAAAGTTCTAAAATCACCAACTTAGGCTACGGAAAGAAAAAGAGCAAAGTAACTAGAAAGAATGAAGTAATAAAAATTAAATCAGAAATCAATAAAATACTCATAAAGCAAGTTTTGCAAGGGTGATCAATTAAATATGCCAAAACTAATTGTATTGGCAACAAGCAATCTGAAAATGAATAAAATACTTGGGAATAAATTTAACAAAAGAAGTATAGGTTCTGTACATTGGAAAACACAAAACATTGCTGTGAAGTTAAGGGATATCTAAATAAATGGAGAGATCTACCATGTTCATGGATTAGAAGACAATACCCTTAAGATCAGTAGTGGGCTGACTTATGTAATGGACCACAAAGTAAATATTTTAGGCTTTAGAGACTACTAAATATGTAGTCTCTGTTACAACTACACCACTCTGCTGTTGTAGTGTAAAAACAGCCATAGATAACGTGCCATTGAATGGGTAGTGCTATGTAAACCTTATTTATAAAAACAGGTAGTGGGCTGGATTTGGCTTGTGGACTATTCTTTGCTGACCTCTCATTAAAATCACAGTTGTCTCCAGATTGCTTTATAGATTCAGTGTGATTCCTATGAAAATTCCAATAGATGTTTTTAATAGAAATTGCAAAATTATCCTAACATTTTCTCTGACATATATATTATATGCACATTTTCTAGAATAGCCAAAAAAAAAAAAAAAAGGATTTACATTATTTGATTTCAAAACTTAGTATAAAGCTATAATAATCAAGAGAGTGTGATATTGGTATAAGGGTAGACTTACAGACACATGGAATAAGAGCTAAAACTATAAAACTTCTTGAAGAAAACACAGGAGAGAAAATCTTTATGACCTTGGATTAGGCAAAGATTTTTTAGATACAACACCAAAAGTGACTGAAATCAGATTACTGATTTCCTAGGTTTGAGATGTGGAGGAGAAGATAAGGACTACAAAAATATACCTGGGATTTTTGTGAGAAATTATTGAAAAGTTTGTTATCTTGATTGTGTTGGTGGTTTCCTGGGTGTATACAACTGTCAAGAGTCATGAAATCATGCACTCTAAATAGATCTAGTTTATTTTTTCATACAAATAATAAAATCTCAAAATTGATTAAAAAGAGAAAAACTTAATGTAAAATTAAGTAGCTGATTAGAAACAGAGAATTAGTGATCTAGAATACAAATCTGAAGTAATTGCTCAGAGTACAGAGCAGAGAAACAAGGAAGATGGGAAAAATGACAGAGAAGTTTTATGTTTATGAATGATAAAAGGAGAAGATCCAATATTTATCAAGTGGGAGTTCAAGAAGGTAATAGAGAAAATGGAAAAAAGGCACTATTCAAATAGGTAATGGTTGAGAGTTCTCCAGAATTGATGAAAGTCACACACTCTTAGATTAAAATGTACCAGCAAACAGTATGCAAGACAATGAAAAAGAAACCTTTACTTAGATGTGTTGTAGTCCAGCTATTAAATTGTAAGGCAAAGAGAATATCACAAAATGAGTTAGAGAGAAAAGACAAACTACATATCTGGTGTAATAAAATTAGAATAGAAAAAAAAGGATAAAATTAAACATCTATTTATGATAAAAGCTCTTAGCTGAATTGGATTTGAAGGGAATTTATATAATTTGATAAATGCTACCTGATAAGTCTGATAAAGCTACCCCAAACAAAAACATAACAAAAAGCAAACCTTTGATCATTCTCTTTAAGTTCAAGAATGAGACAAGGATGTCCACCACCACTAGTTGCTGGTTCATTAAGACAAGAAGGAAAAATAAAAGATACAAAGATTGAAATGAAGGAAGCAAGACTGTCACTGTTGCTTATGTGCTTGTCTACCCAGGAAACAAAGAATCTTGAGATTTTAAGCATTTCGCTACACTATCCACAATTTTGAAAAACATCCAACTAAAATGCAACAGAACTATAAGGTTTCTAGGAATATATCGAAGAAAAGATAGGCAAGGCTTTTACTGAGAGAATTATACAGCTTTATTGAAAAAAGTAAGCTTTAAAAAGGTGAGAGACACTATGCTTATGGACAGGGAGATTGAATATTTTAAAGATGTAATTGTCTTTAAGTGAATCTGTAAAATCAATGTAATCTTGTTTAAACCACAGTGGGTTTTTATATGAAATTAGATAAAAGTTGCATGGAGCAGCTCAGGTACTCTGGAAAAACAAAAAAGAGGAAGGAGGAGACTTAGCCTACTAAATATCAAGTTTACTCTAAAAGCTATGGGACTTTCTACAATAACCAGTGGGACAGAATGGAGACCCCTCTATTTTTGGAAACTTAATATATGCTGGAAGTGCCATTGTAGGTCAGTGGATGATCATACCATTCTCCAGAGTAGGAAATCAGTAAGTAATGTCTCATAGTGAAATTCAAGAAGTAACAGTATAATCACATTATTTAGAAATTGGAGGTAAATTTTATTTGGAGAAATAAAAAGGTATAGGAGTTAAAAATGGTTACCTATAGGGAAAGGGAATTATGAGATGGAAGTGAGCAGGAAACAGGTAAATTCCCTTTTTTTAAAAAAAGTAATGAATCTTTTTCCCCTATGACCCAGCAATAGCACTGCTAGGAATTTACCTAAGGGACACAGGAGTGCTGATGCATAGGGGCACATGTACCCCAATGTTCACAGCAGCACTCTCAACAATAGCCAAATCATGGACAGAGCCTAAGTGTCCATCAGCCGATGAATGGATCAAGAAGATGTAGTATATTTATACAATGGAATACTACATGGCAATGAGAAAGAATGAAATCTGGCCATGTGTAGCAACATGGATGGAACTGGAGGGTGTTATGCTGAGCGAACTAAGTCAGGCAGAGAAGGACAAATACCATGTTTGCACATATAGGTGGAATAGGAGGAAGTTAACGGAGGCCGATGCAGGAGAAGAAGGGGAAAAATAGTTGGGGAGGGGGAGGGAGGCAAACCATGAGAGACTCTTGAATGCTGAGAACAAATTGAGGGCTGATAGGGATGCAGGAGAGGGGAAGGGGGGTGATGGCCATGGAGGAGGGCACTTGTTGGGGTGAGCACTGGGTGTTATATGTAAGCCAACTTGACAATAAACTATTTAAGGAAGAAAAAAATAAAAAAATAAAAAATAAAAGCAATGAATCTTTTAGAAATTTAAAATTGGTAGAGAGTTAAACAATATATTATGTCTTGTAAAGGGAGTTTTAAAAAATATTTTCTTTTCCTATAGTATGTTGAAAATACTTCGATTTTATCCTTCTGGTATGCAACTCATGACCAGTATGTTAGGCCAAATCTGATTTATCGGAATGTATCAAAATCTGCATATGCATAATTTTGTTTTTTAACTATAAAAAGTTTTTTTTATAGTCTTCAAATGGTTTTTATTTTTGATGTTTAAAATAAGTTGTCATTTGATAATTTTGTATTGTATACTTTTAGTCCTCAGTATATTGAGTTAGAAATTATTTCATTGATTCCTAAGTATAATTTTTTTCTATTAAGTTGTTATGGTTTTAATAAAGATATTACCAGTCTTTCTATATTTTTAAATAACAGGAACAAGGGATTTAATATAGGTAGTAGCTCTATTGTTATCGGTTAAACATTATGTGGAATATTACAGTCTTCCTGTTGCTATACTTAAGAATACCAAAAATAAAGTAAATGCTACTCAAAAAAGGATGAATGGGATGATGTTGGCCTTGATAATCACAAATATACATAATATATTTAACTTGGAGAATAGGCGAGTAAGGGGGAAACAGCTGTCTTTCACATATTTAATAGGATGCCATGTGAAATAGGGAACCAGCACTGAAACCATGGTGAAAACAATAGAGGAAGTTACAGAGCCACATTTGCTCAATATAAGGAAGCACTTTCTAGGAATGGAGGATACCTAGCAATGCAGAAAACTGACTCTAAAGAATAGAACTCCTTTAAGTATGGGTTAGGTATCCTTATATTAAATGCCCAAGAGATGGCTTCTTCATTGTATGAAAATTGATCTCTAAGGTCCTTTATGTTTTTCAGATTATTTTGTAACATTGGGATACTTGCTTAGCTTTGAAGTATTTTTTGTTTTTCAGACCAGTGAATGGAGGTTAAGCTATGTCAATAAGGAATTTGCTGTCTGTCCTTCTTACCCGCCAATTGTCATAGTGCCCAAATCCATTGATGATGAAGCTCTTCGGAAGGTAGCTACATTTCGGCATGGAGGACGCTTCCCAGTACTCAGCTATTACCATAAAAAAAATGGAATGGTAAGTGTACGGTACTGCTGCTTCATCTGCTGCAAGGCTTCTTTGCAGATCTTTCCTTAGAAATGTGCCACTTTCTGTGTACTTGTTCATTGATGTGATTAGTCTCCCTTGCTAGAACTTCCTTCTTTTAAACTTTAGGGGAATCAGGAATAGAGTGTTTTCTGTGAGTAGGATATGACTTTGAATTCTTTTCATGATTCTGCTCAAAATTAGAAAGCCCAGATAGATTTTTTTTTTAATTTTTTAAATGTTTTTATTTATTTTTGAGAGAGAGAGAGAGAGATAGCATGAGCAGGGGGGCGGTCAGAGAGAGAGGGAGTCACAGAATCTGAAGACAGGCTCCAGGCTCTGAGCTAGCTGTCAGCACAGAGCCTGATGCGGGGCTCGACCCCACAAACTGTGAGATCATGACCTGAGCCGAAGTCAGACGCTTAACCAACTGAGCCACCCAGGCATCCCAGATAGGTTTATCTTAAGGACTCAGTACTAAGGGAACTGATGTTCATTTGATACTTAAAATAACCCTGTTAGGTGGAAAAATAAATTTCTCTGACCAGAATAATGGTAGAATTCTTTTTTAAATTATTTTTACCAAATTTCCCTTAAAAGGTAAATTGAGCATTTTTATTTTCAAAAAGGAGAAGAGTGACTTGTTATTAGTTACAATTTAAGTAAACACAGGAGTCAGTAGTTGAATAGTGCTTGCTGTATGTATGTTTCCTAAATATTTTCTAAATCTGTTTCTGTCCTCTTATTTTCTCTCAGTCAGTAAACTCAGCTTCTCATTTTGAAATCACCAATAAAGTGGGGCACCTGGGTGGCTCAGTTGGTTAAGTGTCTGACTTCAGCTTAGGTCATGATCTCATGGTTCGTGGGTTTGAGCCCTGCGTCAGGCTCTGTGCTGACAGCCAGCTCAGAGCCTGGATCCTGTTTCAGATTCTTTGTCTCCCTCTCTCTCTGACCCTCCCCTGCTCACGCTGTTTCTCTCTCTCTCTCAGAAATAAATTTTTAAAAAACCATTAAAAAAATGAAATCACCAGTAAAGTAGTAGATAAGTTATAGTCATATTCCATTTGCCCTTTTTATCCCTGGAGAATAAGTCAAGCATGGATATTTGGGTAAAAAGATTTCCAAAATATTTGCTACTTTGGCATCAGGTCATCTATCCCATTTGCATAGTAGTATTTCTATTTGTTAGAGTTCATTACAGAGCATTTAAAAATGGATATTAATTTTATCCATAATTAATAAATGTGTGTCCATTTACATGGTTAGCGCAGCCTGGGAGTTAGCCATTGTCATTCTCAGGATGACCTTTCTTGATCATGTTAAATTTCAAGGTAGTTAAGAATAGCATATATTATGGGGAGAAATTGAAATAACTCTAAACCATTCACCAAGGAAGAGATCTGTATGCTATTGATTTCTCGAGAAAAGTTTCAAAATCAAACCTTTCAAAATATATAGTTGATGGTCTTTGGAAATAAGTTTCTAGGTCCTGAAATACTGAAAAGGATGAAAGAGGAGGGTAACAGGAGAATAAATAATAGGCAGCTTTCAAGGTATTAAAAATGATTCCCCAAACAAGAAGAATAGTACATAAACTTTGTTTTACCGTTGGTGGCTTTTCTCTTTATAATTTTTTTCTTTTTCTTTTTATTTTAGAGAGAGAGAAAGCATGAGCAGGGGAGATGGGCGGGGGGT
>NW_027530969.1:3439320-3545284 GCF_008692635.1 Crocuta crocuta
TTTTTTTTTTTTTTTTTTAAATTTTAGAGAGCGAGCACACGTGAGCTGGAGAGAGGGACAGAGGAGGAGGAGGGAAAGAATCCCAAGTAGGCTCCATGCTCAGCGCAGAGCCTGACATGGGGCTTGATCCTCTGATTCTGGGACCATGACCTGAGCCAAAATCAAGAGCCGGGTGCTCAACTGATTGAGCTTTCCAGGCACCCCATCTCTCTCTTTATAATTCTTGATTAAACCTTCCAACCCTCTTTATGTAGTTGAAGCAAAAATTTACTGGCACATAGGCAATTATTATTTCTATTACAGGGCCATGTCCAGTAAACAATTTACTGACTAAATGAATTGTAATATTTGATCTCTTTAGCAATTGTAATTTATTATGTGGAGGTATTTTGAGATAGTAGGAAGAAAAATTGTGTTAAATGCAAGGCTTATTTTTGTTTTACAGTTATTAACTATTGCAAATACGTGGAAATATTTCTTTGTTTTACAGTCATATTCATCTTTAAAGTGCCACACAGTTGTTTTTGAGATACTCTCAATCTAGCTAATTCATTTCTGTTTTCAGAAACTTTCAAGGCAGGTACTCTTAACAGGTACTCTTAAATTTTAAACCACATTGTGCTTCTAGGTAATCATGCGAAGTGGTCAGCCACTCACTGGCACAAATGGGAGAAGATGCAAAGAAGATGAAAAGCTGATAAATGCTACCCTCAGGGCAGGGAAACGTGGCTACATCATTGACACACGATCTTTAAATGTAGCTCAGCAAGCTAGAGCCAAAGGCGGCGGCTTTGAACAGGAAGCTCATTATCCCCAGTGGAGGCGGATTCATAAGTCCATTGAGAGGTAACAGACTCTGGAGACAGTAGTGGACTCTTAAGCGAATTAGAATGGGTGAGCCCTTAGCTGCAAAAATCACAAGCTTCACAGATGAAGCTACACATTAACTTAGAGTCAGAAATTGGCTGGATCTCCTGTCGTGTTTTATAAGATAAGCAGGAAGCTTACCTTGGATGGCCACAGTTAACTTTCAGTCTGATATAGCATGCTTTCTCTTAAGTTATCTCTGAATTTTCATCTCCACGAGGTCAGAGATCTCCTCCTCGTAGATCAGTGGTCACCAAACTTACTGAACAGATATGCCACAGATAAGTATATTTTTCTAAAAAGACTAGAGACTTACTTTCCCCCACACCCATCTATTCTCACACCCTGTTTCTTCCACCTACACCTTGTTTATGCTTACAGGTAGAGGTTTATAGGGACTTCTGGATGGGTACGTGGGAGTTGGAGCTAATAAAACAGTGGGGTCTGAGCTGGCCTGGGCATCCCTGCTACAGGTACCAGGTATCTAGTGTTGGATCTGTGGGAATAGGATTGCAGATGCCAGTGGTGACTTGTCACACAAGGTTTGTGACTTGTCACAAAATGCGGTGTTTGGCCTGCTTCTCAGATAATTCAGCTCTGTGAACTGGGTTTAATCTGTTCAGGTGGGGAATGGTTTACCATGACAGGCATTTTAAGCATCTTTGCTGCCATGTTTACATATTAATTTTACAGTGTTTAATCATCACGTTATTGTATAGTAAGGTAAATATTTTTATGCCATTTTGAGCTACTTTTCTTCTTAGATATATTGGAGGTTGAGGCTTTGGTTAGTTTTTGTCTTCATCAGTATGTTTTCTATTTTCTTTTTACTTCTTCTTGTTTTTTAAAGGTATCACATTCTTCAGGAGAGCTTAATCAAACTTGTGGAAGCTTGTAATGACCAAACACATAACATGGACCGATGGCTCAGTAAATTGGAGGCTTCTAACTGGCTGACTCACATCAAAGAGATTCTTACAACCGCCTGTCTAGCGGCTCAGTGTATCGACAGGTAGAGTATATTTCAGTGTTCCAGAATGGAACACGCCGTGCTAACTAGACTTTGCTTTTATCCAGACATGTGTTTATATATTGTGTTAAAAGTTTTTGTCTAGTCTCTATTTTATGTTCAGATCATTGCATAAATTACTATATAAGGTGGTCAGTGCCATTCAGTTATCAATGAAGTGTGTGCATAGAGTCTGGCATTTAATTGGTGATTAATGTTTGTTGGATGAATATGAACCACAGGCACACATCTTGAAGCACACAAAGCTTTTAAGTACTAAAGGAACTCTTCTTTTCTATAAAATCCTTGAATTGTGAATCTACCTATTTTCTTTTGCTTATACTGTGAACAAGTTTTCTTATTCTCAGAGCGGGGGGCTCACTTCCTTGCTTTTGAAATATCAATGAAAGGAAACATGTAATTTTGTTACACAGTAAAACCATTCTTTCAAATCTCTCAGATATCTTATTATAAACTACTTGATATGTGCAATTGTAACCGGATCTCAAGTTGAGAAAACCCGATGGCAGTGACATAAAGTATATGAAGTGATTTTAGTTTATTCACTTAGCTGAAGGTTGCTAATCCTTGAGGCTTGAGGCAGAAGACTTGAACAGAGAACTGATATAAATTGTCGCAGAAGCTTAGAATGCCCTTTTTAAGAAGGAGATTCTTCTGTGACAATAGGTAGGTGTGAGTATTGGTACCACATAGTTGGATGACACTTTTCCTTGAAACTGTAATTTGTTTTATCGATGCTTCCAAATTAGGGAAATAGACGTATGTAATTTTTTTGTGGTTAGTGCGAAATTGGTAATAATATGGGTTGCTTAAGATCATGTGGTGAATTAGTGACAAAATCAGGAATGGGTAGAGATTCTTGGTGTCCAGATTCTTGGGCTGTCATTTGTTTTTTGTTTTAGGTGAAGTTCATTTATCTAATACAATATGGGAGTTAAAGAAGTTCTGCGACAGACAAATCAATACTGCAGAATGATGAGATGTTGATATTAAGGGTCCTGATTCTTTTTAACCCAACTTAAAAAGTTTTCCCTTTACGTGATGAGGACAGAGGCTTCTGTTTTCTTACAAAACATAAATTGTAATAAAGGTTTCTCACTGTGTTGTCCGAGTTTGCAGCCATAATAACGGGATGCTACAGGTTAAGGGATGCAGATACAGATAAGGGAACCCTAGGTGCAGACCAGTATTTGCTATCTCCACCTTGCTTAGAGTCAGCTGACCACCTTAAATAGGGACTTCCACATTCTTAAGAAGAGTTGAAGGTTTTGGTTTATCTTGCCATGTTTGAGTTCCCTTTTCTGATATATATTAGGCTTGTTATTTATATATACCTCCATAAAAATCTGCCCTTGTAATTAACTGCTCAAAATGTAAAAATAGACCTTAACTTAATTGAATTAAGTTTAAAATATACCATGGATAAATAAGATCTAGGGATTCAGTATATACATCAGAAGCCTTAAACTATTTACTCATACCCTTCTACCTATTCATGAAATTTCATCCTAAGAATGAGGTTGTTATCCTAACCAGGGAGCCTTATTTTCAAATTAAGAACTCTCAAATAATTCAGCAAAAGACAAAAAGCTAAATATGTCATCTACAGTGTAACAAAAATTGACAATAACCTAAATGTCTAACTCTTGGACAGTTCAGTACATTGTAGTTGATCACCTAATAGAATATTATATAACCATTAATACAGTACTTCTAAAGGTAATATAGAAACATGAGAAAATGTTTATAATAAAAGTGGACATAGTAAGATATTACCTTTTGTTATAGCTACATAAAGTATATATGTATGTGGGAAAAGAATTGATAGTAACCAAACTGGAGACTCTTCTGGGAAATTTTATTCACTCTCATTTCAATGTAAGAGGTAGAAGAAGGGGGAGGGGGGAAATTTAGTTAGTTTTTGGTGTTTTCTTCCATTCTCTTTAGAATATTGGGCCCCAGGGGCGCCTGGGTGGCTTAGTCGGTTAAGCGTCCAACTTTCGCTTAGGTCATGATCTCGCGGTTCGTGGGTTCGAGCCCCGCGTCGGGCTCTGTGCTGACTGCCAGCTCAGAGCCTGGAGCCTGTTTCAGTCTGTGACTCCCTCTCTCTCTGACCCTCCCCTGCTCATGCTGTCTCTCTCTCTCCTGGAAATAAATAAAAATATTAAAAAAAAAAAATATTGGGCCCCAGACTTCTCCTAAATATCGTGGTAAAATAGTATCATTGCCACTGACTTTCTAGATTGCCAGTTTTATGTTTTGTTTTATGTTTCTTCTTCTTTTCATGTTTCTAAAAGTGTGGTTTGGGACTCGTTTCCTAGATTCATTACATTACAGTTTATGAAAGGCATCCTTACAGTCAGCTGATGGTGGAAAGATAGAATCAAGGTCAGAGATTACAGAAAAATTAAGAGCATGTTTCTAGGTGTGATGAGAAAAGGCTTTAATTAACTTAATAGGCAGAAGAGGTGAGTCTTTACTGTGCATGACAAGGACTACTTTTGGATTTTGTAATGGGAGAAAAAATTCAGCCGAAAAGTTCTGTGAAATTTGTTGTAAGTTAAAGAGGTTCTTGCCATGTGAAATTTGGAACTCATAGTTTTATTTATTTTTTCCCAAGAGAAGCTCTCTTCATTTGCCTAATTGAGACTCTAAACCCTGCTGGACAGAGCGGAATGCATGAGTCTGAAATACTGTACTCAAATGTTTATTATTGGGCGCCTGGGCTGCTCGGTTGGTTAAGCATCCAACGTCGGCTCAGGCTATGATCTCACGGTTAGTGGATTTGAGCCCCACGTCGGGCTCTGTGCTGACAGCTAGCTCAGAGCCTAGAGCTTGTCTTCACATTCTGTATCTCCCTCTCTCTCTCTGACCCTCCCCTGCTCATGCTGTCTCTGTCTCTCTCTCAAAAGTAAATAAAACATTAAAAATTTTTTTTCAAAAATAAATAAGTGTTTATTATTAACAGAGTGGATTGACCATGTTGGGAGTATCCCATTTGTACTCTGGATTTTCCTATCAGGGAAGGGGCATCCATATTGATTCATGGAACAGAAGGAACTGATTCCACGCTTCAGGTTACCTCCCTGGCCCAGATCATTTTGGAACCGAGAAGCAGGACCATCCGTGGTTTTGAGGCCCTGATAGAAAGAGAGTGGCTACAGGTGAGAAAAGCTGTGTGTGCACAGGAACTGCTAATAATTGGTGTGATCCTAGTTGTAGGATGGATATAATATATGATGTTTTGTTGATTAAAATGTTTAAATTATATGTTTAATTTTCTGGAAGCAGTTAATCTGTCTTCTTCTCAGTAAATGTTTATAGTCTTTATTGCCTTTCAGTTTTTGTACCTGTCTTTGCTTATATTGTCCATTTGGCTCTTTATTCCCTTAACAAGCTCTTACTAGTTGTACTTTGTTACCTACAAGGGAATTAATAACAAAGAGTGTAAAACATAGTCTCTCTGTCTTGCAGAGCTTAACTTTGCTAGAGATAAAAAACATAAACAAGGCAGGAAAGGGATGCGGGGACTTGTAATTATAAGACGTGTGCTTTAGTAATTTCCGCGTTTTGCTTGTCTGGTTCCCCCTTATCCTCTAGTCCAACCGGGTATAATCCTTCTCATGCTTTAAGATACAGCTAAATGTCGCTGTTGTCCTGAACTGAAGTCTTTGGGACTGTTCTTCACAGATAAAATCGATCCAATGTCTTCATGATTGGTTTCCTAAATGAGACCCAAATAAAGTGATTCCTTTGAGGTCAGGGAACCATGCCCAATTTCTCTATTATCCCTAGGACACAACGCAGTGCTATCACATAATGCTGAATGACAACTGAAAGAGAGTTCTCATGAAATAGATTGGAATCCTCCAAGTCAGAGATTAACTTATAAGTGTATATACACCGTGTAATTTAGCAAATAATTAAAGTGATTGAGAACAGATGTTTAGATATATCTTGAAAGTGGAAGTATCTCTGGAGACTAATCTTTTCTGTCCCTTCTAGTTAAAATTCAGATTTGTTATGTGTTAATGCTGTTATGTATACCTTGTCTGCCTTGCCTGACAACTGACCTATCTCTGTTCAAATCAGACCATCCCAGATACTTGGCAAAAATCTATTCAGCCACATTCCTCATGATGCATAGCAAACAAATATATAAGTGTGATTTACCTACTTATATATTACCATTTTAATGAGTATCAAAATACCATTAGCCACTGGAAAATGCCAATGTCATTATCTTTGTCCAGTAAAGTGGTATAAGGATCAAAGACAAAGCAGGTCTGTGAAATACCTAGAAGGGTGTCCTTTGGAATAAGGTCAGTACTCAGGTTCTGGGTGGGCCAGAGAGCCAAATGATTCTTAAATTTCTTTTTGTCAGGAGATGTCAGACTCTTCCAGTTCTTTTTGAGAGCAGAGGGAAACTATGGACAATTTTTATCTCTAATATAAAAGTATTCATAAACATCTCTTCACGACAGTAACTTTTTTACCATGTGTAATTAAAAATTAAATATCAGGAGTGACCTTGGAGAGTTTGTCCATGACAGCCCCATGTTTATTTCCATTTAGTGGTGAGGCTTACATAGCTTACAACAATCTGCAGTGGTTTGGACAGATAAAAAGTGATAGCCTTCTTTTTTTTTGTACCTTATATTCTTTGACTTTGCTACAAATTAGAGACCTAGAAAATTTTATTTTATGAAGTTCACCAAGGATTATTGCTGTTCTTATGCCTTAACTGCACGGCCTTGTTAAATGTTTGGAAGTTGTATTGTTTGCCTTAGATACCAAAAATTCTTTTAAGCCAAGAAATCATTAATGTAAACAGCAGCCCTCCAAATTATATGATGTTCTGTTTAATAAGTTTTGTTGCAGCTGTGTGAAATATGTTAATAGGATGTGCTGTAAAGTGATCTCAGTAGTCTATGACTCTCACCTTTCCATCTTCTGTCTTAGGCTGGTCACCCATTCCAGCAGCGCTGTGCACAGTCAGCCTACTGTAATAGTAAGCAGAAGTGGGAGTCACCTGTATTTCTTCTGTTCTTGGACTGTGTGTGGCAGATACTTCGTCAGTTTCCTTGTTCTTTTGAATTTAATGAGAATTTCCTCATCATGCTCTTTGAGCATGCATATGCCTCACAGTTTGGAACATTTCTGGGCAACAATGAAAGTGAAAGGTGGGTACACTGCTTACATGGGATGGGGGCCGTTTTGTTTGTAGTTATTTTGGTCACCTAAAAGAGACCCAGAGTTGGTTCTATATTAATGTTATTTATAAGATGGTAGAGGTATAAATTTGTATAAGTTAAATTATATAACGTGTGTTCTTATTATGAGCCTATCGCATGCTAGGTGGAACATGTCCTAGATTTTGTTCTGTTAGATTAAAGTTAGTCTATATACTGATTTAAAAGCTTTGAGTAAATATGGCAATCATTTTAAATGTTAATTTCCTTATCTAAGATCATGGTAACCTTATATCTGGAAGAGACCTTAACATATAATCCAACTCCACCCTCCATCCAATTTTATAGATTAGGAGGGTAATATCCGGAAAAGTTAAATGACTTGTCCAGGGACACGCAGCCAGTTGGTCACCAGTAGTAGGGCTAGGATACCATTCTGCTCCTGCTCCAGACTTTCTCTGTTACACCTGGAAACTGCCTCTTAGGCCCAGGGCGACAGTGTCACTTCACAGCCTACGCAGTCAAGTTCATAGGTTTGTTTGGAAGATTCATATCAGAATGATCTTTAAAGGTGCTCAACTGGTAATCTCAGTTGGGTACAATCAAAAGGCATCCTCTTCTCTTTTTTCTGTTGTCTTGCTGGCTAAAAAGACAGTTTTGTTGATCTTTTCAGAGAACCAACTTTTGGTTTCATTGATGCTCTCTATTGTCTCTTTATTTTCTATTTTATCTGTCTACTCTCTCCTGTTATTTTTATCTTCTTTCTGCTAGCACTGGTTTAGTCTCCCCTTATTTTTCTAGTTCCTTAAGGTATAAAGTTATTGATTTAAAAGTTTTTGGGGCACCTGGATTCCCCAACTCCAATCAGTTAAGCCTCCAACTTCATCTCAGGTCATGATCTTGCAGTTTGTGGGTTTGAGCCCCACGTCAGGCTCAGTACTGACAGCTCAGAGCCTGGAGATTGCTTCGGATCCTGTGTGTGTGTCTCTCTCTCACTGTCCTTCCCCACTGGCACTCTGTCTCTCTATCTCAAAAATAAAAAAAATAAATAGACACTAAAATATTTTTTTAAGTTTTTGATTTGAGATCTTTGTGCTTTTTTAACATAGGTTTTTACTGCTATAAATTTCCATCTGAGCACTGCTTTCACTGGGTCCCCATACATTGTGTTAGCACGTTGTGTTTTTGTTTTCATTCATCTGTTAAGTGTTATTCTAATTTCTCTGTGATTTCTTCTTTAACCCATTGGTTGTTTAAAATTGTGTTATATAAGTCCACATGTTTATGAATTTTCCATTTTTTTCTTCTTTTATTGATTTCTAACTTTATGCTGTAGTAGTTGGAGAAGATACTTAGATGGCTTTCAGTCTTTTAAAATGTATTGAGATTTATCTTGTGGCCTAACATGTGATATATCCTGAAGAATGTTTTATGTGCACTTGAGGAAAATGTGTACTCTGATGTTGCTGAGCAGAGTATTCTATATTTGTTTTACATTTTATTCAAATCCAGTATTTCCTTATTGACCTCTGTCTAGTTCCATACATTATCAAAAGTGGGACATTGAAGTCCTCAACTATATTGTAGAATTATCTATTTCTCTTTTCTGTTACATGAGTTTTTGCTTCATATATTTTGTGGCTCTGGTGCAAAGTGCATATATGATTATAATTATTATATCTTCTTCATGGATTGACTCCTTTTCCAGCTTATAATGTCCTGCTTTGTCTCTTGTAAGAGTTTTTGTCCCTAAGTTTATTTCATCTGATGTACTATGTCCACCTTAGTTCTCTCTGGGTTACTGTTTGTATGGAAAATCTTTTTTCTTCTGTTACTTTCAGTCTGTTCACATCTTTGAATCAAAAGTGAATCTTTTGTAGACAATAGTTAGATCATGTTTTTTAGTCCATTCTACCAATCTCTGCATTTTGATTGGAGAATTTACTTCATTTATATTTAAAGCAGTTATTGAAAAGGAATGGCTTATTTCTGCCAGTTTGATATTTGTGTTCTGTTTATCTTCTACCTCTTTTGTTCATCTCCTCCATTACTTGCCTTCCTTTGTGTTTAATTGACACTTTATAGTATACTGTTATGATTCTTTTCTGTGTATATTAAAACAATTTCTTTTACTGGTTACCAGGTAGATTTCAGTTAACATCCTAAATTTATAACAATCTACTTGACTACAAACTTAGCTTCAGTGCATATGGCATACAAAGCTTTGCTCTCCTATCGTTCTACTCCCTCATATGTTGTTATCCCAAAGTATATTTTTATATATTCCCATTAACATGGATTTATTATTTTTTTATCCATTTGTCTTTTAAATTATATAGGAAATAAAAAGAGGAGTTACAATTCAAAAATACAATAATAATTTTTATTCTTTCCTATGTAATTATCTTTGCTGAGTTGTGTCTTCATATGACGTTGAGTTACTGTCTAGTGTCCTTTCATTTTAGCTTGAAGGATTCCTTGTTGCATTTCTCTTGCAAAGCAAATCTTCTAGCAATGAACTCCCTCAGTTTTTATTACATTGCTAGGTATAGAGTTCTTGGTAGGTAGTTTGGTTTTCTTTTAGCACTTTAAAAATGTTATTGCCCTCCCTTCTGGCCTCCATGGTTTCTGATGAGAAATCTGTTCTGGAGGGATCCTGTAGGTTCCCTGTATTTGAGAAGTTGCTTTTCTCTTGATGCTTTCAAGATTCTCTCCCTGTCTGGCTTTGACAGTTTGATTATGATGTGTCTCAGTGTGGGTCTCGTTGCCTTTATCCTTCTTGGAGCCTGTTGAGGTTTTTTTTTTTTTTTTGAGCTTCTTAAATATGTAGATTTCATGTCTTTTATCAAGTTCGGGGAGTTTTCAGCCCTTAATATTTGTGTCTGTGGGGTTTTTTGTGTGTGTTTGTGTTTTTTTCCATTTGTATTGAAGTATAATTGACAAATTGACCATTAATTCTTTATATATTCTTTTGTTCCCTTTCTCTCTTCTCTTTCTAGGACTACCATTATTATGCATACGTTGGTACCCACAGGCTACTTAGGCTCTGTTCATTTTTCTTTATTCTATTTTTATTCTTCTCAGAGTGAGAAATTTTAGTTGGGCTGTCTTCAGATTTGTTTATACTTGTGCCTGCTCAGACCTGTAATTAAAACCCATCTAGTGAGTTTTTCTTATTTCAGATATTGTACTTTTCAGTTTCAGAATTTCTTTTTGGTACTATTTTATAATTTTATTGATATAGTCTAGGTTTTGAGACATTGTTTTCCTAGTTTCCTTTAGTTCTTTGTCCTTAGTTTTTTGTTTTGTTTTTTAGCTCTTCGAGCATATTTCAGACTGTTGATTTAAAGTCTTTGTCTAGTAATAGCCAAGTCCATGCTTTCTCAGGGACAATTTCTGTTCATTTTTTCCTATGAATGGACCAAACTTTCTAGGGTTTCTTTTTGCCATCGTTTGTAATTTTAAATCTGGACATTTAAAATATTATAACATGGCTCTCTGGAAATCAGATTCTTCTCACTCCTCAGAATTTGTATTTATTGCTTGCTGTAGTCTGTAGCTATTTATTTAGTCATTTCCCTTTTTTTTAAAATATAATTTATTGTCAAGTTAGCTAACATAGTGTATACAGTGTGCTCTTGGTTTTGGGGGTAGATACCCGTGATTCATTGCTTTCTTTAGTCGTTTTCTAAACTATTTTGTAAAGCATATATTTTTTCTCATGTGTGGTTTCTGAAGTATCTGTTTTAGTTTGTGTTCAGCTAGTGTTTGACAGTGATTTCCTTGAATGCCAGGAACCAAAAGAGAGAAAGGAAAAGAGGGAGGGAAAAGAAATGGGGAAAACCACTCAAGACAATGGAAAAAAATCCTTTTGCAGTCTTTGCAGATGGGCTTTATGCTAGAATATTTCTTCAGTGCTTAGTCAGGCTTCAGCCTTCACTTCCAGCTCTTATGGAGCTTCAAGATCAGCCAGAACCAAAATCTTGGGATCTCCTCAGGCCCTTCTTTTTTTTTTTTTTCTTCATCTTTATTTTTGAGAATGAGACAGAGAGAGACTGAGTGTGAGCAGGGAAGAGGCAGACACCGAATCCGAAACAGGCTCCAGCTATCTGAGCTATCAGCACAGAGCCTGATGTGGAGCTTGAACCCACAAACTGTGAGATCATGACCTGAGCGGAAGTCAGACCAACTGAGCCACCCAGGCGCCCCTCCTCAGGCTGTTTATGATTAGGTTTCCTGCATTGGGCATGCATGTGGCTTTCTGAATTCCTCTGTATACATGGGCACCTTTGAATACTCTGGTTTTCCAAAGAATCTTTTCTCTGAGGCTTTCCATGCTCTGTTGTTTCCTTCAGCCATCATCTTTTCCCTCCACATGGCTGCAGGTTGTCCATCTTGTGTTTCCTAGGAATGCCCACCACCTTTCTGCTCACAGTTAGGCATAACGAAGACAAACCCTTCAGGTAGCCCTTGAACAAGTTAGAACAGAGAGACACAATTCTTTGTGAATAAGGACTGCTATATTCCCTCTGGAGCCAGGGACCAGGGTCCTATACCAAGAACATGGCCTGCCTTCTTCCAGACCTCCATGAGCTAAGAAATGGGTAGGGTGAGAGCACATAAAAATGCCATAAAGCTTTGTGATTGTTTTTAAGTTCCCTTTCCCTTGATTCTTCATTTGCTTGTGTGCTGGAAACTTTTGACTATTTCTGATAAGTCTGAGGTGTTAACAGTTTCTGCTTGCATTTTCAATGTTTCTGTAGAGGGATGGTCATTTGGAGCTGCCCACTCTGCATTTTTGCTGGCATCACTCTTCATTTTTGAAGCAATGGTCTTTATCTTGCAGCACTTTGAATATGTCATACCTGCTTTCTGGCCTCATGGTTTCTGATAAGTCAGCCACTATCTTCATTGAGGATCCCTTGTACATAATGAATCATATTTCTATTGGTGCTCTTACAATTCTCTTTTTCTTTGACATTGGACAGTTTAATATTGATGTGTCCTAGTGTAAAACACTTTGAAATTATCCTGCTTGGAGTTCCTTAATCTTTTAGGGTATGTAGATAATGTTTTCATCACACTTGAGACATTTTTAATTTTTTTAATGTTTATTTTTGAGAGAGAGAGAACGAACGAGCAGGGGAGAGGCAGAGAGAGAGGGAGACACAGATTCTGAAGCAGGCTCCAGGCTCTAAGCTGTCAGCACAGAGCCCAATGCGGGGCTCAAACCCACGAACCACGAGACCATGACCTGAGCTGAAGTTGGGCACCCAACTGATTGAGCCACCCAGCCGCCCTGAGAAGTTTTTAGACATTATTCTCCAAACATTTGTTCTGCCCTTTTCTTCTTTCCTTCTGGAACTCCCATTATGCATATGTTGGTGTATTTGGTGGTATTCCACAGGTGTGAGGATTCTTTAAAATTTTCTTCAATTTTTCTTTCTTTTCCTCAGAAATAATCTCAATTGACCTATCTTCAAATTCACTGAATCTTCTGCCAGCTTACATCTACTGTTGACCTCCTATAGTCATTTTTTTTTTTTTTACTTCAGTTATACTTTCAACTCAGGATTTCTATTTGGTTCTTCTTTATAATTTTTATTTCTTTACTGATATTGTCCATTTGATATAGCATTGTTATCATACTTTAACTTTTCAGGCATTTTTCTTTAGCTCTTCGAACATATTTATGATAGATAATGTAAAATCTTTATCTAGTAAGTTCAATATGTCCTTCCTTATCAAAGGAACAATTTCTTTTTATTTTTAAAAATTTTTTAAAATAAAAATAAAACACTTTTAAAAATGTTTTATTTATTTCTGAAAGAGACAGCGTGAGAGCAGGGGAGGTCAGAGAGAGAGAGAGGGAGACACAGAATCTGAAGCAGGCTCCAGGCTCTGAGCTGTCAGCACAGAGCCCGACGCTGGGCTTGAACCCACGAACCGTGAGATCATGACTTGAGCCAAAGTCGGATGCTTAACCGACTGAGCCACCCAGGCGCCCTGGACAATAACTTTTGACTGCCTTTTTTCCCCCCTGAGTATGGGCCATACATTCCTGTTTCTTTATGTGTGTTATAATTTGGTTTTTTTGAAAACGGATGTTTTAGATAATATAATATGGCAAATCTAGAAATTAGATCCTTCACCCTTTGCTGAGGCATAACTTCAACTCTCAGGTCGTTTACAACTCGGCTTTAAAAAAAAACAAAACAAAACTCGGCTTTAGTCTTCAGCTTGTAAAGGGCGTCAGGTTCAGCCAGAGAAGAAAGACTGGGGCTGTCTCAAGCATTTTCTAGGCATGCCGCACGCCCCTTTAAATTCCTGGGAACATGTCAGACCTTCACGAAGCTCCCTCCCCACCTCACCACGTCCCCTGCTGCCCATGGACATCTCATTCCCTAAATCTTTAATGATTTCCCCCAGGCGCTCATTTGCCTGAATTGTAGCTGTGATGTTAAATAGTTTCTGCTCATCATTTTTGACAAACACCCTGGAGAATAGGATTTTTCCCTCCAAGAAATCTTTGAGTCAAGTCAGATAACTACAGCACTCTGCAAAGGAGGCTTTGCCAGGGAGCTTAGTAAGACACATCAAATAGTGACCATGCTCTAGGGGTAGTATTTGTTGAGGAGCTCCAGACCTGGTCTGCCCCTGACTACAAGACTGCTGGTTTTCGGTGATATTGCAGAGCTGGGGAAAGGATATTGGCATTGACTAATTTAAAATGCCACAAATCCTGCTGTTCTTTCAGAGGCTCATTAGTGTTTTTTTTTGAATGAGTACTCCTCAGATTGTCCCAAGCCTTTTGTTAATTACCAGAGTTTTGAAAGTAATTAATTTTCGTTCTTGCCACTGTTTTTATGACTTTTTAGAGAAGATATACAGAGATCTTCACTCTACCATTCCACACCCAAATGCAACATTTTAAAATATACTCAGAAACTTTGGGGACTTTCCTTTTTCACCATCATCCCTTCCTTGTTCTCTGCAACATACTTTTTTTTTTAATGTTTATTTTTATTTATTTTTGGGACAGAGACAGTATGAGCAGGGGAGGGACAGAGAGAGAGGGAGACACAGAATCTGAAACAGACTTCAGGCTCTGAGTTGTCAGCATAGAGCCCGATGCAGGATTCAAGCCCATGACCTGCGAGATTATGACCTGAGCCGAAGTCAGGCCCTTAATTGGCTGAGACACCCAGGCAGCCCCCTCCAACGTACTCTAAAAGGAAAAAGTTCAAGACCTGAAGTTAGGAGATTTGAGTTTGAGTCTTCACCATACCGCCTACTACTTGCCATCTGACTTCTCTGGATCTATTTCTGCTAATGTTAAAAGCAAAATTAATCTGTGCAACACCGGGCTATAGTGAGATTCAAATAGCACACGTGAAAATTCCTAGCATACCTTTCACAAAATAAGCATTTAAGAAATGTCAGTTCATTCATTCATTCCTCCTTGAATCTTCTGTCACCTGCTTACACATGAGCCTAAAGCTTATGGCTTTTGACACAAAGCCACAGTATTACTTTGGCTGGCACATTGATTCTACTGTGCTGTGTGTCATCTGATGTTTAAACTTGGTAAACTTTAGCAGTTGAGAATCAGAATGTGAAATGAAACATAGAGTTTCTTTGATAGACACTAATACCAAGCAATGTTAAAAGCTATTACAACAAAAAGGAATCATGGTCAGAAATACTTTTTAAATGTTGAGCAATGGGCACATGGGTGGCTCAGTCAGTTGAGTGTCCGACTTCTGCTCAGGTCATGATCTCCCGGTTTGTGAGTTCGAGCCCCACATTAGGCTTGATGTTGTCAGCACAGAGCCGGCTTCAGATCCTCTGCCCTCCCTCTCTGCGCCTCCCCCACTTGCATGTGCATGCTTGCTCTCTCTCAAAAATAAATAAACAAATAAATAAAATGCTGAACAAAATGTTTACCTATGTTGAGGGAGAGGAGAGAGAATTCCCCAGCAGGTTCCACACTGCCAGTGCACAGCCCCACATGGGGCTCAGTTCCTTGAACCATGAGATTGTGACCTGAGCCAAGATCCAGTGGGGTGCTTAGCCACTTAAACGACTGAGTCACCCAGGCTCCCCTTTAATTCAACATGTAAATAATAATCCCTTTAATAAAGGGATCACAAATGCATTTTGTCTCATACTCTGATGCCATTTGGTAGATCCTACCAGTAGGGATGATTGAGAAGAATTCTAAACCTGTAGGGGGTCGGCTCAGGTGGAAAAGGTTCAGTGACTGATTAGGTTTGGGGGACAGGGCCAAACCACTTTCTGCAGGAGACATGGGTGCAGTGGTTTCCTAATCTTGCCATACCTGGTTCCTGGGGGCATATCCTTGCTATCCTAGCAGTTAAGTTCCAGTACATGGGGTCTGTGATTATGTGGATTGTTTTTATTGCTGGCATAAAAAGGATGCACATAATTAACTTATAAATGATCAAGTAGTTTCAGAGACAACACCAATCTTATAGTTAAAACTTCAACTTAAATAGGATCCTGTGAAAATTGAATATGTTATCTTTTCGGTTAATGTAAGGCTTACCACAAATTATCTTTCAGTTCTTATTAAAATTTATTTTTTCAAAAATGTACCAGTACATTTTCCATCCATGTGAGTTAATTCCATGATAAAAGTGTTACAGAATTTCAGGGCTATTATGAAGCTGTTCATTGTATATAAATGCAGATTAAATCTGTATTTGTATTTACATCAAGATACATATTTATTTTTAATCTTTGAAAGTCCATCTGTATTTTCTGTACATGTAATTTATTTGTCCTAAAAGCCAAGTCTCTAAAATTTTTAAGTTTTGAGATTTGACTCAGCTTCCATTTTTAGTATGTCTGTAATCTGTTCTTTGCATTCTAGGCTTTCCCAAAACAAAAAAGAAAGTTATTCTTATATTTGGCTGTTTTAAATTAAAATACAATACCAGGTGCAATCAAGAACTTTTGGATGTAGTAATGTTCTGTTTAACACCAAACCTGACATGACCAGAGTCTGGTTTTATCCTGCTGGCTGGCTTTAAGAGCCTGTAAAATAGTTTTATGGTTATTGAGAGTTGTAATGTTGGTTGAACTTTCTGACAAATATTTTTATTTTAAAGTTTATTGATTTATTTGAGAGAGACCGAGACAGCACTAGTGGGGGAGGGGCAGAGAGAATCCCAAGCAAGCCCCGCGCTGCCAGCACAGAGCCAGGGCACAGGACTTGAACTCATGAAACCACGAGATCATGACCTGAGCTGAATCCAAGAATCGGCCACTCAAACGACTGAGCGACCCAGGCATCTCACAAATATTTTAATTTTACAATATTTTATTCCTCTGTTAAAAGTCCTGTGCTCTGCCTTCTAACATAGATAGAGAATCACCTGTCCTATTAGGAGCATTTAATAGTGATGGTTATAAATTAACTGCTTTAATGGCAATTTTCTTCCTTAATCAGATGTAAGTTAAAGCTGCAGCAGAAAACAATGTCTCTGTGGTCCTGGGTCAATCGGCCCAGTGAACTGAGTAAATTGACCAATCCTCTCTTTGAAGCCAACAATCTGGTCATCTGGCCTTCCGTTGCTCCACAGAGTCTTCAGCTGTGGGAAGGTAAGCTGTGCATCCTTTGTAAACTTTGTATCAGTAGTCAAGGATCCTCTCTGAACATGCTGTTGTTTGTATTTGAAAATGGCAAGTGGTGGACCTGACCCTCAGACCTGTGTGTTATTGCTATTTTCTCTAATGTGGAGCATGGTTCTCTCTTTCATATCCATGATCTGGTCACACTTTTTTTGTTCAGTCTCCATTCAGACATTAACAGTGATAATTCAATGGCTACTGCTATTTATGTTGGACATTTTCCCCAGATAGGAAGATACATTACTGTTTTTAAATGTGATTACCATTTAAATTTACCAACTTAACCATGTGTAGGTATACAATTCAGTTTTGTCAAGTATATTCATACTGTTGTGAAACAGGTCTACAGAACCTTTCATCTTGCAAATCTGAAACTCTCTACTCATTCAACAACTTCTCATTGTTCTGCTCTCCAGCCCCTCCTAAGTACCATTCCGCTTTCTGCATTGACTTTGATACCTGCAGGTACCCCGTATAAGTGGGATCATACAGTATTTGTCTGTTTGTGATTGATTTCTTTCCCTTAACATCATGTCCTCAGACTCATCCATGCTGTAGCATCTGAGAGGATTTCCTTCCTTTCTCAGGTTGAATAGTTTTCCATTGTATGTGTAGACTACATTTTGCTTGCCCATTCAAACTTTGATGGGTAGCTGGGTTGCTTCCACCTTTTGGCACATAGGTGCACAAATACCTTTTCAAGATCCTGCTTTTGATTCTTTTGGTTATATACCCAGAAGTGGAATTGCTGGGTCATATGAGAATTCTGTGTTTAATTTTTTTGAGGAACCTCTGTACTGTCTTCCATAACAGCTGCACCATTTTACATTCCACCAACAGTGTCTCTACATCCTGGCCACCCCTGCTATATTTTTGGTTTTCCCCCCAATGGTAGTGGCCAGTCTGATGGGTAATGAGGGAAAGCAGATTACTTTTTGTATAAGAGAATTGGTACGTAGCTGGGAAGAGAATGAATTGTAAGCTCCAAGGAGATGGTTTCTGTGTCCTTTATTTTTATTAATATAGTTTTTTAATGTTTTATTTATTTATGAGAGAGAGAGGCAGCGTGAGCAGGGGAGGGTCAGAGAGAGGAAGATAAAGAATCCGAAGCAGGCTCCAGGCTCTGAGCTAGTTGACAGCACAGAGCCTGACACGGGGCTCGAACCCACGAACCATGAAATCATGACCTAAGCCGAAGTTGGACGCTCAACTGACTGAGCCACCCAGGCGCCCCTCTGTGTCCTTTATTAAGCAGCCATTAGGATAGACTCTTCTGTTGAAGGGCTAATTAGCTACTCTTTCTATCTAGTAAGGTTCTATAAAGTACCAAAGCTTGTTCTTAAAACTATAACCAAAATCTACGTACACTATATTAACCATCCATTAAACAAAGACTATAAAATACCATTTCTTTGTAAAAATCTTGAAGGTAGTAAGTACATCTTTATTCATCTTCGTATTAAACAGCCCAAAGCCTACCACACAGGAATGGTAGCTGTTTGGTAATTGAACTGAATTACCATACATATCAGTTACGTATTATACCACGTTTTCATAGGTTATGCCCACAAGGGCAATCCATGCATGGGAAACTGTTTGCCCTTTGTGTGCAAAAGGGCCTCAGATTATTTTGCTCTCTCAGTTTGGGACTGAGTCTATTTCTGTCACACCTCTGAATGTCAGGTCTCACGTCTTATTCCTCTTGGCATATCTGTCATTAGCTGCTTCCTTCCTCCTCAGTTTATGCTTCTAATCTTATCTGTTGAGGTATCCCTAAGTTAGAATTGTGGGGAAAGTTGCCTCAGATAGTCTGCATATTCTCTGAGTCTGAGCTTTGGTGCTTTGGGAAATTTTGGCTGCTCAGAACTTCTCTTTGCTTACTTTCTTGATTGTTTTAGATAGTCACAGGTGCCAGATAAGTGATCTCTTTGTTAAAGATTTCTGGGACAGTTTACCTAGAAGCCACTGTCATGTTTAATGATTGAAGTGAGAGACAAGCTACTTGGGAGAAAAGCCACATTTGGAATTGGATGCCCTGAAGGACAGTTTAACTAGTTTTTACAAAACCTCATTGAAAGTTTGGAAATTAAGAGACTGGAGGAAATCTTTGTTGTTATGTGAATGAATTCCTGCCACTCCATTAAGAATAGAGTTTCCATATGTGTTTAGTGCCTCAGCTTAGAACTGGAAGAAATTCTGTGTTAGGGAAAATCTTCCCACATTAGGTATATGAATTGTATAATGAGACTACTCTTTGACCTTAAAATGTCTCTGTCCTGTTTATATTTACATCATTGTTAATCATTAATTTAAAGTAATTCCTGGGTTGAAGAACAGGATTTTAAATACAGACTCATGTAACAAAAAAAAATCAACAAAGGTCAGTTTTGTCTTTAAGGTATGTTTCTGTTTTCCCTTTCTGATAGAGAATAGCATTTGGACATGTAGGATTTAAGGCCCTGGGAGTTTGGTTTCTAGAAAGTGTTAATGTAGATCTATGCAGAGGAGAAAATGTCTCCTTTTAGTCTATAATGTGAGGATAATTATTAATGGGGGAAAGAAGACTTGCCTGTAGAATTGGAAGACCACCTCTTAAATAAAGAGACCGGGAGGGAGAGCATTATTTTTTCTATTCTTTAATTGAAGTGTAGTTGACATATATTAATTTCAGGTATACAACACAGTGATTCAACATTATATACATTACAAAGTGATAACTACGATAAGTCTAGTTACAACCTGTCATCAGACAAAGTTGTTACACTATTATTAACTATGTTCCCTATGCTATACATTGCAACCCTGTTTTATATATACCTAGAAGTTTGTGCCTTTTAATCCCCTTCTCCCAGCACAAAAACAGACATTCAGATCAGTGGAACAGAATAGAGAACCCAGAAATGGACCCACAAACATGTGGCTAACTAATCTTTGACAAAGCAGGAAAGAATATCCAGTGGAATAAAGCCAGTCTCTTCAGCAAGTGGTGCTGGGAAAACTGGACAGCGACATGCAGAGAAATGAACTTGGACCACTTTCTTACACCATACATAAAAAATAAACCCAGAATGGATGAAAGACCTAAATATAAGACAAGAAGCCATCAAAATCCTCGAGGAAAAAACAGACAAAGACCTCTTTGACCTTGGCCACAGCAACTTCTTAACACATCTCCGGAGGCAAGGGAAACAAAAGCAAAAATGAATTATTGGAACCTCATCAAAATAAAAAGCTTCTCACAACAAAGGAAACAATCAGCAAAACTAAAAGGCAACCAACAGGATGTGAGAAGATATTTGCAAATGACATATCAGATAGTTAGTATCCAAAATCTATAAAGAACTTATCAAATTCAACACCTATAAAACAAATAATCCAGTGAAGAAATGGGCAAAAGACATGAATAGACACTTCTCCAAAGAAGACATCTAGATGGCCACCCAACACATTAAAAAAATGCTCAGCATCACTCATCATCAGGGAAATACAAGTCAAAACCACAATGAGAGACCACCTCACACCTGTCAGAATGGCCAACATTAACAACTCGGGCAACAATGGATGTTGGTGAGGATGCAGAGAAAGAGGATCTCTTTTGCACTGCTGGTGGGAATGCAAACTGGTGCAGCCACTGTGGAAAACAGTATGGAGGTTCCTCAAAAAATTAAAAATAGAACTACCATACAACCTAGCAATTGCACTACTAGGTATTTATCCAAGGGATGCAGGTAGGCTGTTTCGAAGGGGGACATGTACCCCAATGTTTATAGCAGCATTATCAATAATAGCCAAAGTATGGAAAGAGCTCAAATGTCCATTGATGGATGAATGGATAAAGAAGGTGTGGTGTACACAATGGAGTATTACTCAGCAACTCAGCAATCAAAAAGAATGAAATCCTACCATTTGCAACTACGTGGATGGAACTAGAGTATTATGCTAAGCGAAATTAGGCAGAGAAAGACAAATATCATATGACTACACTCATATGAGGACTTTAAGACACAAAATAGATGAACATTAGGGAAGGGAAGCAAAAATAATATAAAAACAGGGAGGGGGACAAAACATAAGAGACTCTTAAATATGGAGAACAAACAGAGCATTGCTGGAGCGGTTGTGGGAGGGGGGATGGGCTAAATAGGTAAGGGGCATTAAGGAATCTACTCCTGAAATCATTGTTGCACTACATGCTAACTCACTTGGATGTAAATTAAAAAAGTAAATTTTAAAAAATCCCCTTCCCCCATTTTGTCCATCACCTACTGTCCACCTCCCACCCCTTTGGCAACCATCAGATTGTTCTCAGTATCTGTGAGTCTGTTTCTGTTTTGTTACAAATGTTTTGTTTCTGTTTTTTTTTTAGATTCCACATATAAGTAAATGCTATGGTTTTTATCATTCTCCACTTGACTTATTTCACCTGGCGTAATACCCCCCAGGTCCATCTATGTTGTTGCAAATAGCAAGAGGTCATCCTTTTTATGGCTGGGTAGTATTCCATTGTGTATATATACCACATCTTCTCTATCTGTTCGCTATCAATGGACACTTAGGTTGCTTCCATATCTTGGCTATTGTAAATAATGCTGCAGTGACCATAAATGGTGCATCTATCTGTTAGAATTTATGTGTGCCTTTTCTTTGGGTAAATAACCAGAGGTAGAAATGCTAGATCATATGGTAGTTCTGTTTTTAGTTTTTGGAGGAACCTCCATACTGTTTTCCTTAATGGCTACACAATTTTGCATTTTTACTTACAGTGCACAAGGGTTCCTTTTTTGTTTGCATCCTTGCCAACAGTTGTTATTTCTTGTCTTTTTGATAATAGCCATGCTGACAAGTGTGAGCTGATCTCTGATTGTGGTTCTGATTTGCATTTCACCCTGATAATTAGTGATGTTGAGCGTTTTCTAATCTGTCTCTTGGCCCATCTGTATGTCTTCTTTGGAGAAATGTCTATTCAAGTTGTCTGCCAGTTTTTTAATTGGATTGCTTTTTTCCGATACTGAATTATGTGATTCCATTATATTTTTTGGATGTTAACCCCTTATCAGTTATATCATTTGCAAATATCTTCTCCCATTCAGTAGTTTGCATTTTGTTGATGTTTCCCTTCATTGTGCAAAAGCTTTTTAGTCTAATATAGTCCTCTTTGTTCATTTTTGCTTTGTTAGCCTTTGCCTGAGGAGACATGCCCAAAAAACCATTGCTGAAACTGATGTCAAATAGCATACTGCCTGTGCTTTCTTCCAGGAGTTTTATGGTTTCTTTTCTTACATTTAAATCTTTAATCTATTTTAAGTTTATTTTTGTATATGTTGTAAGAAAGTGGTCCAGTTGTTTTGAATGTATTGTCCAGTTTTCCCAGCATCATTTATGGAAGAGACTGCCTTTTCCCCATTGTATATTCTTGCCCTCTTTGTTGAAGATTAATTGACCATCTAGTGTGGGTTTATTTCTGGACTCTATTCTGATCTACATAGATCTGTGTATCCATTTTTGCATTGTTAGCATACTGTTCTGATTACCATAGCTTTGTATAGTATAAGTTGAAATCAGGGAGGGTGATACCTCCAGCTTTGTTCTTTTCTCAAGATTGCTTTGGCTATTTGGAGTCTTTTGTGGTTCTATAAAATGTTATGATTGTTTCATTTCTGTGAAAAATGTCTTTTGATAGAGATTATATTGAATCTGTAGATTGCATTGGGTAGGACGGACATTTTAACAATATTCTTCAATCCATGAACATGGTATATCTTATATCTTTTCTATTTATTTGTGTTTTCTTCATTTTATTTCATCAATTTCTTAGAGTCTTCAGAGTACAGGTCTTTTACCTCCTCAATGAAAGGCCTTCCTCCTATCCCTAGGTTGTTTTTTTAAATGCATCTATAAATAGAATTGTTTTCTTAATTTCTGATAGTTCATTCTTAGTATATAAAAATACAGATTTATGTGTATTCACTTTATATCCTTTAACTTTACTGAATTTATTAGTTTTAATAGTTTTTTGGTGGAGTCTTTAGGGTTTTTTGTATATAGTATCATGTCATCTGCAAATAGTGATAGTTTTACTACTTCTTTTCCTACTGGAAGCCTTTTCTTTCTTTTTCTTGTCTGATTTCTCTGGCTAGGATCTCCAGTATTGTGTTGAAGTGGTAAGACTAGGCCTCCTTGTCTGTGATCTAGAGGAAAAGCTTTGCTTTCAGTGTTTCCCTGTTGTATATGATGTTGCCTGTTGATTTGTCATTTATGGCCTCTAGATCTGTTTTGTTGTGAGTTATCATAAGTAGATGTTGAATTTAATAAAATGCTTTGTCTGCATCTGTTGAGATGATCATTATTTTTATTCTTTTTGTTAATGTGCCACATTGTGTTGATTGATTTGTGGATATTGTACTATCCTAGTGTCCCTGGAATAAATCCCACTTGATTGTGGCATAGGATGCTTTTAGTGTATTGTTGAACTCAGTTTGCAAAAATTTCATTCAGGATTTTTGCATCTATGTTCACCAGGGTTATTGATCTATAATTTTCTTTTTTTGTATTGTGTTTGTTTGAATTTGGAATCAAGGGTAATGCTGTCCTCATAGAATGAGTTTGGAAGCATTCCTTCCTCTTCAATTTTTTAGAATGGTTTGAGAAAAAGAAGTATTAACACTTCTTTAAATGTTTGGTAGAATTCACCCACCTGTTAAGCCATCTGATCCTGAGCTTTTATTTGTTATGAAGTTTAGGTTTTTAAATAACAGTGTGTATAATTCTGCTGTTAGTATAACTGTCATTTTTCCAGTGAAAGTGATTTTAGACATGGATGAGGTCCTACAGGTCTGAGTAAAGTTCTATAATTTAACAAAAAATTTTATGTTGTAAAACTGGGAAATTTATGGCATTGTAAATTATCAGGTTTTTTCCCTAAATATATCAGAAAATAATATTGTAATACACTTTATAATTTTATGGGTGGGGTGGTTGAAGAATGAATGATTATGTACATAGAAATAGTGACATTTTAAATAGCGTGTTTAATTACACTCTCTCAGTACTTTAATATTCCTGCTTATTTCAAAGTATAATAAAACAGATGTGAACTGTAAAAAAAAAAAAAAAAAGAAGAAGAAGAAAAGAAGGAAAGAGAAAAGAATGTATAATGGATGGAATAATGTCAGTGTTAACTCACTGTATGTATCTTTTTCCCTTCTGTGTTCCTTTCCTGAATTCAACAGGTATTTTCCTACGTTGGAACAGATCCTCCAAGTATTTGGATGAAGCATATGAAGAAATGGTTAACATCATTGAATATAACAAGGAATTACAAGCAAAAGTAAATATCCTTAGGAGGCAGTTGGCAGAACTGGAAACTGAGGATGAGATGCAGGAGAGTCCATGAAAGATCTCCCCACAGCCAACGAAACGACCTTCCTGGACCTGTATCCACCTCTCTTTCCTTTGGCCCTTCAGTTCACTTTTACACAGTAGCCTTGAACTTAAGGCTTTAGATGTGAGAACCCTCTAATGTAGTGGATTTCTCAATACTTTATGAATGAAACATACTGTAATTACTCATGTTTCACGTGGCCTGTTAGGCTTCTTTACTTTGGGAGCAGAAAGGAGGTGCTAGTCATTTATTTTATGTGAAACAGGTGACCTATTTAATGCCATTTGTGTTATATGCCATTTAATCATAAAATTCTTCCTGTGTCTACTTTCCAGACAGTGCTCCAGACCAGTCAAGGATATGATTAATCTCTTTAGGGAATATTTGTTCATTTTTTAAAAGATTAGACTTTTAAACACTCCAAATGTAGAAATATTTTTCAAAACTGAAATGGTTGAAAAACCACAAATTTTGTGATTAACATGCCGTTTCCAGTACCTTTGCCCTTCTCTTGAAAATAGCTTTGGATTAAGAAAGCTGAATTCATTCTCATTCTGGTTTACCAAGAAAGGAAAATCTGAATATTTATTCAAGGTAAATTATTTTTACAAGGAGTGTAGGTTTAATCCTGTGATATTTACATTAAGAAGTAAATTTTAACAGTAGACCTTAAAGTATGTGCAATATAGAAACAAGGTAGGAATTTGTTACTGATATGGTATAGTTACTGTTGAATTGGTTTTTCAGGTTTTTGAGCATACATAATAAAGTGCATATCAAATGCTGGATATCATATTAAACTGTCGTTTAGGGTAGATGTTAATTTGTTATAATTAAGCTACAAATATGGTTTCCTTAAACCAGAGATGCACTGCCCTTGTCTGAAGTTCTTATTGCACTGGTTTATGTATGTATGTGTGTTCAGTTTATTGTGTTTTATTTTTAAGTGTTCTGAGAGTTCACTAATACTAAGCTTAAAACTTTCATGTTGGCTTGAGCCTTTTGAACATTTATCTGGACTCTGCTGATTTGTCCATTATTGTTGGGCAAATCTAATTGAAATGGCGGTGAGTTTATGAACATGACAAAGCTATGTTTTAAACTTCAGAAACAGATTGAAATGTTTTAATGTTATGACTGTATTTATGCTATGCTAGTTTATGCCTGCTACTCTAAAAGTCTGTGGGTTCAGTGCTTTCTATACACATTCTGTTTTGTGACACTGTTCATTTTAACAAATATTATGAATTTTAGTTTTCCATTAAAAGGATAGCTGAAGAATAATGTTTAATACTATTTTCACCCCATCTGTATATAACCATTTCAGTGTAAAGCACACCAAAACTGAACCCTGCTTTAGAGCTGTGTATTGAGCTAAAAAGATAATTTTAAAAAATTGACTCTAGCATCAACTATGACCACATTCAGAAGCCTTAGAAAGTAGCAAATACTTTTTATCTCCAGTTGCCCAAGCTTCCTTTTTTTTTTTTTTTCCCCTTTAGACTAGTAGCAAAAGGCTTGGAAAACAATGGGTATCAGAACTCTCTTTTAGTATATTTGGCTGTCTTCTCCTCCAAGCCCAGATTTATTCTCTACTTATTTTCTTGGCTATAGTGATGAGTCTCCAGGCGTGGAAGCCCTCACAGAAAGGCTAAGGCAAGGAGCAAAGGAAATCGTGCTGTTAGTATCTCTGTATTGTACCAAATGTTTATATTAATATTTTAAAAAAGGAAACATCCTAGCTTTTTTATCACCCCTCAAAATTGCTCTCTGCATTTGTTCATGCAGCTGACCTTTTTGTTTTCTCCTATTTTGGTGTCAAGAGTAGATATGAAGGAGCCTTTTTCTTCTCAGCTAACAGACCCATAAGGAAAAACATTTAGAGAATTTTCTTTTTTAAGTGATTCTTTAGAAGTGACTGCCACTGTTGATATTGATTGGCCATAGGGCTTCTGTGGGTGGGAGTTTTTATTAGGCTTGGTCATGGAGAAATTGTATGCCATCAATTTATACCTGTCTTCCTGGTGAATGTTTTATGTGTGAGCCAGAGTCCAATAATAGCATAGTGTTTCTATTTCTTTTTGTTTTTCTTACTAAAACAGCAATCTTAAGCTGTTTGGACAAGTTTGCATTTTAGTTAATTTATAATGAAGGGTTGTAAACCTCAGTTCCATTTATAGGTCATAAAAACAAACTTTGGTATCCATTTTCAAAGTGAACATCTAATAATGCAAATGTTAGGGTTTTCCGAAACTCAAGAACCGTGTCAAAAGTACATTATCAATGTAATTTAAAGAGAGGTTTTAGGGGCGCCTGGGTGGCTTAGTCGGTTAAGCGTCCGACTTTCGCTTAGGTCATGATCTCGCGGTTCGTGGGTTCGAGCCCCGCGTCGGGCTCTGTGCTGACTGCCAGCTCAGAACCTGGAGCCTGTTTCGGTCTGTGACTCCCTCTCTCTCTTACCCTCCCCTGCTCACGCTGTCTCTCTCTCTCTCTCCTAAAAATAAATAAAACATTTAAAAAAATAAATAAAATAAAGAGAGGTTTTAGTAATACTATGAAGTTACTCATCCCTTGGATGAGAAGAATATATATGGTGAATATACTCATGTCAAAATACTTGTTAAACATTAAGTTTAACAAGTTTTGGAGTTTGGAGAATCATCTGTGATAAACGTGCTTTAAAAACTTTAATGAAGGGGTGCCTGTGTGTCTCAGTAGATTAAGTGTCCCACTTTGGCTCAGGTCATGACCTCATGATTCACCAATTTGAGCCCTGCGTCAGGCTCTGTGCTGACAGCTCAGAGCCTGGAGCCTGCTTCAGATTCTGTCTCCCTCTCTCTCTGCCCCTCCCCTGCTTGCACTCGCACTCTCTCTCTCTCTCTCTCTCTCCTTCTCTCTCTGTCCCTCTCTCTCTGTCAGATAAAAACATTAAAAAAAAAAAAAATCTTTAATAAAGAGAGTGGTGGCAGAATTAAAAAACAAATTGCCCCACAGGAGCCAGTAATAATCAAGTGAGATATAATCAAGTTTATGTATACTAAGCATCTTATGCATTCATTTATAGTAAAGCCTGGCTTATGTTTTTGGGATGCGAATGAAGGTCCTACAAAGAATATTTTAAAAATACAAAAGATTGCTACAGTCATCTATCAGCAATACAAGGATCCTCAGATTTTAAATTAACAATTTTTGTAGAAATCAGAAGAACATAGTGGGTTGATTATATTAAGATTTTGAAACTTTTTGGGTGGTAAGACTTTCAGTAATTAATCAGAATTTTTAATTCTGGTTTTATTAAGTGGGAACAAAAACAAATTATAAAATTAAGCAGGATTAAAACAACCTATAAATAGATTTTACTTCTAAGAAAAATTAGGCCTTTAAGCAAGATTTCAAAGTGATTTTTGAAGACAGACTAGGATCATTTCAGATCGTATATGGGTTTATTAAAAGCTTTTCTTTGAACTGTGAATCATGATTTACAGAGGTAATATGTCATTGCTTTTGTTTTAAAGGATGAAATTTAGTGATATTTTAGTCTTTGATTCACTCAGTATTTATGTTAAATAAAAAAATCAAGGGGCGCCTGGGTGGCTCAGTCAGTTAAGCAGCCGACTTTGGCTCAGGTCATGATCTCATGGCTCGTGAGTTCGAGCCCCGCGTTGGGCTCTGTGGTCAGCACAGAGCCTGGAGCCTGCTTCAGATCCTGTGTCTCCCTCTCTCTCTCTGCCCCTCCCCTGCTCATGCTCTGTCTGTCTCTCAAAAATAAATAAATGTTTAAAAAAAATCAATACCATGGAAAAGATCTGACCAGTAGTTGTCTCTTGACGTGAAAAATAGAAGGAACATTTTGCTGTATTTTAAAAAATCTGTAACAAAAGATGTAACTCTTGGGGCACCTGGGTGGCTCAGTCCGACTTCAGCTCAGGTCATGATCTCACAGTTCATGAGTTTGAGCCCCGCGTCTGACTCTGTGCTGACAGTTCGGAACCTGGAGCCTCCTTCACATTCTGTGTCTCCACTCTCTCTGCCCCTTCCCTGCTCATGCTCTGTCTCTTTCTCAAAAATAATAAAGATTAAAAAAAAAAAAAAAAAGATGTAACTCTTGTAGTTAATCTGGTTTGGGGATTAGCTATTTTAATTGTCAGTCTTAACCAGGTTTTCAAATTACTTATTACCAGGTCCCAATCTGAGGCAGAATTTTGGTATTTACCCATATCCAGATTTAATATGTGAAAACTAAGAGGGTATTGTGAGCACCCCTCTCAGAAAGTTATTTCCTGGACAAAAAAAAATTGGGCAGATTTTAGAATAGTTGATCCCCTGTTCTGGCAGCTTTGTAATTTACCAGAGGATGAACTCATTCAGTACATCTGATACAGGTTTATGCTATACCTCAAGACAATATAGATTATTTATTATTCTTTAATGTGGGTTAGATCTTTTCCCCTCTCCAGAGCTGATGTGCTAACTTATTACCAGATAGTATTTTTATGTAATTCACCATCTTAAAAAACATTTAAAGGCTGATTTCTCCATTAATATTTATTCTCAGATGACACAAAATGCTAATTTTCTTACAGGATCAGTTTTCTGATTTTTTTTTCTTGAATAAAATTACCATTACTCAGTCTTTATAATCTAGTGCCCACAGCATCTTCTTCTTTGAAACCAATGGCTGGGAGAAGCGACCCTATGAAACTCTAGGACAAAGTTTTAGAAAGTTTGAACTTCTTAACTAAATTCCCCTTTAAGAAAGTCCCAGTTTTGAACTACATTGTAGAACTAGTTTGTGCTTAATTTAGTGAAAGATAGTGGGGCTCACTGTAGACACTACATTGTCCTGAAAAATAATTCCCGGAGCTTACCGACTTTTAGAACCGTTTTATTTAACCATGTATGAGTATACAGACTAACTGTGTTGGTAATTTGTAATAAAAACAAGTTGTGTAACACTGCCTTTGTCTTTCTGCACAAGACATTTACCATTTGTTTCACTTTTAAAATGCACATATCTTTGGAGACGTGAATTATTCTACACAAATACACCCTGAGTTCTGTTGGTTAGAATCCTATAGAACTATCACCATCTATACTAAAAATGTTGTACTTGCACAATTTAGTTACATAAAAGAGAATATGTATTTCACCAGTAGCCGGGTATTTGGATTATATTCTTGATATATTTGAATGTGACTCTTGGATTTAAGTGCACTATTACTCATGTCTTACACAACAAAATTGCACTGTATGGCAAATATGTCTATAATGTATGCTTTGCTAAAACCTCCAAGTGCTGTAATGTACAGGTTTCTATTATGTGAACCATGTCTATATATAGTCTTGGGGGAAAATTCTAAACTTTTTAAAGTCTCTGTAACATTTTAATATTATTTGTAATGTCCCCTGTGTAATAAGTTCACGTATGTCCTAAAACTGGAATCATTCATCATGAGTTGGCCGCTTTGTCAAGCTTGGTTTACTTAATCATGAAACAGTCTTGTTGAACATGGTACATTTATCTTAGTATGTAAGATTTGTGTGGTGTGCTCTGCCTCAGAGGACTATTGCACAGATGCTAGTTTAAATATCTTGAGACAATGGTAATAAAATTTGAATCTACTCAAATGCTGGTAAATCAATCTATAGGCTGACTAAGTTTTTTCCAAATATTTGTGAAGGTTTTGGCAGTGTCTCAATTAAAACTGCTATGCCTAGGCCTTACATTTTGAAAAAATTCAGATCCACGAAAGTAGTTGCAAAACAGTACAGTGATCTCCCAAATATTGTTCACCTAGATTGAATAATTAACATTTTTCTTATTTAACTTGGCACTTCATATTGTGTGAGTGTGTGTGTTCTTACTATTATTTTGCTGAAACATTTCACGGTAAGCTACAGACATCATGACCTTTCTACATAAATATTTCAGAGGTATCTGTCAAAATTTAGGAGTGTATATTATATATTCTGTTTACCCAGTTTGTATTGATATGAATAAATCAGTGAAGAAAAAGGAAAAGCTCTCTGTTAGAATGGATTGCCAACTATGAGACGGGGGAAGAATGACAAAATTAAAAAGTCACTTTGGTATTCATCACAGTAATAATTGATTTAGGTAGTCATCATCTGTGGGTGCTAAAACTGGCAGGTGAATTTGTGAGGAAAAGCATATAGTCTCAAAGTGCCTTTCCATAAAATACTTACTAGTTAGAAAGGGGGGAACTAGTGTGTGGAGAACCTGAAATCCCTGTGGACTCTTTGCTGGGAATGTCAAATGCTACGGCCACTATGGAAAACAGTATTAGCAGTTCCTCAAAAAATTAAAAATAGAATTACCATATACAGCAGTCCCACTTCTGGGTATATACCCAAAAGAATCTAAAATAAGAGATATTTGGACACCCATATTCATTGTAATGATATTCACAATAGCCAAGTAACCCAAATATCTACTATCTGTGGATAAACAGATAAAGAAAATATATACATATAATGGAATATTATTCAGTGTTTAAAAAGGAGTTTCTGTCACATGCTACATCATGGATGGGACTTGTTTTTAGTACATTTCATTTACAAATAAGCCTGTCATAAAAAATCAAATGTAAGATTTCAGTTACATAAGGTATCTAAAGCAGTCAGATTTGTAGAAACAGAAAAGAGAATGGTGGTTGCCATAGGCTGGATGGAAGGGGGAATAAGGAGTTGCTGTTCAATGGTATAGAGTTTCAGTTTTGTGAAATGAAAAAATTCAGTATTGTTAAGTATATTCACGTAGAAATTCACAATGTGGATATACTTAATACTAAACTATACACATAAATGGTTAAGATGGTAAAATTTATGTTATTTTAAAATTTTATAATGAAATAAATGAAATGCCCCCTCTCCAGCACAGTGGCAGTCTTGAAACAGTGCCAGCCTGTGTTAACCACTGTGGGCCCTGGTGTCTGGTTGTGAAGAGAGCAGAGCAGACTTTAGTCAAAAATATGCCTGAGTCTCCTGTAACCTGTCCAGAGGATACCTGGAGTGCTAACAGAATGTGTTCATCTCTCTTTTACCTCTCAGAACTCAGGCTGAAAGGCGGTGAGGCTTTGACCCAAAATACTATAAGGAGAATTAACAACCTGCAAACACCTGGGGCAAAATACAGTCAAGATATGTAACAGTCAAGATACTTAAGGCCTGGGAGGAAAAGCTGGGGAAGATTCTTTGGGAAATGAAGACATTCAAAAGAACTTGTATACATACGTAAATGAAGCTGCATGTTGAGAAAAGTGTTAAGATCCTAAGTTTTCACTTAGAAGTGATCCCTAGGCTCAGTGCAAGACTAATGTAGGAGGAGGGCCACAACACAGAACTGATACGCAAAAATTGGAAGAGGAATTTTTTGTTTTTCAGTTTTGAATTTTTTTTTTTTTTAAGCTCCTGGCATTCCAAGAAATCTCTGCCAAAACATTAAGCTAACAGGAGCTCAAGGAACAGAGACCTCAGTGACCACATATGACAAGGAATACAGTTCTTGCAAAAATAGTTTGGAAAAGTAATGAAACAAATGGGCTGTTACAACCTTAAGTAATAATAAAGCAGAAAGCCCCCAGCAAACCCTGGGGAAGGGTAAGAATCTAATTTCCAGTGATCACATTATAATGTCTAATTTTTAACAACAACAGCAAAAAATCGCAAGACATGCAAAAAAAAAACACGGGAAAGTATGAATCATTCAAAATAACAACTTTTACAAAATTTAACAAAATAGTCTCCCTGAAAAAATTCTAGACATTGGAGTAACTAGAAAAAGTTGTTAAAACAACGGTCCTAAGTAGGCTTAAGGACCTAAAGGAAAACATGGACAAAGAACTGAAGAAAATCTGGAAAATGTATGAACATACTGCAAATATCAATAAAAAGAAATTATAAAAAGGAACTAAACAAATTCTTGAGCTGAAAGTACAAGTGAAATGAAACATTCACTAGCAGGATTCAACAAATTATTTGTTCATGCAAAAGAAAGCATCAGCTAACTTGAAGACTGGTGAATTAAAATGATTAAGGAGCAGGAAGAAAAAGAATGAAGACAGTGGACAGTCCTAAGAGACTGATGGGACACCATCAAATGGACCAATATATGGGAATCAGAAAAAGAGAAAAGGTAGCAGAAAGATTATTTGAAGAATTAAGGGATTAAAAACTTTCAAATTTGAAAAAAAGACATGAATTTAAAAATCCAAGAACCCCAATGACTTCCAAGTGACATAAACTCAAAGAGACCCACAGTGAAACATAATCAAACTACTAAAAGTCACAGAGGAAATCTTGAAAGCAGTAAGAGAATCAACACGTACAAGGGATCTTTGATAATATTATCAATTTGATCTTTCATTAGAATCCACAGAGGTCAGACAATAGATGATATATTTAAAATACTAAAAGAAAAAAATATTCTCAACTGAGAATTCTATATACAGAAAAGTGTCCTTCAAAAATAAGGGAGAAATTAAGATATTCCCAGAAACAAAAGCTTGTTACCACTGGACCTAGTCTACAAAAACTACCAACGGAAGTCATTCAAGTGAGGTGAAACAGCAATCGATAATGAAACCCATAAGAAGAAATAAATATCTTCAGCACAAGTAAAATATGGACAAATATAAAAACCAATCTTATTGTAATTTTGGTTTCTATTTCCACTTTAATTTTTTACAGGATTTGAAAGACAAAGACATAAAAAATAATTATAAATCTATGTTATTCAGCACACAATGTATAATGATGTAATTTGTGACATCAGTAATAAAGAGTGGAAGACAATTACATAAGAGCAGTGTTTTTGTAAGCTCTTACAGTTAAGTTGATATCAATTCAATTTAGAGGGTTATAACTTTAGGTGCTATATATGAGGCTCATAGTAACCACAAAGACAGTATCTTTAGAGGAGGAAATGAGAAGAAAATCTAAAGTCACTACAAATAATAAACACAAAAGATAGCAGTGATAAAGGAAATGAGGGACAAAGAAGCTATAAAACATACAGAAAACAAATAGCAAAATGGCAGAAGTAAATTCTTTTTTATCAATTATTTTAAATGTAAATAGACTAAAATTACAATAAAAAGAAGGTAATAGAAGAATAAAGTTGAAAACCACCATGATCCTCTGGGTATGCAAGTTTGGCTCAGCGTTCAAAAATTAATTAGTGTGTTTCATCACATCACAGGAAAAATAAAAATCACATGATCCTGTTAATAGATTCAGAAAATGTATTTGACCAAATACAACTTTTTGACCAAAAGCAACTCCAATTCATTATAAAAAGCCAAAGCAAACTTAGAATATCAACTTGATAACATCCACAAAAAGCCTACAGTAAACATACTTATTGGTAAACACACACACACACAAAAACAAAACAAAATAAAACAAAAACCCTGGTAACTTTCCCACTAAGATCAGAAACAAAGCAAGAGTGTCCCATCATCTCACCACTACTTTTCAACATTATATTGGAAGTCCTAGTTAATTCAATAAGACAGGAAATGAAATTAAAGGTATACATATAGAAAAGGAAGATATAAAACTGTCTTTGCAGCTGACATAATAATCTATGTAGAAATCTATGTAGAAAATCAGGAAGAATTGACCCCAAAAACTGGAATAAGTCATTATAGCAACACTGAAGGATACAAGATTAATATACAAAAGCCAATCATTTTCCTATATACCATCAATGAACAAGTGGAATATGAGAATGAGAAGACAAACCACAGAAAGGGAGGAATTATTTACAAAAGACATATCTGATAATGGACTGTTATTCAAGAAGTATGTTTTAAAACTTTTAAAACTCAAAGATAAGAAAATGAACAGCCCAGTTAAATGTGAACAAAAGATCTGTACATATATCACACCAAAGAAGACAGATGCCAAGAAAACATATGGAAGGATGCTCAAAATCATGTCAATAGGGATTTGCAAATTAAAACAAGATACCACCACACATGCACAGTGAATATCTCAAACAACACCAGATGCTGGTGAAGACCAAGACTTTCATTGTTAGCTGATAGGAATGCAAAATGGTACAGCCACTTTGGAAAATAGTTTTGGAGTTTCTTACAAAACTAAACATACTCTTACCAAACAATCCAGGAGTTGTTCTTGTATTTACCCAAATGAGTTGAAAACTTATGTCCACACAAAAACCTGCACATGGATATTTACTGCTGTTTTCTTCATAATTGAGAAAGCTTAGAAGCAACTAAGATTACTTCAGTAGGTGAATGTTGAAACTGTAGTATGTCCAGATAATGAAGTATTTTTCAGTACTAAGAAAGCAATGGGATATTACTTGGAGTTATTAAAAGACATGGAGGAAACTTTAAATGTGTATTACTATGTAAAAGAAACCAATGTGAAAAGGCTACATACTATATGATTCAGCTAATGACATTCTGGAAAAGGCAAAACTATGGACACTATATGATGGTTAATGTTATCTGTTAATGGGGCCATATGGTGCCATGATTAAATATTATTTCTGGGTGTCTGAGAGGATGTTTCCAGATGAGAATAGCATTTGAAATCAGTTGACATAGTGGACTCTGCTACCCAATGTGAGTTGGTATCATCCATTCCACTGAGGGCCTGGATAGAACAAAATGCAGAGGAAGGGAGAATTTTTCCATGCAGCAATTATTGCTCTGGAGTTCTTACGAGGAATGTCTGTATCCCTCATTTCTTCTACATTTGTTAGTTGGAATTCTTCTATTAAAAAGAGTTGTCCCTTCTACCTCATTTATTTATTGTTTATATCAATATAGACTAGAGCATATTTATATTGTTTTTTATTATTTAGGTTTGTGATCTGAGAACCAAAATCTCAACAACCCTGAAAATGGAGGGAAAGTCTGAATATTATCAGAATCTAAGTTACGGTAACAGAAACCTACTCGGATGACTTAATCCAAAGGACAGGAGGAAGACCTACTTGGCAAAGCTGTAGAATTAGCCTGGAAAGGCGTCTTGGAGTCTGGAAGCCCCCAGGCAGTGGCCCCCAGGCAGGACCGACCTGGTTGCTGGGGACCGGTTCTGCTGTTTTCAGCCTCTCCACCACCCCGACCTAAATTCACATCCACTGGAAGTTGCTCTCCCGTGGCTGGAAAAAGATGGGGGCTGATGATATTAATACCAGACTGTTCCCATGAGAAAAAGAGGAAACTGATGGTAGTTAGCCAGGAACTGAAGAGCCAAAAATTAAGTCCTCCATTAAGAGCAACCTCTGACCTTGCTACACTGGGTGAGCCCCTGCTCGAGCTTGTAATAAAGACCCTTTTGTATTTGCATCGGTGCCGTGCCGCTCCTTGGAGGTCTCTGGGACTTGCGATTCGGGCACAACAGAACCACCCAGCTTTCAGTCCCTCGTAAATCAACCCTCCTGCAAGCCCAGGTCCTCCAGAAACAAAAGCTTAAGCCACGCCTCTCCCTCCCCCACCCCATCCTGGATCCATCAGCAGCAAGGTCAGTGGGTTGCTCCACTCATCAGCATCCCCACCTCCAGCCCCACACAAAGCAAGTTCAGGATCCCTGACACAGTCACAGGGTTTAAGGAAAACAAAACAAAAAAACCAACCAAACAAAAAACCCCAAACCAGCCAAAAGAAAAAAAAAAACCCTCGTGATATGATGTGGTGTATTAGAAAGGACCCAGTGCCTGGGGCAGCATCCTCGTCCCCTGGCCTTGAGCAAATGTCTTCACCTTCTGGAGGGGTCATCGCCCCTTCCACTGTGAGGGGAGTATAGTGCCCTTCATAATCTCTGAACTCTCCTGAAAGGTTAAAAACCCTGTAATTATGATTTTAGAGTTCAAGTGCAACAGAGAAAGACCCAAAATGAGTATTATGTCATATGAGAAAATGTTGAAGAAATGGAGCATTCTAAGTGTCTGTAAAACAAAATTAGACCTATTTCATGAGGTCATAGATTCTTAATGTTGGAGGAGACCTTCCTTAGAGCTCTTTTCCAAACTCCTGATGTGCATGAGAATCGCTTGGGGATCTTTTAAAAACGCAGACTGTGATTCAGTAGATCGCGGCGTGGTGGGTGGGTGAGTGGACACTGCTTTGTACCAAGCTTTGTACTCAGCTTTGACGGCACACTAGAATCGCTTGAGGAGCTTTTAAAAAATGCTTAAGCCTGGGCTTCTCCTCCCCAAACCCCACAAACGAGATTCTTATTCATTTGGTCCAGAGTACAGTCTGGGCATTGGGAGAGTCAAAAACTCCCAGGTGATTCTAAGAGGCAGCGAAGCCTGAGAACCACCGCCGGAGACTAGCGCTTCCCCATCTTTAGCGCGCATGAGCATCACCTGCAGGGCTTGTTAAAACGCAGCTCGCGGGCCCCGCCCCCAGAGATCCGGAGTCTGCAGATCTGGGACGCGGCCCCAGATTTTCGTGTCTAACAAGTTCCAGGTGATGCTGACTCTGCTGGCCGTGGCCTTGGGGGCCATCTGCTTTGACACTGATGTTTCCCAGGTGGGAAACCAAGATGAAATGACTCGCTCAAGGTCTTTCCATACCAGCTCTCCTGACTCCGGGTCCAGGGCTATTTCCTGAGCCAATCCTTCCCACTTCCTCTTCTGCGTCCCGCCTGCTTCCCCAGGTCCCCTGCGGAGCCGCTCTTCACCAGCCCGAGCCGGTTTTCGGGCGCTACGGCTGGGCCGATTTCCGTGCAGTGGGAGGCCCTCGCTGAGCTGCCGGCACCGAGACGGTGCCCCGTGAAGGCTGGCAGGCTGGCGGNGGACTCTCGTGCGCCCCTCGCAGACGCTTAGTTCCCCACTGGGTCGGTAGGAGGCGGAGGCCTATACAGGGAAAGGGTTGCCAAGGCAACGGGGGCCCTCCCTCCCGACCCACCCCTCCGGCACCCCGCGCCCCTAGTGACCCGCAGCCTCCGGGGCGCCGGCTGAAGAAAGGGATTGGTGAGCGGAGGGGCGGGGACGGGAGCCGNAGAGGATAAAGGCGCTCGGGTTTCTGCCCGCGGCGCCGTAGGACCTCTGCCGCGTGCTGCTCCCGCGTGAGTTCCCGCAGCTCAGCATCTCTGGGAGGCTCGGTCAGAAGGTCAGTGCGGAGGTGGCCGGACCTTATCCCGGCGGCTGTACCCCGGGGCAGATTCCCCCTCCCAACCCCCCGGCTCCGGCTGGTCCGATCTGTGTGCCCCGGGCGTGAGCGCGGGTCTTCAGCAGTCGCCGCGCAGCTGGGAGCCGGGGGTCCGGGGCGGGGACGGGACACCGCTCGAGTCGTCCGGACGCGACCCCAGACCTCTTCCACTTTGCAAGGGACACCCTCCACCAAGGAGTAGAGATTGGCGCGGCTGTTCTCGTAAAACCGGTTTACCCAGTCAACTCCGGGAGAGGATGGGACCCCACCCTTTGCGCCGGGAGCCAGGCTGAGGCCCAGAGACCCGTGTGCGGCTCAGCCCCGGCGTCTTTTGGGGTTCCCTCTCCCCGGCAAGTGTGCCTGGGAGGAGGACGCCCGCTCTACAGAGCCGGACTGCCCTCTGAGACCCTCTGTATCTCACGCTTTTTAAAAAGCTCAGGCATTTTTTTCTAGGTCATTTTTGGCTTTCGGATCATCCCCACAGGAAGTCCAGACTTTACCAGCTCGTTGATGGGAGTCTTTACATTTAGCAGTTACTAAGGGCTCTTCCTAGATCGCGCTGTTAAATCCTCTCAGTAATCTAGTGTGGTGGTCCCATCATTGTCCCCTTTCTAAAACTGAGGAAACTTGAGGTTTGACAAAGGAGTGTACCCAGGCTCACACAGCAAGAGACAGGCGGTGTCCCGAACCCCTTAGGCTGGTCGGTGCTCTCCTGGGGAGGGGCGGAGGGAACCGTGCTGGAGGGGGTTGGGAGACCTGTGGAAGGTGTCCTCTGCGCGACCATAGAGATGTTTCCTCTTTCTCTTCTTGGGTACGTGATCGCATCTCTTTTCTTGTGGCGGAAGGAGGGTTTGAGACTCAACGAATCTGGTTTCCTACCCCTTCTTGGTGATTAGTATTTGCCTGGCCTTGGCCAGGTCAGTTCATCCTGCAAAATGGAGAAAAGATCTCAGCTTCAGGGTTACGGGAGGACCAAGTAAGAGTTCAGGAAAGCAAGTGCTTCATCAATGCTCAGTAGTTATGAGGTGTCTGATTTTTCCTTGGGTCAGTACTGTTAAGAGTGCACATTTAGTATTATTTCATGAGGGGAAGACTTAAAGGAGAGATTGCCTTGCAGAAGTGTTTTGTAAGTGTTGTTGGTCCTTAAAGCAGGCTGAGAGGGGGAAATAAAGGTGGGCGCTGTCAACAGTTTACTGGAGCAAAAAAGAGGTAATGGGCTACTAGGCTAGGGCACATCTTCCATGAAAGCAGTTTCACAGAGTGCCAGGGTTAGGAAGCCCCACTTTGAGGAGTAGGGAATGAAGGCTGAGAGCAACCAATGGGTCCTGGAGACCCCTGAGACTGGGAGAAAAGATGAAGCCAGTAGGAGAATAAAATAGATTTCAGCAGAGGGAGAAGAACCGAATTGGGAGTTAAGTGGGAGAAGGGCTTGGGAGTTTGGATGAGACTGGAGTTTGGTTGGCACCAACTGAACTGTTAGGTCTGTGGAGACAGCATTCATCTCTGCTGGGCCAACTTTCTAGCTCCTCAGCAATATATATATGTGCAGATCATTTGTTGGAGCTAGAAACTTTTTTTAAAAATGAATGTAGGGGCGCCTGGGTGGCTCAGCTGGTTAAGCGCCAGACTCTTGATTTCAGCTCAGGTCAGGATCTCAGGGTTGTGGGGTCTAGCCCTTTGTCAGGGTCTCTCTCTACTGACAGCCCAGACCCTGCTTGGGAGTCTCTCTCTGCCCCTCCTCCGCTTGCACGCAGTGCTCTTCCTCAATTTATTTATAAGGACTTTCTTAAAAAATGAATTTAAGTTTTATTTTAAATTGTGGTTGCAACCACAGAGTGTAAAATTTACCATGTTATCCATTTTTAAGTGTACAGTTCAGTTGTATTAAGTATAGCCACGTTCCTGTGCAACAGATCTGTAGAACTTTTTCATCTCACAAAACTGAAATTATGTGTCAATTAATTAAATATTGATATTCCTTCCCCTTTTCCCCCCACCCCTTGGTAACTACCTTTCTACTTTCTGTTTCTGTGATTTTCATTACTTTAGATACCTTGTATAATGCCTAAGAGTGGAGTCATACTGTATTTGGCCTTTTGGGAGTGACTCATCCATTTGACATAATGTTCTGGATCCATGGATCATAATCCATGTTGTAGCATGTGGCAGGATCTCCTTTTTCAAGGCTGACTAATATACTGTTGTGTGTATATACCACATTTTGTCTATCCATTCATCTGGCAGTGGCTGGTGACTTTTACCTTCATGCTTTACTGCTGGAGATACTACTTAGTATGTTCTTAATTACTGTCCCCATGGCTAAGAATGATTAGGGCTAGAATCGAGGGAGATCACAAGGCAGCAAGCACATGAAAGGAAATGTATGGTGTACCCTCAAGGAAAAGGCCGATTTTGTTGGTCTTAAGTGTTCCAAATTACAGTTTCTTTTAATAATCCAGAAACAGAATTCTCCATCTTCAGACCAATCACAATTGAAGTAAGTTTTTCCCCCGAGCAACTGAAATAATTTTTTCAGAGAATAGGGCATTCTATATTTTTTGTGTGGTGTAGGCAAACCCTTGATATTTCCTGTTTTCTCCTTCTGGTCTGTCTGTTCCACATGGTGTTTGGTGAGTACTGACATGCATCAGGTACTGCTAGGAACTGCTCATAAGAATTGACAACTTTATGAGAGAGACAGCCATATTGTCTCCTGGCACCTAAAACCAACATGTCCAAATCCAAACTCCTTGTCTTCTCACCTGACGCTTCCCCAGGGAGCCCATTCTTACTGTAGCACACATTAGAGACCTCAGTATTATCCTCCTTGATTCCTTAGCTAGCCCTGCCATATCTATACAATGACCAAAGCCACTTGAGCTCTGAGTCTTTATCTATATTACCCCCACCCTCTTCCTGATATCCCTGCTGTCCTAGAGTTCTGTGGTTCATGCAGATAGGGTACATGCCAGGAGATGGAAGAAGTGACATATTAACCACCCTGGAGAGGCCTGGGTTTGGGAGGCACTCCATTATTTCTGGGGAGGAGTCTTGTTGACTTCTTTTTTTTTTTTTTTTNCAGGTATTTGGGAGAGAAAGTCTGTGGACTATAATCTGATCTTTAAAGAGGGACTGAGAATCTTTGATGGTTTCCCTTTATACATGTAATAACTAGGTTGGCAAAGCAAATTTTACTTTAGAACAGCCCTTCTCAAAGTATGAGATAGATTTTAGGGTCCATGAGGTCAAACTGTTTAAAAATAAGACTGAGATGTTATTTACCTTTTTCATTCTTTCTCTGACAAGTGTACCGTGGGGTTTTCCAGAGTCTACATGACTTGTGATGAGCTTTTCCTCTGATGGCTAATGAAATGTGTGCTTGTGTCTTCTAGAATCTCATGTTTCTAGAACTCTCTAAGAGTAAATAGACTTGGAGTATAAATATGTATTTTCAGAGATGGACTCAGTTTGTTTTTAGTACTTCTACATGCTTACTAGCTATCTTCAGTTATACCTACTATTACCTCTCTGACCTCATTTTCTTTTAAGAAGTCCTTTGAAATCCCTAAGTTTTGTGTATGTGGAAAAAAACCACAAAAAGTAAGTATGCTTATGTAGTCATTTGAAAACTTTTCTAAATTTTTAAATGATACAAAATTGTTTTAAAATAAAGGATATATTTTTTATATTTAAGGATAGATTGTTGGCTAAGCAGGGAGATATTAGAAAATTTGATTTTTCGACTCAAACGTATACCATTCAATCTATCAGAATTCCCTGAATAATGGAAGGGAAGAATTTACTCAAGAGAAGTGGACAGAACTAAATAAGACATAAAAATGTGACAGATTGTGTCAGTTTTACATATGTTAGAAATTTACATCATGTGTCTTTTGCAGCAGAACCTTTTTTGAATAATATGGTCCCAATAGCATTATTCTGAGATCAACCATTCAGAGTCCTCTAAAAGAAAAATGAATTGAAGGGCTTACATGTACCTATGACGAGCTCTTTAAAAGCCAAAAATGATTTGTCACAACTTTCCAAACTAGCAATGAAAAAACTATGGAAGCTTTGAGCAGACTAGGTTATCAAATTGCAGTGACTGGAGAAACACAATAAAGCATTGTTGGGATGAAAAATTCATTGAAAGGAATCATTAGCGCTGTCACTTTCTAATAATACAGAAGCTTGTCAAATTAAAAATGTAGCTGCAAATATGAAAACTGTATTAGTATCTTAACAGAAGTGAATTTTGCCTTACAAACAGACAAACTTGCAGTCTTGGCTAGATTTATCATTTTGTTTGTATTCCTCTGGTATCAGCACCCAGTCAGTCATCAGAGAGCATCTTTTCAGTAAGTGCTTGGCAGCAAACACAAGCAGTGCCAAAGTATTCAGTGTAGAATAATGTTGTTAAATTTCAGTCTTTATTTGGGGACAATTGCATTGAATTTGCATTGATGGGGCAAAAAACAGTGCTGACTAAAACTAGTGGTGCCTTTACAGGAATCAAGGCAGTAGCGTCAGATAACCAGTAGATGGTCTTCTTCATGGGCTCTCAATAAAAAACAGAAAAGAAAAGAAAAATTTGCCAGATTTACATAAGAATGCCCTTTATATAATAGTAAAAATGTTAAGCTTTATTAAATCTTGACACTTGAGGACCTATCATTTTAGGATGCCATGTGGCAAGTGGATATACTTGTTCCATGTCAAGGTGTAAGGGTTGCCTTGAGGTAAAGCACTTAAATGATTGAATTGTGAGCTGAACCGCCCCCCCTTTTTTATTCAAGAAATAACTGAAAATCTAGGGTTATTCATACTTGGATGGTTGCAATACATTTTTCTTTTTTTTTTTTTAGTGTTTATTTTATTAAAAATTTAAAAAAATATTTATTAATTTTTGAGATACAGAGTGTGAGTGGGGAAGGAGCAGAAAGAAGGGGGTGGGGACACAGAATCGAAGCAGGCTCCAGGCTCTGAGCCGTCGGCACAGAGCCTGATGCGGGGCTCGAACTCAACAGACCATGAATTCATGACCTGAGCCCAAGTCTGACGCTCAACCCACTGAGCCATCTAGGCACCCCAATGTTTATTTTTGAGAGAGAGTGTGTGTGTGAACACAACAGGGGAGGGGGACAGAGAGAGAGGGACAGAGGATCCAAAGGGGGCTCTGCAATGATAGCAGTGAGCCCAATGCGAGGCTTGAACTCATAAACCATGAGATCATGACCTGAACCGAAGAGGGATCCTTAATTACCTAAGCCACTCAGGTGCCCCTTGAATTCATTTTCTAAAAAATGAACCAAGTGAACTTGTCACTTCAAGGAAACAGCTATTGGTGTTTATTGCCAATTAATTTGTATCCACCATTGTGAGCTTGATGGCTTCCCAGTATTTAGAAATTTTCTGATGAGATCAGTATGACTTGATATCATACAGTGAAGTGTGTTAACATTTGGAAGCCCTGCATAACTTGCTGAACCAGTACATAAAATTACAAAATCATTCAGAGGTAAAGGATCCATTCAAAGCACTAGATAGACCAGTGGGTTTTAATGTAATGGGGTCTGAAAGGTTCATTGATAACGGTTTCAGATTCTACATTGCAACTAACTTTTAAGAAGCTACCATGTGTTGAATTTTGGATAGCAGTGATGAGTATCCAGAATTATCTGAAAAGGCTTTTATTTTATTTATTTATTTTTTTAAATTATATTTATTTAGGTTGAAAGAGAGAGACAGCACAAGTCAGGGAGAGGAGAGAACCCCAAGCGAGCTCCACACTGCCAGTATAGAGCCCGATGTGGGACTCGAACTCTTGAAACTCAGGTGACCTAAGCCGAAACCAAGAGTTAGATGCTTAACTAAGCCACCCAGGTGACCCTGAAAAGGCTTTTAAAACACTGTTCCCTTTCCCCACTCTTTCACTGTGTGTTTGAGTTTTTTATACATACTTCAATTTAAGTCACAGATTGGGTGCAGAAGCACATGTGAGATACAGCTGTTTCCCATTAAGGCAGATGACAGAGATGTACAAAATGTAAAACAGTGACACTCTTCTCACTATATTTTTTTAAAAATATGGTTATTTTCATAAAAAATATGTTTATGTTTACTGATTGTAAATGAATTTTATGTTAAACATTTCTCACTTTTGCTTTCTAACACAACAAACGTTCAATGTAACCCACATAGACAAAAACTCTTTGTTGTCCTCAATTTTTAAGAATGTGAAGGGGTCCTGAGACCAGAAAACTTGAGAATTGCTGCCTTAAGACTATGCAGTTGAACTTGGCCATAAGTAGCAAGGTGATAATCTTCACTTGGAAAAGCGATATGCTGTAGATGGTTGGCAGTTTTCTGTCCGTGCATCGTTAATCAAAATGGTCCCATGATGGTGACAATAGAAGCACTAAACTAGTTGACTCCCTGGCCCATGGCATATAGTGAGAATGTGAGCTTCAAATGTTAGCTGTTAGTAGTAGTGAGATAAGATGAACCAACTCAGTTATGAATTGTCCACATTGTTAACCTAAAATGTTTTATATTCGTTTAAGAATGTGAGCCGCCTCCGTGTTTTCCCCTTGTGGGGAAGGAGATAAATGGAGTTGCAAGTCTTTTATATCTTCAAGCTTTGCTTTTTCCCTGACTTCAGCCTCTTTCATCTTTATTTTTACTTCTTTAATGTTTATTTTTGAGAGAGCATGTGTGAGCGAGCGAGCATGGGGGAGGTGCAGAGAGAATGGGGGACAGAGGATCCAAAGCCGGCTCAGAGCTGACAGCAGAGAGAACTTCAGGATCATGACCTGAGCCATAGTTGGATGCTTAACTGACTGAGCCACCCAGACACCCCTTCTTTAAACTTAAAAGAAAAAACCCCCACTTTTTTCAACTGTAGCCATCCATTATTTGCTTTGGGGAATAGAGACTTGTCTTTGATATTTAAACGTTCTGCCAAATCTATCTGCTTCTTGGCTTCCTTGCCATCCCCTTGCCCATGCTGGAAAAAGGCTTTAAGGGTCAGAGATCTGAGTCCAAGCCGGGTGTGCTGAGTGGTGGCATCTCAGAGACCAGCATGGAGCACCAAGGAGCAGACTGCAGAATCCCAAAAAGCTTTTCTACCATTTGTCAAGGATGGTGATGGAGCCATAACAACAGAAGCATCGGGAATTGTAACGAGGTCTCTCAGGCAGAATCTCACAGAAGCCGAGGTACAGGACATGATCAGTGAAGTGGATGCTGATAGTAACGGCACACTTGACTCCTTGGAATTTCTGGCAATAATGGCAAGAAAAATGAGACACAGTGAAGAAAAAATTGGAGAAGCAGTCCACGTGTTTGATAAGGATGGCAATGGCTGTATGAATGCAGGGCTTGGCCGTGATGACAAATTTGGTGGAAAAGTGAGCAGATGCTGAGGCTGATGAAGTGATCAGGGAAGCAGATATTTGGTCAAACTATGAAGAGTTGGTACACATGATGACAGCAACGTGCAGGTATTGCACAGCATGTTCCATTTCTTGTTCCAAATTGTTTATTTGCCCTTTTTTTGGGTCATTTGTCTGTAAAGGGTTTCCCCCTGCTGTCTAACAATATGCATGTATAGAGATTAGGACTTTATTCCACTGTGTTTTTCTTCCCTTATCTTACTGTCATTGTCCTGAAACCTTGAAAAAATTGACCTAGTCACATGTGGCATGCGGCTTCCTCTGGATTAATCTAGGCCCTTCTGCACACCTAAACTTAGATGGAGTTGATCAGAGGAAAGATCTGGGTTATGCCTTTTTTTAAAGTAGTTTTCTTTAGAAAGTGTCAGCATGTTGTAGAAGTGAGGAACCGTGACTCAGTGTGGAGTATGGACAGTCAGCAATATGTACTTCAGAGTTGCATTATTGCAAAACGGGTGTATTATCCAGGTACTCACACAGGTTTTTTTGTATTGCTAGTCCTGCGCTAGAAACGTTTTTTTCATTGTTCCTTTTTAAAGAGTATTTTTTGAGGGTGCCTGGGTGTCTCAGTCAATTAAGCATCTGACTTTAGCTCAGGTCATGATCTCATGGTTTGTGGGTTCAAGCCCCGCGTCGGGCTCTGTGCTGACAGCTCAGAGCCTGGAGCCTGCTTCGGATTCTATGTCCCCCTCTCTCCCCCCTGTTCCCTGCTCATGCTTTCTCTCTCTCTGTCTCTCAAAACTAGATAAATGTTTTAAAAAAATAAAAATAAAGAGTATTTTCTTTATTTGAGAAAGAGAATCTTAAGCAGACTCCACCATGCTCAGCATGGAGCCCACACGTGGCTCCATCCCGTGACACTGGGATTATGACCTGAGCAGAAATCAAGAGATGTTTAACCGACTGAGCCACACAGGCGCCCCACTTGCTTTTTAAATTATGTTTAGCCACTTGAAGAAAACCTGCTGTGGCACAATTGCCTCAAATCCATTCCAGGTTTTGTTTCCAATTGAAGAAAATTACAATTCACTCCACCCTGCCTCCCTTGCCAAAAAAAAAAAAAAAAAAAGAATCGGCATTTTTTACCTGGTCTCTTACCTGGTCTTGTGTGACAACAATGGCTTAAAGGGTGATTTCTCCAAACAAAGGCCTTCCTGGAGAGGCCAGAAGAGATGCTTGGACCTTTCCTGTAATGCGGTCCAGAGTGGGGGCCTCTTGTCCAGTCCTGACCACCCCCACAGCAAGCTAGAGAAGCTCCAGCAGAAGGCTGTCCTCTGCTTGGTTGGCAGCGTTAGCTGGGACGAGGGGCCTCCGCGCTTTGAAGGGCTGTGTTACTGTTCCCACCTCAAGGCGCTGAGCGGAGAGTGGTAGCAGGCTAAGTTCAGATCTAAAACTGGAAGTGTCTTCAGCTGGTGTCTACCTCTTCTCCTTGTGTGTTGCAAAATAGAAGGTGGTAGAGATCTGGTCAGCTCTTTGTAAGGGGGCAGGCCAACAGGATTGGCTCTGAAGGTTCATCTACCAGCTCTGTGGAAGCCATGGGGCCGTGTGCAGTGTGCAGCAGGCCTGGATTTAGAGGGTGAGAATGAGCAGAGCAAGCGGGGTAGCTCTGATTTACTCTTGTGACATGCTTGTCTGGGTGCGGGGGATGGAATCAGGAAAATGGAAGCCCTGGTCTCCAGTCATGCGTAATTGAACCATCTTGGCCTCCTAAGGCCAGAACTGATTTCATGGTCAGTAAGCAATAAAACTGGTGAGGAAGAGGAGGGAAACTAAAATAAAATGTACGCAATCTGGATGGAAAGGAGAAGATGGCCTTTTTTTTTAAATGTTTATTCATCTATTTTTGAGAGAGAGAGAAAGAGAGAGAATCCCAGACAGGCCCAGCACTGTCCATGTAGTGCCTGAAGCAGGGCTGGAAGTCACAAACTGTGAGATCATGACCTGAGCCGAGATCAAGAGTCAGATGCTTAACCGACTGAACCACCCACGCACCCCAAAAATGGCTTTTCTAAATGATCCTAAGGAGATGGCAGTAAACAAAGTAGTTACAGCTTATTAAATATCGCCAAGGGCCTTTTTATCTTAACCATCTGCTTTTCTAGTCGGGTTCGTTCTAAAGGTAACATTTGAGTGTTAGCACAGGATCTACAGACCACTGGCTTATTTAACCTAGGACTTGTTTGTGCCTTCTGATGGTGCATGGACACAGTTGTAAAGATTTGAAGGCTTCACTGGAATCCACTGACTTGGTGTTTCTGGCTCTATATACAGTCACCTCCTCCGTGACCGTTCGATGCATTGATGTCAGCATTGTGCGATTTCAGTTCTAAATCTCTGCCCGGCTTTTGTTGCCTACAGCGTTTGATCCCCTTTTCACAGAGCCCAGCTCATGGCAGTCTCTTGACCAGCTTCCCACTCGGTAGCCTCTTTAGTTCACTTCCTGACTCCAAACAGTTTTTTGGTCATGAGCTAACAATCTTAGTGTTCATTTCAGTTAAAGAATTTGTGTTTGGAAGGGTTGGGAGAATAGAAGATTGTGGAATGAGCTCTGCTCCTTTTCTGTTGCAGGGAATTTGAAGAGCAATGCCGGTCGCTGGGGTGCTGCGGCAGGTTGTGGGCCAGATGCTGGGGAGCCCAGCCTGTGGCTGTTGGACCTCTGCCCCACTGGCCCGGTTTCTGAGCACCTCCCCCCGGCAAATTGCAGCAGATGCCAACTTCCACTCTGCCTCTTTCTCTGGAACGGAGCAGCCACGTGTCTTAATTACAGGTTGGGGTGTGGGTTTTTGGTTTTTTTGTTTTTTGGTGTTTTTTTTTGCTTTTTTCCACATTTACAGCTTGATTCTTATTTTCTTTTCTGTGCTGTCTCTGTGTGACTTTGTGTTTGGAAGGTCTGCCATGCCACCAGCTAACATATTCATCAGAAACTACCTTTTCCACTATTGGCTTCCTCCAGAATATTCCAAGCCCTAAATCCTTATTTTGTCATGATTGCCAGTGTTTTGTCTCCTTGTCGTAATTAAGTAAAAATGTTTATTTATTCATTTGGAGAGAGAGAGAGGGAGGGAGAGAGAGAGAATCTCAAGCAGGCTACATGCTGTCACCGAAGTGCCCAATATGGGACTCAATCCCACGAACCATGAGATCGTGACCTGAGCTGAAATCAAGAGTCAGATGCTTAACCAACTGAGCCACCCAGGCCTCCCTCCTTGTTGTAATTCTTTATGGTCTGAAGGGAGGATAGAGAGACCTGGGGACCCAGAAGCCGCTGTGAAGCTCTGTGCCCTTCACCTCTGGGATCGCCTGGGACAAGGGCTCATGGATGGGGAGTGTGCAGGGACTGGGGCATGGACTGCGCATCAGAGACATCTTTTCTTGGCCAAATTATTCAACCTTGACCTGACGCCACCTGTCCCAAGCAGCTGCTGCGTGCTTGCATGTGGGACACAGAGAAGGCAGGTCAGGGCCTGCCTGAGGAACTCATTGCCAACATCTCACAACACTGTTCATCTCTTTGCCACCGGGACTCGCTCCCTGTGACCCTTGCTTCATGTACCCCCAACCCCCAATGTCCTATGCTCCTCGCTCTGGGCTTCACCCAGCTCTCAGTCCTTCCAGCCCACCCAAGCCCACCTCTGATTTGATAGGCCCACTTTATTTCCTTCTTCCCACCAGATCGTCTTCCCTTGGCTTCCTACCTTCCTCACGCTGTGTGTGTGCTTCTGTCACTGCCGCCCCCTTCTCTTCTCCTGCTGAGACTGACTTCAGGTGTAGTCAGTTCCCATCTCTGCTGTCCTTCCTGGTTTACCCGCTTCTCTGGTTTATTCCTTCCTGCCTCCACCAACAGTGCATCTTCTAGAACCCGGCAGTGGTGTTAGTGGGCTTGGTTCTAGTACCACGGTAACAAGTGCTTACATGAAACCCCACTTTATATCTCCCTGCGTCGTTTATTTCTCTCAGATGAAATTTATAGTTGCATTCCCCCAAATGTACCCATAGCCCCCAATCTCTCCACTTCTTTCAATGGCATATTTTGTTTTCAATATTGATTTACTTTTGAGAGAGAACAAGCACGTGTACAAGCAGGGGAGGGGCAGAGAGAGAGAGAGGGAGAGAGAATCCCAAGCAGGTTCCGTGCCATCAGCCCAGAACCTGACACGGGGCTTGAAGTCACAGACTGTGAGATTATGACCTGAGCTGAGAGCAAGAGTCAGAGGCTTAACCAACTGAGCCACCCAAGCGCCCTTGTCAGTGGCATTTTTAAGCCTCTAAGCAGGAAGCCTTAAGATTCATTTTTAATTTTCTTCATGGCTCCTTGTTGATTCTGTTGTTTGCCCCTTTTTCCAATGACTTCCTGGTTTGTCTCCCCTTTCCCTTCTCCTGTCCCAGCCCAGCTCTGCTGGAGGATGGGCGTCTGGATAATCCCACCAGAGGCTGATATGTTCAAACTCTTATACTTGACCTTGAGTGTTTTGGCACCTGTTGCACACCAGCGTCAGAGCCCATCCAATAGTGAGGGCAGGTCTGAGAGAGAATTCCTGGCCCAGGAATCTAGGAGGTTGTCCAGCTTTCTTGTGGTTTTCTCTTCCTGCACCCTTGCTTTCTTTCCCTCAGCCACTTTATGCTGGAAAGAGTTTTGTCTCTGAAACTAATGTTGCCTGCACTGATCTCTGTCACAGCTTAGAGGAGGTGATTTTGTTCTATCAGGTCAGACTAGCGTTTTCCCTAATTAGCTGAGATTGCCATATGGTCTTCATGTGTCGTTGTGTTTTGGGAATGATAGAATCGGTTACATTTGGATTAAAGGTCTACTCTTTTCTTCTTCATCTAGGGGGTCTTGGCCAGCTTGGAGTGGGGCTTGCTAACTTTTTGAGGTAAGAGCCCAAAAAGCTAAAATTGAAAATCTGAATTCTTCAGTATGTACAGCTTGTCTTTGGTGCCATTTTATTAAATAATTTTTCTCTTCCTTCTTGCCCTTTACCATTTTAAAGGTGTCCCAGCTAAATGGCTGTTTAGAATACATTTTATTTTGCCTCTTCAGATCATATACTTGTAGCAGGTCCATGGCTCATCCTCTCCCACACTGGTCCTTTGCCCTGTTTGAAAAAGTGTTTTCATTGGACCAGTTATATCCTAGATGCACCTACTCATGTGTTTTGATTTTTCCCTTTAGGAAACGATTTGGGAAGGACAATGTGATTTTATCCGACATAAGGAAACCACCTGATCACATCTTCCACAGTGGTAAGAGATCAATGTCTCTTGATGTCTTGCTTTTGTTTTCAGACTACAGTTAGAGAGGCAGTTCATGGAATCACTGTGTACAGCAGCTCATAACCAGGCTTGTGATGAAAAGAAAGGCATTATTGGGGCACCTGGGGGGCTCAGTTGGTTAAGCGTCTGACTCTCCAGGTCAGGTCTTGATCTCAGGGTTGTGAGTTCAAGCACTAGATTGGGCTCCATGCTGGAAGGAAAGCACTTATGAGGCAGAGTTGTGTCACTTTTAAAAATGTCATATTTTGGGGGCACCTGGGTGGCTCACTCAAGTTAAGCATCCAACTTCGGCTCTGGTCATGATCTCCCCTGAGATCACGTACGGGGTGTCCAGGGTCCATGCAGAGCCCATGGGAGCAGTAAGCATTGCCTCACAAGATGACTGTGCTATAGCTCAGAGCCTAGTAAAATAAAATAAAAATCTCATACTTTTGCCCCCCGTAGCTCTGGAAAATGTGTGCAATAAGGTTGCTATTCGGTCAAGTGCTACAAGAACGGGAGAGCTCTGAACTTGAAGTAAAGTTTTGGGCTAATATTTTGGGTATTACCTGGGACAGTATTTTTGGAATAAAAACTTTGATTCCTGCCTTTTTGAGTGTTTAGTTAACTTCTGGGCCCAGAGGGAAAACAAACAAAAATCAAGTTCTATAATGAGGAAAGGGAGCTTTAAATATTTGGAGAAATTAATCCTCATATCTATGTATAGATCTGCTCTTAAATTACTGTGCACTCACACAAGTGCCTCAGACTCCTCTACTCAAGTTTTCTCCTACCTTGGGAACCTTTTTACAACGTCTGCGAGTCCTGTGTGGCCCCACGTCAGCATTTAGCTTACCGGTACTTACCGTAACACCACATTTGATAATCGCCTCCACTAACTGCCAGTACTGGGAGCCTGAAAACCTGGACCAGTACCTAGAAGAGAGGTAGCAACGAAGGAGAGGATGCGACTCGAGGGACCTCTAGGAAGGGTTGAGTGTTACCACGTGGCCACTGGGGGCAACTTGCCACCCAACAAAACGGGCTCTACCTCCAGCCTGCCCAGGTTTGATGAACTCCTGCTCATGGTTCTTCTCTACCAAGCTGTATATTCTTTCAAAAATCCACTTCTATATTGCTTTTAAAATATGTAACTTTTCAACAGAGTGAAGTCACTGAGTGCATGTCCGGGTGGTAGTAACAGGGCCAGCTCTGGAGTCAGCTGCCAGGTTGCAAACCCAGTTTTCCACTTGCTCTCTGTTTTATCCTGGCTAGTTCTTACCTCTCTGTGCCTCAGTTTCCCCCTAAGTAAAATGTATCTCTCTCAAAGGCTGTGGGAGAGCTGTATAGAGAGAAAGCCCGTAGGACAGTGGCTGGCAAGCACAGCTGTTGTGTAAGCATCAGCTATTATTACCAGTCGGGTGGTTGGGGTAAGAAAAATGCTGCATAGCATCCAAGTGGCTTAGTTACCAAGTTGACCCTAATGGAATTCACAAGTCAACAGGAGACAGGGAGAAAGTTCACTTAGCTTTTTAAACCCCAAACTTGCACTGCTGTGGTTTCGCTGTATTCCTCATAGGCCCGTTTATTTATTCTGACATTCTGGATTACAAGAATCTTCGGGAGATCGTGGTAAACAACCGCATCACCTGGTTGTTTCATTATAGCGCTTTGCTCAGTGCCGTTGGAGAAGCAAACGTATCCTTGGCCAGAGCCGTAAATATCACTGGTAAGTTTCTGGGTCCTGCCCAGAATGACCTGTTTGCTGTTTTTTTTACTTCATCGGTTAGAGACTTTTCAGACGGTGATCACGTCTGTTCGTTTCAGGATTGCATAACGTCCTGGATGTTGCAGCAGAGCACAGTTTGCGATTGTTTGTGCCTAGCACGATCGGAGCTTTCGGACCTACTTCTCCCCGGAATCCAACTCCCGATCTCTGTATTCAGAGGCCCAGGACTATCTACGGGGTGTCCAAGGTCCATGCAGAGCTCATGGGAGAAGTAAGCATTGCTTGGCATGTCGTCTCAGTGTTGCCTTTTCTGTTTGTGTTTGCCTCCAACTCTTGCTGATTCATCCTTGGAGGGGACTTGTCCCCACCACCTCCCCCTTCCCAGCCCCCAGAAGTGCCCCTAAACTGATTGTGTTTGCCAAGTGGCAGGTCCTGATAGCTCCAGAACTCCTTAGCCCTTGGCCACATGATAACACTCAACCCTTCCTAGAGGCCCCTCGAATGGCACCCTCTCCTTCGTTGCTGCCTCTCTTCTGTGTACTGGTCCAGGCTCCCAGTACTGGCAGTTACTGGAGGTGATTTTAAAACTTTGTGTTCTAGAGAATGTCAGATGACTTTGGGATTTAGTTTTTCAAATGATCATTGTCTTTGTACAGCTAATGTTGGTGTCTCCTCCCTTAGCTGATATATCAGTTATTGCTTTCCTCTCCCACTGTCCCCGCCCCCCTCCATGCACTTTCCAATGCTGCACAGAGGGACCCTGCCTGTGGAGGACTGTTCAGGACAATGAGCAGGGACTTGCTTCCAAACAAAGTCGGAAATCCCTAATGTGGTGGGTTGATGGATTATTTACCGTGTTAATAGGTCACCAGAGTGATAATTTTTTGAAGATAAAAGCCTCAGGGTTATTTATTAAAGAAAAATGAGTGATTCTTAGAAATCCTACAGTCTCCTTTCCTTTAGGAGTATTTTAATAGAGCTGCATGGAAAGATCTTTCACCAAAAAAGAAGCGTTCTTGTTTTGTTTTGTTTTTTTTAACTTTGTTCTATTTGATTTAGAAGATTGGTTTTAAAGTAGTTCTTCTCTTCTCTGTAGTATTATCATTACCGGTATGGGTTAGATTTCCGATGCCTGAGATACCCTGGAATCATCTCCTCGGACTCCCAGCCTGGTGGAGGAACAACTGGTGAGTGTCGTTTTCTGTTTCTGTCCCACATAAGATGGGCTTTCTTAGTGCTGTGAAGACGTGAGGGACCGGCCATCTTTTTAGCCATGTGCTGACAGAGGTCCTGCGTCCCCACTGGGAGGAGCATCTGGGCAGCTCACGAAATCCTACTGACTTGAACTTGTTAAGGGCCACTTGTCCTGGTGCTCCAAATCCAGCTCAGGATTGGCCACCCACAGTGCTGGAATCCGATAGTGTTTGAGGACATATTTGTCACCTGCAATGTAGGAAGACACCAAATAGGAAATAGCAGTTTTTTTAATACAACCTTTGTTTCATCATGCAGAGAGCTTTGTTTCTTTTTTTTTTCATTTTTTATTATTTTTTTTAATGTTTATTTATTTTTGATAGAGAGTACGAGCGGGAGAGGGACAGAGAGAGAGGGAGACACAGAATCTAAAGCAATGCTGACAGCTCAGAGCTCGATGTGGGGCTCAAACTCAAGGACTGTGAGATCATGACCTGAGCTGAGTCAGATGCTTAACTGACTAAGCCACCCAGGTGCCCCGAGAGCTTTGTTTCTTAATGCAGAAAGTAGACTGTATGCATTGCATATTTTATTTTATTTGTTATGATTTAAAAAATATTTTAGTTAACATACAGTGCAATATTGGTTTCAGGAGTAGAAGCATTGTATATTTTAAAAGGAGCAAATGTATTATTATTATTATTATTATTAATTTGTACTCAAGCATGCATTATATTTAGTACCTCCATATGAGGAGCCTGAGATACAATATAAAAGATAAATCCTGACAAAATCTGAGGGATTTTAAAGGAGATTTGGATTTGGCTTGCTTTTGAAAAAGCTTTTGCCCTAACACAGTGCCTCTCCTGGGAACCCTTCAGGATCCTTGGTGTTTGTCAAAGGGTCTCAGAGGTCAACACCATTTTCATATCAACACTAAGATGTTTGCTCCTTTGTCACTTTCCTTTCCAAGAGCACGGAGGAGTTTGTCAGAGGCTGTGTGCTGTGTGGTGGCCCCATGGCCTGGACGCACAAGGGGCAGGAGGCTCCAATGTCTCCCGCTAAAGCCGTGCAGCGTAGAGATTGTCACATGAGTAAAACATGCCATTTTTTTCACTAAATTTTCCTTCATTTGGAAAATATGTTTTTCATATAAAATACCATATATATGAATACATGATGTGTTTACTGTCATTTTAAAGTGGAGTAATTTTTTTTAATTCTCAGTTAATTTCTGGTGCTGTAGATACTGATGTAACTCTCACTGAAGACCTCCTGGAAGGGGTCCTCAGTGCTGTTTAAGAGCTAAAGAAGTTCTGAGACTAAGGCCTGTGAGAACCACGGCTCTAATGCAAAGGGTTCATTTGCTGTTTTATTCTAAGAAGACCCACAGACAGGATTCTCTTTCAGACTATGCAGTCCAGATCTTTCACGATGCTATAAAGAATGGCAAATTTGAATGCAACCTGAAATCCAACACGCGGCTCCCAATGATGTATATTGATGACTGTCTGAGGGCCACCCTGGAAGTCATGGAGGCCCCGGCAGAGTCCCTCTCCATGAGGACCTACAACGTCAATGCCATGAGCTTCACTCCTGAGGACCTGGCCCAGGAGCTTCTCAAGCACATTCCAGAATTCCAGATCACGTACAAGGTGGATTCTGTTCGACAGGCCATAGGTTGGTACATTGTTGCAAACCCCATGAAAACCAAAGTTAAGCTTCAGTCTGCACTGGGAGTCCCCTGAGGACACAAAGCACGGAGGATAAGGAGGGTCCTGACACCTTCTGCAGAAGGAGCTGCTGTTGGACCAACAGATGCTACAGTTTGGGGAAATGATATCTAAAGGGGGTGGATAGTTCTATTCCAAATGAACAGCTGGTCAGCATTTCACCATTTTATAGTTAAAACAAGCAGACAGCGTAAGAAAACCTCCCTGGGATCTCCAATGCTGGGACTCTGCCACTGTAGCACCTTGGTGTCAGATTTTCATGGTGTGTCACAATTCACGGTGCCTGACAGGAGGCATGGAAGAGAATGTTCTAATCCAAGAAGGTGGCTGTGTTTGCACATAATGGCCCCTCTGTTCTGCTCAAAGGATGGCTTTCAAAGAGTGAATTTCTTTGGTGGTACCTTGTACAGTAGACCTTCATATAAAATGTTCTAGACCTTTTTGCAAATCTAGAGCCTGAATAACTTAAGCTTCTCTTCCGTGTCTTTTCCTAGCGGATAGTTGGCCGATGAACTTTGATGACAGCAATGCTCGGAAGGACTGGGGGTGGAAGCACGACTTTGACCTTCCAGAGCTGGTGACGACGATGTTGAACTTCCATGGCTCTGATACCAGAGTTGCCCAGGCTAACTGAAGGAATCCTAATGGAGAGCTCCTATATCCTGGACAGCTGTCAAGGGAAAACCATAACGACCCCAAGGTTATAGACCCTGAGGAACCTAGATTATGAGAGGTGGAAGGACTGATTGGAGGACATTTTGGCAGCTCATATTGAATTGCCAGATTGGAGAATCAAGTTGGCTTTTGCATTTTCAAAGTGCTGTAGGTTTGGTGGTAGGACTTCCCAATCTTTGCTGTTTGCCTAAACTTACCCAAACACACATATCACAGAATGAAGGCTTAAGTCATCATAGTTTCCATTTAGTTAATTAAGATGAAGTGACCATTTTGGGGAAAGTGGAAGTATGTGATGTTTGTCTTTAATTAAATTTAATTTACGTATCACTCCTAAGACTCCATTATTCTCTTGACTAGAGACCAAAGATTACATTTTAAAGACTATCTGAGATGATCTCCTAATTTATAAGTATACTTTGCTATCCCATCAGGACATTAAAAATGTTTGATATATAATCCCATGTTCATAATATACAAGAGGTTTTAATACTTCAACAATTATCACTTCTCATTTATTTTTCTGTAAAAAAAAAAAACCTGTCTGTAGGAAATTAGGATATCAAAGGTGATCTAACTAGTAATGAGTAGCACCTCCTACTTTGATTACCTTCCTGGTGGTGAGCTAAGTGTTGATTACCAAGACTATAATTCTCTCACCTGGCCATGTCAGTCTCCCTGAGGAGCATCTCTTAATATTCAGGTTTCTGGGCCCCAGCCTTTCAGATCGACTCAGCAAAGGGCGGTGGGAATCTCGAAGGGCCACCAGTTACTCTATTCCAGCTATGACCCACTGGGCCAGGTCCAAACACTATTTTCTAAAGAGAACTTTCCTTGTCACAGCCTTTGTAATACACACTTAGGCTAAGCTTTCAGAAGACTTGCTCTATATCCTCTGAAGCAATTCCTATGTAAATATACACAGATTGACTTTTTTCCCAGCTACCTCGGGATACCTGTGGAATCACTGGAGAGAGAAACTCCACAGATTCATCATAAGCATATTGGACAATAGCTGTCATGGACTAAAAGGCTTTTCTGTTATGTGCTTTCTGTCAATGTTTTGTATTTGGATTTTTTTTTTAAGTTTATTTTTGAGAGAGAGAGAGACAGTGCAAATGGAGGGGCAGAGAGAGAGGGAGATGCAGAATCCAAAACAGAGCCTGACTTGACTGACAAGCCATGAGATTGACCTGAACCAAAGTTGGATGCTTAAAAAAAAGCCACCTAGGTGCCCCCTATATTTGGTATTCTTAACTGCAGGGTAGAAAAGTGAACTTTTTTGGAGGCAAAACTGGATTTAAAATCTGTTTAACTTTTAACTAGAGAACTTCTAAATAATTAATTGTTTAAGTTATTTTGATAGAGTTTTTGGGAAGTGATTACCACGATAGGTTTAGCTAATATCCATCGTCTCCTAGAAATACAATAAAATGAAAGAAATAAAGAAAAAAATGAATAAAGAAAAAGTTCTTGTGATGAACACTCTTAGGATTGACCCTTAACAACTGTCATCGCTCCTACAGCAGTGGTAACTACAGTCATCACCGTGTACATTACACCCTGAGTACTTACTTCTCTTATCACTGGAAGTCTGTACCTTTTGACCACTTGTCTCCAATTTCCCCTTCCGCCATCCTACACCTCTGGTAACCACCATTCTGACTGACTTCTTTTTCTATGAGGCTGGATGGGTCTTTTCCCCCACATGTTAACTGAGGTCATCCAGTGTTTGTCTCTGTCTGACTTATTTCACTTAGCATAATGCCCCCAGGGTCCACCCATGTTGTTGCAAATGGTAGGATTTCCTCACTTTTTGTGGCTTGGTAAGATTCCATTGTGTATATATACCATGACTTCTTTATTCATGTATCTACCGATGGACACTTAGATGGTTTCCATGTCTTGGCTCTTGTAAATGATGTTGCTGTGGACATGGGAGTGCAAGTGTTTTCAACTTAGTGTTGGTTTTTTGGATCTATTCCCAGAAATAGAATTGCTCGATCACATGTTAGTTGTACTCTTACTTTTTGTGAGGATCCTCCATACTGTTTTCCACAGTGGCTGCACCAGTTTACAGTCCCACCAACAGTGCATAAGGGGTCCCTTTTCTCCACACCCTTGCCAGCATTTGTTATCTCTTGTCTTTTTGATGATGGCCATTCTAAGAGATGTGAGCTGATACCTCAGTGTGAGTTAATTTGCACCTCCCTAATGACTAGTGATTGAGCACCTTCTCATGTACTTGTTGGCCATCTGTATGTCTGAAGAGATATCTATGTAGGTACTATGCCCATTTTTGAATTGGGTTATTTGGTTTTTTGCTATTGAGTTGTATGAGTTCCTTATATATTTTGAACATTAACCCCTCATCAGATGTGTGGTCTGCAGATATTTTTCCTATTCTGTAGGTTGTCTTTTCACATTGTCGATGGCTTCTTTTGCTATGCAGAGCTTTTTAGTTTGATGTTTTTTATCTTGTTGCTTGAGCTTTAGGTGTTGCTGTCACATCCCAAAAAAGGAAATCCTTATCAAGATGTAAGTCAAGTCTTTTCTGTTGGGAGGGTCCAGGGGCCATCTTCAGCCTTGGCTATAAATTAGCCCCCTGCCTGTATGTGTAAGCACAGGAACGCCCCATGCATGGTATTGGCTTTGCTCTGGGGGCAGTTAGCTCTTCCCACCTGCTTCTCACTTCAGCCACTGCTGGGACACACAGCTTCCAGCATCTGATCAGGTGGGACTGGAAGACACTCGCTACAGTGCGCAGGGCTGTGATTCAATGCCTTGCCCGGGTGTGAGCAAACCAGGCTCAAAGGCTGGCAAATTTTCTTGTTTCAGGATCTAGATCAGGCAGATCTATCTATACCCTGCCAAGGCCCTTAGTCAGAGTACATCCCCAACTTGGTTCTGCAGGTGAGCAGTGCTGCTGGTTGGGATTACTACTTGGGTACTGCAGGTATGAACTTGGTCTGACAAACTCTGTGGGGTGTGTTTCTTGCCCCTCCGCCCTTCTGTCACAATCAAATTCGCTGTAGCTGAGTGAGCCCTGCAGATTCCCCAGCAATCCCTGCGGTGCAAGTTTAGAGTAGAGGCTCCTGCCAAGTGACCCGCAATGCTGTGTGTGGCTGGTTGTTACCTTTGGGTTCTCTTCCTCCTAGAAGAACCAAGAGGCTTAAGGCAGGCCTTTCTGTGTGGTGCTGCACTGGCCCTGGGGGAGGGGTGGTGTGTTCAACGTGTAGCTGCTCCCCTTACCCTTCTAATGCAGCATGTCTTGGTCTCTGTGGTGTGAGGTTAGAGGAGAGGTGTGCTTCCTCCTCACCCCTCTGTTCTAGGATTCTCTCAGTGGCATCTTGTTCTCAAAGAGTCATTAGTTCTTACAAGGGTGAGCAAAGTCAGGAACAACTCCTTCCCCTCCCCCATAGTCTTCTGTTAAGTTTCTCAAAATCCACATATGAGTGAAAACATATGGTATCTGTCTTTCTCTGACTGACTTATTTCACTTAGCATCATACCCTCAAGTTCCATCCACATTACTGCAAATGGCAGGATTTCACTGCCAAATAGTATTCCATTGTATATATAAACCACATCTTCTTTATCCATTCATCGGTTGATGGACTTTTAGACTCTTTCCATAATTTGGCTATTGTCGAAAATGCTACTACAAAGATTGGGGTACATGTGCCCCTATGAATCAGCACTCCTGTATCCCCTGGGTAGATTCCTAGCAGTGCTATTGCTGGGTCATAGGGTAGTACTATTTTTAATTTTTTGAGTAACTTCTCCATACTTTTTTCCAGAGAAGCTGCACCGGTTTGCATTCCCACCAACAGTGCAAGAGGGTTCCCATTACTCCACATCCTCACCAGCATCTATAGGCTCCTAATTTGTTCATTTTAGCCACTCTGACCAGCATGAGGTGGTATCTCAGTGTGGTTTTGATTTGTATTTCCCTGATGATGAATGACATTGAGCATTGTTTCATGTGTCTTATTGGCCATCTGGATGTCTTCTTTGGAAAAGTGTCTATTTATGTCTTCTGCCCATTTATCCACTGGATTATTTGTTTATCGGGTGTGCAGTTTGGTGAGTTCTTTGTAGATTGTGGATACTAGCCCTTTATCCAATATGTCATTTGCAAATATATTTTCCCATTTTGTTGGTTGTCTTTTAGTTTTTTTGATTTTTTCCTTTGCAGTGCAGAAGCTTTTTATCTTGATGAGGTCCCAGTAGTTCATTTTTGCTTTTAATTCCCTTGCCTTTGGAAATGTGTCAAGGAAGAAATTGCTGCAGTTGAGGTCAAAGAGATTGTTGCCTGCTTTCTCCTCTAGGGTTTTGATGGTTTCCTGTCTCACAGTCAGGTCTTTCATCCATTTTGGGTTTATTTTTATGTATGATGTAAGAAAGTGGTCTAGTTTCATTCTTCTGCATGTTGCTGTCCAGTTCTCCCAGCACCATTTGCTAAAGAGGCTGACTTTTTTCCACTGGATACTCATAGACATGTGATACTCTTTCCTGCTTTGTCAAAGATTAGTTGGCCATACACTTGTGGGTCCAATTCTGAGTTCTTTACTCTATTCCATTGGTCTATGTGTCTGTTTTTGTGCCAATACCATACTGTCTTGATGATGACAGCTTTGTAGTAGAGACTAAAGTCTGGGATTGTGATGCCTCCCATTTTGGTTTTCTTCTTCAATATTACTTTGGCTATTCAGGGTCTTTTGTGGTTGCATACAATTTTAGGATTGTTGTTCTAGCTTTGAGAAGAATGCTGGTGCAATTTTGATTGGGATTGCATTAAATGTGTAGATTGCTTCGGGTAGTGTTGACATTTTAACAATATTTATTCTTCTAATCCATGAACATGGAATGTTTTTCCATTTCTTTGTGTCTTCTTCAATTTCCTTCATAAGCTTTCTATAGTTTTCAGCATACAGATCTCTTACATCTTTGATTAGGTTTATTCCTAGGCATTTTATGGTTCTTGGTGCAATTGTAAATGGGATCAGTTTCTTCATTTCTCTTTCTGTTGCTTCATTATTGGTGTATAAAACTGCAACTGATTTCTGTACATTGATTTTGTACCCTATGGCTTTGCTGAATCCTGTATCAGTTCTAGCAGACTTTTGGTGGAGTCTGTTGGGTTTTCCATGTAATGTATCATGTTGTTTGCAAAAAGTAAAAGCTTGACTTCCTCTTTGCCTATTTTGATGCCTTTTATTTCATTTTGTTGTCTGATTGCTGATGCTGGGACTTCCAGCACTATGTTAAACAACAGTGGTGAGAGTGGACATCCCTGTCATGTTCCTGATCTCAGGGGGAAAGCTCTCAGTTTTTCCCCATTGAGGATGATATTAGCTGTGGGCTTTTCATAGATGGCTTTTATGATGTTTAAGTATGTTCCTTCTATCCTGACTTTCTTGAGGGTTTTTATTAAGAAACGATGCTGTATTTTGTCAAATGCTTTTTCTGCATCTATTGACAGGATCGTATGGCTCTTATCTTTTCTTTTGTTAATGTGATGTATCACATTGATTGATTTGCAAATATTGAGCCAGCCCTGCAGCCCAGGAATGAATCCTACTTTATCATGGTGAATAATTTGTTTTATATGCTGTTGAATTTGATTTGATAGTATCTTTCTGAGAATTTTTGCATCCATATTCATCAGAGATACTGGCCTATAGTTCTCTTTATTTGCTGGGTTTCTGTCTGGTTTGGGAATCAAAGTTATGCTGGCTTCATAGAAAAAGGCCAGAAATTTTGCTTCCATTTCTGTTTTTTGGAACAGCTTGAGAAGGATAGGTATTAAGTCTGCTTTAAATGTCTGGTAGAATTCCCCAGGGAAGCCATCTGGTCTGGGACTCTTATTTTTTGGGAGACTTTTGACAACTGATTCAATTTCTTCTAGTTATAGGTCTGTTCAAATTTTCTATTTCTTCCCATTGAAGTGTGTGTGGGTGTTTAGGAATTTGTCCATTTCTTCCAGGTTGTCCAGTTTGTTGGCATATAATTTTTCATAGTATTCCCTGATAATTGCTTGTATTTCTGAGGGATTGGTTGTAATAAATCCATTTTCACTTGTGACTTTATTGATTTGGGTCCTCTTTCTCTTCTTTTTGAGAAGCCTGGCAAGAGGTTTATCAATTTTGTTTATTTTGTCAAAAAACCAACTCTTGGTTTCTTTGATCTGTTCTACTGTTTTGTTTGGATTCTATATTGTTTATTTCTTCCCTGATCTTTATTATTTCTCTTCTTCTGCTGGGTTTGGGGTGTTCTTGCTGCTCTGCTTCTAGTTCCTTTAGGTGCGCTGTTAGATTTTGTATTTGCGCTTTTTCTTGTTTCTTGAAATAGGCCTGAATTGAAGTGTTTTTTCCTCTTAAGACTGTCTTTGCTGCATCCCAAAGGGTTTGGATTCTTGTATTTTCATTTTCATTTGTTTCCATATATTTTTAAATTTCTTCTTTAATTGCCTGGTGGACTCATTCATTCTTTAGTAGGATGTTCTTCAACCTCCATGCTTTTGGAGGTTTTCCAGACTTTTTCCTGTGGTTGATTTTAAGTTTCATAGACATGTGATCAGAAAGTGTGCATGGTATGATCTCAGTTCTTTTATATTTATTGAGAGCTGTTTTGTGACCCAGTATGTGATCTACCTTGGAGAATGTACCATGTGCACTTGAGAAGAAAGTATATTCTGCTGCTTTGGGATGTAGAGTTCTAAATATATGTCAAGTCCATCTCTTCCACTGTATTATTCAAGGCCATTGTTTCTTTACTGATCCTCTGTCTAGATGATCTGTCCATTGCTGTAAGTGGAGTATTAAAGTCTCCTGCAATTAGCACATTCTTATCAATAAAATTGCTCATGTTTGTGATTGTTTTATATATTTAGGTGCTATGAATTCTGTGCATAGACATTTATAATTGTTAGCTCTTCCTGATGGATGGACCCTGTAATTTTTATATAACGCCCTTCTTCGTCTCTTGTTACAGCCTTTAAAGTCTAGTTTGTCTGATATAAGTATGGCTACTCCAGCTTTCTTTTGACTTCCAGTAGCGTGATAGATAGTTCTCCATCCCTCACTTTCAATCTGAAGGTGTCCTCAGGCCTAAAATGAGTCTCATAAACAGCAAATAGATGGATTTTGTTTTTTATCCATTCTGCTACCCTATATCTTTTGATTGGAACATTTAGTCAGTTTACATTCAGTGTTGTTACTGAAAAATATGCGTTTAGAGTCATTGTGTTCTCTATAGGTTTCATGCTTGTGGTAATGTCTCTGGGACTTTGTGATCCTTGCAACATTTCACTCACAGAGGCCCCCTTCAGATCTCTTGTAGGGTTGGTTTAGTGGTGATGAATTCCTTCAATTTTTGTTTGTTTGGGAAAACCTTTATCTCTCCTTCTGTTCTGAATGACCAGCTTGCTTGATAGAGGATTCTTGGCTGCATATTTTTCCTGTTCATCACATTGAAGATTTCCTGCCATTCCTTTCTAGCCTGCCAAGTTTCAGTATATAGGTCTGTCACCACTCTGATATGTTTCCCTTTGTGTGTTAGGGCCCTTTTTCTCCGTAGCTGCTTTCAGAATTGTCTCTTTGTCCTTATATTTTGCCAATTTCACTATGATATATCATGCAGAAGATCGATTCAAGTTGCATCTGAGGGCAGTTCCCTGTGCCTTTTGGATTTCAATGTCTGTGTCCTTCCTCAGATTAGGGAAGTTCTCACCTATGATTTCTTGAAGTATACCTTCAGACCCTTTCCCTCTCTCTCTTCTGGAATTCCTATGATACTGATATTGTTCCACTTGATTGCATCACTTATTTCTCTAATTCTCCCCTCATGCTCCTGGATTTTTATCTCTCTTTTTCTCAACTTCTTCTTTTTCCATAATTTAATCTTCTAATTCACGTATTTCCCCTTCTGCCTCTTCAATTCATGCTGTGGCCACCTCCATTTTATTTTGCACCTCATTTATAGCATTTTTAAATTCATCCTATTTTTAAAATCCTTGATCTCTACAGCAGTAGAGTCTCTGCTGTCTTCTATGCTTTTTTCAAGCCGAGCAATTAATTTTATTCTAAAAATTATTCTAAATTCTTGTTCAGTTATGTTACTTATATCTGTTGTGATCAAATCTTTAGCTGTCACTTCTTCTTGGAAATTCTTTTGAGGAGAATACTTCCGTTACATCATTTTGGGTAGTTTTCTGTCCCTTATGAGTTTTAAAAGCTTGTTGTGTGCTCTGCACCTGCGAGTACTGCTATATTAAAGAGGGGTTCATACGTCGTCCAGGGCCTGGCCATTCAGGAGGTGTTTTTTGGAGAATGTTGCTCTCTGTTGTTATGACTTTGGTTATTTTATTTCCCTACTCGTAGTGATGTTTTGGGCCCTCCACCAGGTGTGCTTTGATTTGTTCCTTGAAGTAGCCCTGGAAAGGAAAACAAAGAAACAGGAAATAAAAACATGCAAACCCACAAACAAATAAAACAAGCAGCCAAAAACAATCTAAAAACAAAACACCAGAAACTCCAGCTACAAATAAAGAACAAGGGGAAGCTATGCTGATGGCAGAGCACATACAAAGAGAGAAATGACGGGCCGGGGAGGTGGGGGAAGAAAAACATTGGCTAGGCAGAGAGACTTAAAGGCTTAATCAAGACAGAGAAAAAGGAAAATAAGGAAGGAGTCAGGGGAAAAAGAAACAAAGATAAAGTTACTCAGATAGAGAAACTATATGGCTTGATTATTCCACAGAGAGAGAAAGGAAATAAGGAGGTGTAGAACATGTATCAAGAGAATGGATTAAACATGGCTGTTTAAACAAACCAATAACCAGAGTAACCAGCCTAGAGGAGGGAAGAGATAAGAAGGAGAAACAGGAAAATATATCTAAATAACAAAAATTGTCCTAGTAACCCAGGCAGTGGCCGCAGCGCTGGTCTGGAGGAGGGGGTGGTCTGGTTGTACAGGCTCTAGCCTGCCCCCAGTAGATAAGTACACAGTTCCCAGGAGTGGAGGGTGTGGTTTGGTGTAAGCTGGTCCCGCCTCCACTGTGAGCCCTGTGGGCGGATCCCTGAGGCCCCAACTTGGTGGTGGTGGCGAGAAAAATGGTAACCCCCCCAACCCGTCACTTCTTCATGGACCGGGTGTCCCAAGTCACTTCTTTGGAGCCCTCCTCACTGGGGTGCTGGCGCAGACGAGGTGTTCCTTCTCCCTCCTCCGACTCCTGTGCCCCAGAGCTTGGCTGGGATTGAAACTCCCACTCCCTGTGCCCCTGGTATCGGGGAATCGCCTCTCTCTATGCTGCCGGATATGTGGTCCTGGCTGTTTTTTCCTGTGCCACAGCACTTCAGGGGAGGGGACTGGTTTCTCCTGCTGTGGGCCTGTGACCCTGACCCACCACCTAACCGGAGGTGGCTCCCCCCTCCCCAGATGGGCAAACAGGGCAGCCGGCCTAGTCCAAAGAGAGCCCTGCAGTTAGAGATGAGATCCCTCTCCGTCCCTGTCACAGGTTTTTTTCTCATGTCCAGATACAGTCCTACGCTTCCCCAGCCGCTCTTTCTCTTCCCTTTGTCTCTCTGCAGAAGGGACCTGTTTCATCCCCCTAGTTGACAATCACCCACCTATGGTCTGTCAGGTTTTCCCAGTTTCTCCCTGGCAGACTCCGTCTCTTTTCCTTCCAGAATCTTGAGGTTCAAAATCCTTTGGCTTCAGTCTTTCTTTGACAGACGCGGAAGTACCAATCCCCCTACTTCACCATGTTGGCTGCCTTCTAGATAACTGTGTTTCAAAGCTCATTTATTATTGTTCACAGTTTGAAAAATAGTTCTTAAACTATCCTAATTTACTCTGTATTATTGTAAAGAAATAGAAATGAATTCTCTCCATGAGAAGGGAAGAAGCAACTGACTTGAGGTTGACCTTTCATTCCTTAGACCTTAGTCTTGCAGTGTTTCCACCAGCGTCCTTAGATGACCACATAATGGAGGTCTTTTGGAGGGATTTGTTCTAGAATGGCTACGATGTGCCTCTGTGTCACTCCACAGTCAACGCGGCCTCATGGCTGCCATCAGGAATGTTCAACATTGAGAAGCAGGCTCTGGACAGATAGTATTATTGCCCTGTTTTGGACATTTCCTATAGAATGGGGCGGATGCTCATCGTTTTTTAATTCACATAGGCCGGGTTGCTGATTTGTTACCACATTTTACGGTAAGGGCATGAGTCTTTAAAAACAAACAAACAAAATCCTTTTACATCTTTTCAAAATATTAAAGAATTCAGACAAAGATATATAATGAAAAAAGTTGTCTTCTCTAAACCCAATCAATAAGTGATGTTAACAGCATAATGTATATAGTATATCTATACTATATTATAGTATCAGATGATCAAACTTTTTTTCTTTTTTAAACTGTAAAAGGGCGAAGACAACATTGCCAAACATTTTGAGAATCATTTACAACTTTTGCCACCTAATACACTAGCTGTCTTTTAATATTTCCATTCAGTCTTCTCATGTGTGTTCCAAATAAATGTAGTTTTAATGTTTACCATTTAAAAATAGCTGCTTTGGGGTGCCTGGGTGGCTCAGTCGGTTAAGAGTCCGACTCTGGCTCAGGTCATGATCTCACGGTTCATGGGTTCGAGCCCCGCGTCAGGCTCTGTGCTGACAGCTAGCTCAGAGTCTGGAGATTGCTTCAAATTCTTTGTCTCCCTCTCCCTCTGACCCTCCCCTGCTCACACTGCCTCTCTCTCTCAGAAATAAGTGAAACATTAAAAAATTAAAAAAATAAATAAAAATAAAAATAGCTGCTTAATAATCCATTGAATAGAATACCATAATTATGTAACAGTTTTACATTTTAATTACTTTTCTTAGGAACCTATAAATACAATTGCTTGGCCAAAGTATAGAAAAACTTTATTTGCCCTTTAATTTTATGTAGTCAAATGCTATTGAGGGACACCTGGATGGTTCAGGATAAGACTCTGACTCTTAATTTTGCCTCAGGTCATGATCTCACAGTTTGGGAGATAGAGCCCCACACTGATAGCACAGAGCCTGCTTGGGATTCTTTCTTTCCCTCTCCTCTCCCACTTGTACTCACTCTCTCAATATAAATAGACATTTTTTTTAAATGAAAAAAAAAAACGCTATTGAGAAAGAATTGAATTAATTTATGAAATAAGAAATTCTACTCTACCATCAACGTTTCTTCTTATAGTGCATTTTTATTTTATTTTAATTTAATTTTTTAACATTTATTTCTGAGAGAGAGACAGTGTGAGCAGGGGAGGGTCAGAGAGAGAGACACAGAATCTGAAGAAGGCTCCAGGTGCTGAGCTAGCTGTCAGCACAGAGATGGATGCAGGACTCGAACCCACTAACCGTGAGATCATGACCTGAGCTGAAGTCGGACGCTTAACCAACTGAGCCACCCAGGTGCCCCATGGTACATTTTTATTTACCAAGATATGGTCTACATTTCTTTAAATGTTTTACTTAAAAAAAAAAAGTGTTTTTTTTTAAGTCTGGGGAATATAAACTTAGTTTTTTGCTGGAGAATCTTAGGAATCTAATTGAAAGAGAGTTGAGGGGCCCCTGGGAGGCTCAGTTGGTTGAGCATCTGACTTCAGCTCAGGTCATGATCTCACGGTTCATGAGTTCGAGCCCCACATTGGGTTCTGTGCTGACAGCTCAGACCTGGAACCTGCTTCAAGTTCTCTGTGTGTGTCTCTCTCTGCTTCTCCCCCACTCACACTTTGTGTCTCTCTCTCAAAAATGAATAAACACTAAAAAAGAAATTTAAAAAAGAGATTTCAACTAATGTGATAAAGATACCAGGTCTCTAGCTCAGGATATTGGTTCCATAAGTCACTCATGAGATAGTAATCCTGTTTTTAAATCACATTTTATTAAGATAATTTTGAGTACTCACTGTTTTGAAAATAGACATATGTCAGCTTTTGTGGTTCTAATATGTGTGCTTGACTATGAGAGGACTAAATTAAAAAGGCAATGCCTCATCTTTCCACTGTGAAGATCCCCCAAAGGCTTTCTGCCCAACATAAATATATAGCTTTTAGGGTTGCAGAGGAGATGATAAAATATATACCTTTAATATTAGTTGTGTGTTTTAAATTTGTTCTTCTATTAACCAAGAAATGAGATTTTCCCTCCTTATAGTCACCTTTCATGGATGTTATTCAAACATCAAATTCACTTTTGAGATTGACTTTTGTATTTTCACAAATCAGGAGCAAATAATCTTTTGTTCCAATTTGTTTGACATGCAGCATTTTGTTTTGTTTTAAGTAAACTTTATCCCCAACTTGGGGCTTGAACTCATGACCCTGAGATCAAGAGTCACATGTTCTACCGACTGAGCCAGGTAGGCATCCCCACATGCATTGTTTAATCCATGTGTGATGCTGTGGGTGGAAATTGATTCCCCAACCACAAGTACCCCTCTGCATAATACCATTCAAAACCCATCCTGTGGTTACCATACACCGTCACTCAACAGTATTGCTTTCAGGGATTTTTAAACTACACCTAACACTTGAAATTGTAGCTTCATGATCCCAGGGAGCATTAGCAAATACATTAATTTACCTTCTCTTCTACCACCACCTGGTAATTAGCATCACTGAAGGTTGTCTGAGGCTAAAAATAGATTTCCACCAACAGCATTCTTTTCAGGTTATTGACCTTGCTTGTGCTTAGAGTATTGAAAAGACTGTTAAGTCTCATTTATAAAGCGAGACTCTCTACAGAATACTTTTGGAAGAAAATTTTGCCTTATATTGGGGCATATGTAATATACTCTCTATTGATGTATTTGTTTGAAGTCCTTGAGAAATAAAAGATTTAAGAAATTTATTAACAAGAAACAAACATTTTTATTTTGCCCAGTTCTTTATTTAAATTTAACTGTAATTCGCATGTAACTTCAGGAATCTATATAGATTATTGAGAAAAGTTTAAGGATAATTTAGTGTGCAAGAATTCACCAGAGTAAGCTTCCCTCCCTCAAAGATTGTCCTTTCCCATTTTTTTCACATTCAAGGCACTGAGAAAATATATCATTAAAAGGATAATTTTAAAATGTCATTAGAATATGCTATTTTTTGTAACACACCATTTTTCCACTAAGAAAGAAAAAACGTTTCCAATTAAACACACAATACTTTTACAGAAAAAGAGAAATAGTCAAATGCATATTTGGTATGCCTAAGACTTTGAGTCTGACTTTTCCGAATCTCTTTTGACACAGATGTTTCTTTTTACCCAGAGTTATTCTCTTAGCCAATGGGAGTGTTGATGATAGGGCATTTCTTAAAAGAATTCATAAAAACTAAAAATCATTGGTGCTGTAAATCAGCTTTACGATTATATCCAGTTAGTGTACTTCTGAACCTGCTTCAGGAGTGTGGCTACATAGATCTGATTCACCCCACACTGCACCTCTCTGGCTCCCAAGAGTTTGAAAGCTGACACCCACCGTGCAGATATCTGGGCTGTGCTTTTGAAGGTGCCTGTGTAGGCGGTGCCAACACTGTTAACACTGCCACCTGGTCAAAAGCAGTTACAAGGTACAGTCTGATTTCAGAGACATTCAAGTGTGGACGAAAATGTTGAGTCTTGGCATAGGTAGCCATGATGGATAGACATGGTTGCATTTGTACCACTGGAGTCCAAGGGCAGCCCCCACCCTGCTCTGGCTGCCACCTGAGAACTGAAGAGAAGAAGAAGGAAGCTCGGCCAGAGTTGGCCACTGTTGGGCCAACTATCTGCCTTTTACATTGCTGGGAGGGTGAACGGGTAAGGTGGGAGCCAGACTTGTCGCTAAGGATGGGGAGACATTAAAGTTCTAATGAAGACAAGCCAATATTTCTATTTCTTTTTTTCCTTTAAAGAAACTAGTGTCAAAATACTTTTCTTAAAATTGTTTAGCACGTCCCTATGAAAGCAAAATTAGTTGCTTGTCTTGCTGGGAAATACATAATTGTTAAATAACAGATTCCATTCGGTGAAATACGTAGAACCTACGACAACAGCTTGAAAATGCCTAGTTTCCTCCTTAAGCCCCAGAGTTGTTTGAGAAAAGAAAATTTGCTAAATATCTGCAATATGCTTTGAAACTAATATTGCAATGTTTACCAAGTTCTGGAAATGAAGTGCTTTGCTGACATATTTCATCAGTCTTGAAACAGATGGGATTCTGTATAAAAGGGAGAAATGAATAATTTTTGAGAATATGTTTTAATAAAAGACTTAAAAACTGTCCCTGTTAGTGTTGAATTCCTGTCATGCGGTAATAGTTTATATAATTGTATGGAAACCCTTTGGGTTTGGCCGAGGGTCCTAGCAGAGTGAGCCCTCCATTCCTCCTTTCTGAGCCCAACACTAATTACCCTCCTTCTGCAGACTCCCGAGTGGGTCTGGGAGTAGGAGGAGGGACTTTCCTAAGCCTGCTAGACCTCAGGACACTTCCTCTCAAACCCTCTGGGCCTGGCCCAGCCTCTGCACCACCCCTCAGACTCCGTAACACTTGAGCCTCACCCCCTGCAGTGCCTTTCACTTGTTTTTCCTCCCCAAAAATCCAGGGATGGGGGTTGGTGGGGATGAGACCTGTCAAGGGGGGCAGGAGAGGGACAGGCTTTCAGGAATCCTTTATTCTTTTAGTAATAATAATACCAATACTGGGGAAACAAGTGGGAGAAAACCAGACCATTAAATCCCCCTGCTCCCCAGAAAAATCCATTTTAATTCTGATGGACATTTGGGTTGTTTCCAGTTTGAGGCTATTATGAATAGGGGTGTCATGAGCTTTCTTTTTTTTTTTATTTTTTTATTTTTTTAAATGTTTGTTTATTTTTGAGAGATAAAGAGGCAGAGCACAAGTGGGAGAGGGGCAGAGAGATACAGAGACAGAATCTGAAGCAGGCTCCAGGCTCTAAGCTGTCAGCATAGAGCCCAACGTGGGTCTGGAACCCACGAGCCTGAGATCATAACCTGAGCCAGATGCTTAACCAACTGAGCCACCAATGCGCCCTGTGACCTTTCTTGTCTGTGTCTGTTGGTGAATGTAAGTTTGCAATTCTGTTGAGTGTAGGCCTAGGGTCTGTAGCATACACTGGGTCATAGTGTAAGTTCACCATTGGTGTATCCTACCTAACAGTGCCAATGAACAGTATGTGAGCTCTGCACATCCTTGCTAACATTTAGTATTGGCAGGATCATTAATTTCAGTTATTCTGGTGAATGACTAGTAAGATCTCATTGTGTTTCTTATTTCTTTGTCTAATTTCTACTGAGATATATATGCATGAGAATGTACAAATTCTATGGGCAGAGGAGCTTGGTTAAATTTGTTTTTAGAGCTTAATAAAATTGTTTTAATCACTTTAATAGCATTTATTATTTAGAGCAGTTTTAGATTCACAGCAAAATGGGATGGAAAGTACAGAGTTCCCATATACCCTCTGGTCCCCACATGAGGAACCTCCCTCACTATGAACGTCCCCCACCAGAGTGGTACATTTGGCACAATCGGGGATCCTACCACATTGACACATAATGACCCAAAGTCCATAGTTTATTATCAGGGCTCACTCTTGGCATTGCACATTCAATGGGTTTGTAAAAGTGTATAATGCAAGCATACAGCATTATGGTCTCATATAGAACAGTGTCACTGCCCTAGGAACCCTCTGTGTTCACACACCCCTCTCATCCCTCCAGGCAACCACACTGATTTTTTTTTTTTTTTTTGGGTCCATGGGTGGCCCTGAATATCATTGATTTTTTTTTTTTTATACTCTCCATAGTTTGGACTTTCCTAGAATGTCATATAGTTAGAATCATATGTTTGTAGCTTTTGCATATTGACTTCTTTCATTTAGTAATATGCACTTAAGTTTCTTTGGTGTCTTGTCACAACTTGATAGCTCATTTATTTTTAGTGGTAAATAATATTCCATTGTCTAGATGTACCACAGTTTATCCATTCCCCTTTTGAAGGACATCTTGGTTGCTTCCAAGCTTTGGCAATTATGAATAGAGATATTATAAACATCGTTGTGAAGGTTTTTGTGTGGATGTTATGTTTTCAACTGCTTTGGTTAAGTACCAACCAATGAAATTACTGGGTCATACAGTAAGAATGTTTAGTTTTGTCAGACACTGCCAAACTGACTTCCAAAATGGCAGTACTGTTTTGAGTTCCCACCAGCAACAAATGTCACATCTTTGGCAGCATTTGGTATTGCTAGTGTTTAGAAATTTGGCCTGATATAAACTATGGACAGTGGCTTAGTTGGTTAAGCGTCCAACTCTTGGTTTCAGCTCAGGTCCTGATCTCTCTTTGTGAGTTCGAGCCCCACATCTGGCTCCATGCTGACAATGGGGAGCCTGCTTGGGATTCTCTCTCTCTCTCTGTCTCTTTCTCAAAACAAATAAATAAACTTAAAAAAAGATTTTTTAAAACTTGGCCATTCTAATAGGTGTATGATGGTATTGTCATTTTGCTTTTTCAATTCCCTAATGATGTGTGATGTGAATATTTTTGCATATGCTTATTTGCCATCTGTAAATCTTCTTTAGTAAGGTGCTGTTCAGGTCTTTGCCCATTTTTTAGTTGGATTTTTCATTTTCTTATCATTGAGTTTTAAGTGTCCTTTTTGTATTTGGGATAACAATATTCTTTCCGAAGTGTCTTTTGCAAATATTTTCTCCCAGTCTGTGGCTTGTTACCTCATTCTCTTGACATTGTCTTTTGCAGAGCAGAAGCTTTTAATTTTAAAGAACTCTTGCCTAACAATTATTTCCTAGAACTTAATAAATTTTTACATACACATATCCTGTAGAGCCACCACCCAAATCAAGATATACAATATTTCTAGTACCCCAGAAGGTTACCTTCTCCTCTCACTTCCAAAAGTAAACCACTGTTCTAGGATTTATCATGGTTAGTTATCCCTGCTTTTCATTTTAAAAAATTTTTAAATGTTTTTTATTTATTTCTGAGAGAGAGAGAGAGAGAGATAGTGTGAGTAGGGGAGGGTCAGAGACAGAGGGAGATACAGAATCTGAAGCAGAATCCAGACTCTGAGCTAGCTGTCAGCACAGAGCCTGACACAGGGCTCGAACCCACAAACCGTGAGATCATGATCTGAGCCGAAGTCACGCTTAACCGATTGAGCCACCCAGACGCCCCAATTTTCCCTGCTTTTCAGCTTCACATAAATGAAATCATACAATTTGCACAAGTTTGTGTCCAGCTGCTTTTTCTCAATATATTGTTCCTTTTGAAATTATCATTACTGCATTAGAAGAATATCCCACAATCCATTTGCCTTATGTGGACATTTGGATTTTACCAATTTCCATAATGCTACTATGAACATCGTTGTACATGACTGTTAGTACACACACGCATGCATCTATGTGGTTCTATACCTATGTGTCAGATTGCTGGCACATTGGAGTGCATATCAAAACCAATTCAAATATTGAGGGGGGGTGATGTTCTTTACACCAACAGTGTTTATGTGGGTCACATTCCTACCAGCAGAGTTTGAGAATTCCAAATGCTCCATATTTTTGCCAGGACTTAGTGTTTCCTCTTTTTTGCACTTTAGCCATTCTGGTGGCTACATACTACTGTTTTCATTTTTGTGATTTTCAAAGTGATTTTCATTTTTATATCCCTGATGCAGTGGAATACTTTTCCATATGCTTAATGGCCTTTTGGGATATCTTCTTTTGTGAAATGTCTGTGCAAGCCATTTGCCCACTTTTTTCTTGTTGAGTTGTCTTTGTCTTTCTTATAATCTTCAGGAGCTATTTAGACAGATATTCTGAATGTAAGACTTTTGTTAGACATCCATGTTAAAAATGGCATCTCCTACTCTATGGATTGACTTTTACTCTTGATGAAATCTTTTGATTAGCAGAGGTTCTTAGGTTTGATGAAGTCCTGCTCATGAAACATGCCCTCTGTGGTTAGGGCTCCTTGTGTCCCCTTTGAGAAATTCTTTACCTATCTCAGAGTCATGATGATAATCTCTGTTATCTAGTAAGAGCTTTAGTGTTTCACTTTTCATATTTAGACTTACAACTTACCTGGAATTGCTGTGCATAGGCTGTCCATGTGTGGATCTGTTCCTGGACTGTGCATTTTGTTTCATTAGCCTCTTTGTCTATTCTTACACTAATGCCACACAATTACTTTAACTTTATAAAGAGTATTGAGAAAGAATATCTGACAGATAAAACCTCTCTCACCTTGTATTTCTTCTTCAAAAGTACCTTGGCTAAGGGCACCTAGGTGGCTCAGTTGGGAGAGCACACAACTCCTGATCCCAGAATGGTGAGTTTGAGCCCTATGTTGGATGTAGAGATTACTAAATAAAATAATGCTAATAAAAAAAAAAGTCTTGGCTATTCATGGCCCTTTGAATTTATATAAGATTTTTAAAAATCATCTGGTTAGTATCTTCAAAATATCTGTTGGACTTTTTATTGGGACTACATTGCATCTATAGATCAGTTTGGGAAACAATGACATCTGTATACAATTGAGTCTTTAAATCCACAAACAAGGCCAGTGTCCCAATTTCTTTACATTTTCTGCAATTTTTCTCAGTATCTGCTTTTCTTCTGCACAGAGAAAACTTATTCATCTCGTTAGATTTAGTCCTAGGTACTTCATTTTTTTCAATGCTATTTAAATAATATCTCTAGGGGCACCTGAGTGACTCAGTCGGTTAAGTTTTGGACTTTGCCTCAGGTCATGATCTTGTGGTTTGTAAGTTGGAGCCCCTTTTTGGGTTCTATGCTGACAGCTAAGAGCCTGGAGCCCGCTTCAGATTCTGTATCTCTCTCTCTCTCTCAAAAATAAATAAAACATTAAATTTTTAAAAATAAAAAATAAACATTAAACAATTAAATAGTATATCTAAAATTTTTATTTTGTTTTCTTTTTCTTCTGGAAATACAGTTGGCATTTGTACATTGGTCTGTCTAAATTCCTTATTAATTTTTATAGTTTACTTATAGATTCTTTTGGATTTTCTTTTTTTAAATACTCATGTCACTTATTAATCTTGGCAATTTTATTTCTTCTTTTCCAACCTTTATGCATTTCTTTATCTTGCATTTTAGCACTGAGTACGACTTTGAGCATGAGGTTGAATGGAAGTGATACCCGTAAGTATGTTTGCATGTTCCCATCTCAGCGGGGAGGCTTTTGAGATATCACCATTCAGCATAATATTTGCTGTAGGCTTTTTATAGATATCCTTTATCAGATTAAATAAAATCCTTTTCTGGTTTGCTCTAAGTGTTCTTACTATGAATTTTATCCAATGCTTTTTCTGCATCTATTAAAACAATTACATGAGTTTTCTCTTTATTCTGTGATGTGGCAGATTAAATAGATTAATTTTTGACAGTTAAATCAACTTGCATTCCTAGAGATACTAGTTTTCTCTACATTATTGGATTTGATTTGCTAATATTTTGTTTAGGATATTTGCACCTATGTTGATGAGGGACATTAGTCTGTAATTTTCCTTCTTTGTATGTCCTCATTAGGTTTTTGTTATCGAAATCATGCTGGCCTCACAAACATAAGATTATTCTGAAGGATGTAGAGAAGAGGGCAGACTGAGTTGACAACTTGAGACTAAGGAATGCCATGATGGTTAGCTCCCTGGGTTTTCTTTTTGCCTTGCATATCTTAGACTGGGTGCTAGAGAAGCTGGCAACTTGGAAATACCAATGGGTGCAGACTAAAGAGGCCCAAGAAAAGCTTGTTCTCTCTAGCCAGAGAACCAGGAAAGAGGCAACCTAACAAAACACAAAAAATTTAGAAAAAAAAATCACTCTATTGAAGGCAAACTCCACAGACAAAAATGTGGCCCAAGCCCCCAACACACGAACAAATGTCAAATGGAAAGCCTAGACTTCTACACTTGTCAGGCTATAAGAGAAGCTCAAAACCAATGTCCATCAACAGGACATAATGGACATTTATTGAACACTCCACCCAGCAAGAGCAGAATATACACTCTTTTCAAATGCCCATGGAACTCCAGCAAGATAGACCATATTCTTGTCCGTAAAGCAAACCTCAACGTATTCAAAAGGACTAACATCTTATAGGATGTGATCTCTAACTGCAATGGAGTCAAAGTAGAAACATGTAACAGAAAGATGACAGGAAAATATCTTAACACTTTGAAACTAAACAACACACTCTTAAATAATCCATGGGTACAGAAGGAAGTTTTAAAGAAATAAGTGATGGGGATTAAGGAGGACACTTGTCATAATGAGCATGGGTGTTGTATGGAAATGTTGAATCACTATACTGCACACCTGAAACTCACATTACTGTATGTTAACTAACTGGAATTTAAATAAAGACTTAAAATTTTTTTTTAAGATAAATAAGTGTTCCTTAAAAAAAAACTTTTTAAAAATACATTTAGATACAATTTAATGAATTTAAATATAACATACCAGAATTTGTGGGAAGCAGGTAAAGCAGTGTTGAGTTGAGCAGGAGATTTATAGCACTTAATGCCTATATTAGAAGAAAAGGAGAAGCCTCAAATCTGTCATCTAATGAGCCACGTCAAGAATTTAGAAGAAGAAAAGCAAAATAAACCCCAAGCCAGCAGGGGAAATAAAATAAAAATAAGAGCAGAAATGAATGGAATTGAAAACAGAAAAAAATAGAGTAAAGAAAACAAAAAGGTGGTTATTTGAAAAGATTAATAAAGTTGGCGACCCTTCAGGAAGGTAACAAATTAAGAAACAGAAAGTGAAGGCCCAACAAAGCAGCACCAGGAATGAAACAGGGGAGGGGGCGCCTGGGTGGTTCAGTCAGTTAAGAGTTGGACTTTGGCTGAGGTCATGATCTCCTGGTTTCTGGGTTTAAGCCCCGCGTTGGGCTCTATGGTGATGGCTCAGAGCCTAGAGCCTGCTTCAGAGTTTATGTCTCCCTCTCTCTGCCCCTCCCTTGCTCGCACTCTGTATGTCTGTCTCTCTCTCAAAAATAAATAGGCATTTAAAAAAAGGAAGGAAATGGGATATTACTACAGATCTTGCACACATCAAAAGGATAACAAGGGCATAATCCAAATAGCTCTACAAACACAGATTTGGCAAATCAGATGAAATGGACCAATTTCTTGAAAACTACAAACCACCATATCTCATGCAACATGAAATAGGTAATTTGGATAACCCTATTCCCATTAAGGAAGTTGAATGCGTAGTTGTAAAAATCCCATAAGGGCTTCCAGTTTCCAGTTGTGTATGAGACGCTGGGAGTCATGACTTTGTCCTAACAACACACTGAAAAATCAACAACTCTTACATCTGTCAGAGAAATGAGGTCACAGGGCAAACTGCCGCCTCCAAAACTGGGGACACTGGCAGAGAATGACAACTTCCCAGAGCAGAAACCCAGGAACACAAACCTCTATGGCACTTGCACAAAATAGGAAGTCCGCACTGAGATTGGAAACTCCAGGTAGACTGAGTCATCCAGGGCCCCCTACTCTTTTGTGAATTTTACTCACGAGCTTGATTGGGTTCTCACAAGATCATTAGAAAAAAATTCCCTCCTGAGTCTGGCAGGAAGAGGGGGAAATGGAACCAATTTGAAATATGCCAGAGCATTCTGTTCTTCCTAACAAGGAGAAACTGGTTAGCCAGAGCCTAACCTGCTGGGGTTTTATCAGCTAACTGCCATGGCTCTAGCCTTCCACATAGTTAAGGAAAACACTCAGCTCCAGCCCACACTAGCCAATGGGTGCCCCCCCCTAAGGAGGGTGGGGCGTGGGACTAAGAAGCTTTTGTGAAGTTCACAGTCCAGAGGTAGGACTTATGATAAGACTGAGACCTACTCCCAGGAATATAGAAAGCTCTCCCTCCCCCACACCTTACCAGCACATTCCTGAAGGCCTATTTAGAGCATTTCCTTTTACCCAATACTTAATGTTCAGTTACCAAATAATTACAAGATGTACTAAAAGGTATAAAACACAGTTTAAAGAGCTGGAGTGAGCTTGAGAACCAGATTCAGTTATGACAATGATGTTGGAATTATCAGATTGGGAATTTAAAATAACTATGATTCCTATGTTAAGGGCTCTGATGGGTAAAAGAGACAACACACAAGAACAATGGGTCATGTAAGCCGAGAGAGAAATTCTAAGAAAGAATAAAAGAGAAATGCTAGAGATCAAAACCATTGTAACAGAAATGAAGAGTGTCTTTAAAGGACTGTACATGGTTGACAGAAAAACAATCTAAGCTTGGGTATATCTCAATAGAAACTTCCAAAACCAAAAATTAAAGAAGAAAAAAAAGACTGAAAAAACTCTCAGAACAGAATATCTAAGAATCATGGAACAACTGTGAAAAGTATATCACACACATAATGGGTATTCCAGAAGGAGAAGAGAGAAAGGAAAAAAAGAAATATTTTATTTTTATTTTTTATTTTTAAAATATAATTTATTGTCAAATTGGCTTCCATACAACACCCAGTGCTCATCCCAACAAGTGCCTTCCTCAATGCCCATCACCCACACTCTCCTCTCCCCCAGCCCCTTCAACCCTGTTTGTTCTCTGTATTTAAGTCTCTTGTGGTTTGCCTCCCTCCCTCTCTGTAACCGTTTTTGCCCCTTCCCTTCCACCATAGACTTCTGTTAAGTTTCTCAAGGTCCACATATGAGTGAAAACATATGATATGTGTCTTTCTCTGACTGACTTATTTCACTCAGCATAATACCTTCTGGTTCCATCCACGTTGCTGCAAATGGCAGGATTTCATTCTTTTTCATTGCCAAGTAGTAGTCCATTGTATAGATAAACACATCTTGATCCATTCATCAGTTGATGGACAGTTAGGTTCTTTCCATGTTTTGGCTATTGTTGAGAGTGCTGCTATGAACATTGGGGTACATGTGCCCCTATGAATCAGCACTCCTGTATCCCTTGGGTAAATTCCTAATAGTGCAATTACTGGGTCATAGGGGAGTTCTACTGTTAATTTTTTGAGGAACCTCCACACTGTTTACCAGAGCAGCTGCACCAGTTTTCATTCCCACCAACAATGCAAGAGGGTTCCTGTTCAAAAGAAATATTTTAAACAATAATGACTGAGGATTTCTCCAAATTAATGTCAGAAACCAAACCTCAGGGAACTCAGAGACTAAGCAGAATAAAAACTCCCATAAAGGAAATCTGTGCCATGGTTTCATTGGGGAATTGTACCGAATGTTAAAAGAAGAATTAGCACTAATTCTCCACAGTCTCTTCTGGAGAATAGAAAAGGGGGGTATATTTTCCAGTTAGTTTGATGAATTTAGTATTATACTGATACCAATACCAGACAAAGATGGTACAGAGAAAGAAATATACAGACCAATATTTGTAATGACTATAGATGCAAAGATCCTTAAAATATTAGCAAACAGAAGTAAGCAATATATCAAAAGAATTATACACCATTGCAAGTATTTATCCCAAGGGTAAAGGTTATTTAAAATATTCAGAAATCAATGTAATCCATCCTATTAACAAACTAAAAACTTAAAATTACATGATCATATCAATCCATGCAAAAAAACAAAAAAACAACACCACAACTTTAACAAAATTCAACACCCATTTATGATAAATCTCTCCAAAAAAAAAAAAAAAAGAGTAATAGAGAGGAAATTCCTCGATGTTACAAAGAATACTTAACAAAAATCCTACAGCTAATATTATACTTAATGGTGTAGTAGTGAAAAACTGAATGCTTTTCCCGTGAAATCAGGAATAAAGCAAGGAAGACTGCTTTTACCACTACTATTCCACACTGTACTGAAGGTTCTAGCTAGTGTGCAATAAGTCAGAAAGTATAGAAGAACATAAAAAAATTGTATGGAATGCACAAGATCCTACTAGAACTAATAAGTGATTTTAGCAAGGTTGTGGGGTGTGAGACTCAAGAGTTGCCTTCATCACTCGGCTTCTAGTTTCATCTTCTTCTGATGTGGGGCTTGAACCCACAAACTGTGAGATCATGACCTGAATGGAAGCCGGACAATTAACCAACAGAGCCATTAAGGCGCCCCTCACCTTCTTCTAATCAAAGCTTTGCTCTGATAAGCATAATAAGTCTGAGCCACATCCCTGATCAGAATTCTTCAGTTAACTTCTTACTGCCCACAGCGTAAAATCTAATATCTCATGTCTTTCTTATGGGACCCTCCAGGTTTCTGCTCTATGTGCTATCCAGCCTTGTTTATTATCACTAGCTCCCTTGCATTCAGCTCAAGTAATGCTGACCAATTTGTGGTTGCCCAAACATTTCCCCTTCCTTTGCTTCAAAACCTCTATATTCACTTTCTCTTTTTCCTGAAGCATTTTCTCCTGCATTGTCATTTCTACTTCTGTGAGCTCAGTCGCCTAGGTCAATGCTTCATTGATTTTCCAAGTCACTAGTTAATTAATTAATTCGTTAACTAATTTATTGATGACTGGTGGGGATGCAGTTCATTACATTGTTGGATCATTCCAACCTCTTCTCTGACTTCCACCATATCACACAGCGGACCATGACGTCAGCATGGGATTATCAAGTTCCTTATCAAGCACTTAGGTAGATCTCAGAATGGTAGAACAGGGTGGCTGCAACCCTATCTCTCTTAACTGTTTCCTTGGCAAGGATTTCTGCTGGGTGCTGGGGATCCTACACTAAAAAAAGAAGGGGGCCCTCTTCTGAGTGCCTGAGAGTCTAGTAGAGAGAAACAGGAACAAGTCAAAAGGCAGTTACAATAAACTGTAATAGATGTCAAATAATAACTTTTAAAGTTCACATATGGAGCTCCTGAATGGCTCAGTTCGTCTGAGTGTCTGACTCTTGATTTCAGCTCAGGTCATGATCCCAAGGTGTTGATATCGAGCCCCGCATCAGGCTCCATGCTGGACTTCTTTCTCATTCTGTCTGCCCCTCTCCCCTGCTCATGTGCTCTCAAAAATACATACATACATACATACATGATTTATAGGAAGGAACACATAGTCTTGTGGTGAGGTGAGTTCCAGGGGAATGTTGGTCAGAAGCATTTTCTTCAAGAAGTGAAACCTCCTGGGTGGCTCAGTCTGCTGAGCGTCTGACTTCTGCTCAGGTCATGATCTTGCAGTTCATGAGTTTCAGCCCCAAGCTGGGCTCACTGCTGTCAGTGCAGAGCTTGCTTCAGATCTTCTGTCTCCCTCTCTCTCTGCCCCTCCCTGCTCACACACGCTCTCGCTCAAAAATATATAAAAGCATTCTTAAAAAGAGGTGAAACCTGATACTTAGGCTTTGTACTGTGGAGTTGTACATCTAATTGAATTTTTAACATCTCCAATTGGGCATACAAATGGTATCTCATCTTTGGCTTGTCCACAGCAGATCTCTGTTACTGTCAGGAAAATTTGTGAAAGGACTTGAAATGGGCAAGAAAAATTATTAACACACCCTTCTGGGTTATCTGTGCCTTTCATTACTTTTTAGTTATTTCACAGCTCTGTAAATTAATTGCAAGAAATGCAGATGATTCTTGTCCATAGAAATGCAAATGGATTTTACTTGGAGTTACAATTGGTTTCCCTCATCAAGAAGCCAGTTAAAAAAAAAAAAAGCCAGTTTTGCATCTATTAAATTCATTTTGGCATTCTTCATTGTGTATTCACATGCATGTGAGTGTGTGTGTGTGTAATTCTTCTTTGAGTCAACTGTAATGCCTTACTGGTTCCCTCATTCATTAATGAGTTAAACACAACCTTTGTGTATTTTATGTTTGTATGAGAGTCGTAATTTAATCTTAAAAAAAAAAATCTTTCAATAGTATTAGAGGTCATCCACCTAGACGTACAACGTATCCGTGTGACAGAGCAAGGGTGTAGCCTGAGAAGTGTACCTCTCTGCTGACATAAGCCTGGGTACGTCTTTTCCAGATTTCCACAGGAAATCCAAATAGCAATAGAACTTTAACTTTGCTGATGCTTTGGTTCTTTAGTTTTATTTTTTTCCTTCTCTATTGATTTTGTGCTTTATTTTTATTTCTGGTTTCCACATGGTCAAGAGTTCTGTGATCATTGGGAGGAGCACCTCTTTAATATTTTGTACTAGGTTAACTCCTACTCTTGTATTTGTGCAATTTGATCTTGACCTGTAGCTGAAATTGTGGAAACAAACAAAAAAACCTATAAGCTTCCTATATGGTTGTTGTTGTTGTAAATAAGGAAATTGAGTATCTAATACCAATTCAGAAACATTTTAGAATCCACGTTTGTATAATTAAAATTAATCTCTGGCAAATGAGACTAGTTTAATTATTTTTATTTATTTAAAGTTTATTTATTTTTGAGAGAAAGGGAGAGAGCGCAGCAGCAGAGAGGGGCGGGGGCAGGGAGGCCGGGGAGAGAGGATTCAAAGCGGTTCCACACTGACAGCAGAGAGCTCCACGTGGAGTTCAACCCACGAACTGTGAGACCATGGCTTGAGCTGAAGTCAGACACTTAACTGACTGAGACAAAACTATGCTTCCTTCATCATTTTTATTTAAAAAATAAATAAAATGTCACTTCTCTTATTTATCAGAGTGTAATGCAAGCATACATTTTATTTTACTTTATCTTTCCCAAATGTAGACAGGCTTACTTATTAAATAAGTTAATATTTAATGTTACTTAACACTTAGGATTATTAAATATGCAAATTTGTGTTTAACGAAATTCAGTCATTATTCTGAAAAATTGTTTCTTCCAACTGCAGTTCAAGTTTTTGTAGCTGAAAGATAATTTTCTAAGATTTTAAGGCAATCTACAATCTTGGACTGACATTGTTGGGTTAGTTTAGTGATAATCATTGGGTATCTAGATAATGTCTACATTAACTATAAAATATCCAAACATTGATCACGGGCATAGTTTTAGCTTTAAATGCTGTTGCTTCTTTTTTTTCTGCTATAGAGAGGCTGTATCTTGGCGTCATATTAATGGCTGAGTTCTTTTTTGCTACTTGAAGATGTAAAAGGGACATGTGTGGCTGCAGAATGTTGCATTATGTGTGGTTGTGGGCTGTGCCATTCTGCTCACATGCTTGTGTAAGACAAACAGGTCTCTCTTACCCATCTCTCTCCCCATCCTCCCCGCCCCCCCCCCACAGCTTTCTCTGTGAAACAGAAGGCACTTCAGTTAAAGTTATAAAATTAATCTGATGATTGGGGTTCTACATGGAGAAATAGGGCCAGAGACATGCAACTGTGCTTGGCTTTTGGTTTTTCAAGGAAAGAGCATTTTCCTCCCTAAAGCAGTGATTCTCAAACTTCTTGGGAGTTCCTTCAGACCACAAAGCAGGAGCCCCCATTCCCCTCACAGGCACCCCACCCTCCAAGTACATCTCTTACACATCTAATCCCATCTTGATATCAGATGCTCAGAGGACCCAGACTACCATGGTCCTTCTTCCCAAGAAAAGTGTTGTTATTATTCACAAGTGTGCTTCCTGTTGAGCTGTGAGCTAGCTCTCTGATAGCTGAGTGTTCTCAGTCCACCCAAAACACATCTACGCATTATTGAACTAGATACCAGGAAATAGGCATGCTACGTGAACATTGTGTAAAATAGTATTTGAGAGAATTGCTGTGGGAAAGGAATGAAATAGTGTCGTGAAAGCCCAGTGCCTGCCACCAAGCAGATGCATATAAGGAAGTGTTAGTTCTTTGGAAGCCTGAACACTCACCAGTGTCCAAGTGAACCCAGTCAAATCCAAAAGTGGCATTTCAAGACATTTGCCTCTCAAGGGACCTGATTCAGCCAGGATGGAATGGATGCGCTCAGAGGTGAAGAGGGCCAGTCTTGTCCAGTCCGATGCGGCAAAGGCTGGATATGTTTCTTCCTGCCCGTCCTTGGCAACAGGTTGCCAGGCTCTATCTGTATAGCCCTCCACCCCCGGGAACAAGTCCATCTGATTACTGCCTCACCAAGGGCTTTCATCCTTGGCCATTTGCTGATACTCTGTCTCCACTGCTTAGCAATGACTGGCTGTATTTAATACCACAGGAATCAAGATACCGGGATCCCTTAAGAAAGCTGGAGAGGATCGCCTGGGTGGCTCAGTTGGTTAAGTGTCTGACTTCAGCTTCATGTCATTATCTTGCAGTTTGTGAGCTTGAGCCCCACGTCAGGCTCAGTGTGTATAGCTCAGAGCCTGGAGCCTGCTTTGGCCTCTGTGTCTCCCTCTCTCTCTGCCCCTCCTCTGTTTGCGCTCTATCTCTGTCTCTCAAAAAATGAATAAATATTACAAAAAATTAAAAGAAAAGAAAGGTGGAGAAACCTGCTCCCAGCTTCCCATAGCGGCCAGCATGGTGCAGAGCCTGGGTTGCAGGTGCTGCTGAGGAAGTCTGAGGAAGGTGAATGTGGGTCATAGGAGAACCCGTCCCTCGGTCTAGGGTGTCTGCACAGGAGGCAGCCCTGGGGCATGCAGTGGGGCAGATGAGGAAGGGCCAGGATCAGATTGCATGGCATGGGGACATTCAGGAACAGGAGAGAGTCCTCAGCGAAGTCCTCCAGGTCTGCCCCAGAATCAAGGGCCTGTGCAAAGGTGCTCTAGGAGCCATCCAGGAGGGTGCAAGGCTCAGGCAACAGCCTGATTAACAGCTTAAGGAGAGCAGCTCCAAAAAGGATGTTGTCCTTGATGACACTGTGCTCAGGGAAGAAAGAGAAGAGAGAGTGCTCCAAAGTGGGGATCAGGCAGGAGGCAGGAGGCACAAGGGATGGACCCGGAGGAGGGGGGGGCCAGGCAGTAGATGGAAGAAAGGAGACTCGGGAGGATTTGTGGGAGTTCAGGAAGCAGGGAAGGGAGAAGTAGCCTTGGGTGCTTACCCCCAAACAACCTTTCAGGGGCCCTGCCACTGTCATGGACAAAGTTCCTGATAGACTGAGCTCTAAGAGAGCAAGCTGGGCCAGGCTGGGGTGGTGATGGTAGAGGAATGTCTTCCTAAAAGTAAAAACCTCCACCAAGGGAAAGCATTGTTTCCTCTACTCTCAACACTTCTGACATCAAATAGATGGGTTTTCCATACCAAGTACCTTTGCGGTTCTCTGTGGACCAACCGGGTGTCCTACAATTCAATTCAATTCTGATGCTACCCAGAGTTGGTGTGGACCCCACAAGTTAAGGGGCCACTCCCACAATGCTGCCTTCACTTCAGATGTCAAGTGCAAGTCCAGACCTCAAGGGTTTCTCCCAACCCCATCTCTCAGTTTGATAGCTGCTAGAATAGCTTGCAAAACTCAGGAATGCACTTTACTTACTATTACTGGTTTATTATAAAGGATACAACTCAGTAACAGCCACAAGGAAGGGATGCAGGGGACAAGGTATGTGGAAGGGGTGCACAGCTTCCATGCCCTCTCCAGCCATGCCACCCTCCCAGGACCTCCATATGCTCACCAACAAGGAAGCTCTCCCAACTCCTTCAGGTAGGGTGTTTATGGAGGCTTCATTGTGCAGCAATGACTGATTCAATCACTGACGGTGATTAATTCCAGCTTCAGCCCCTGTCCCCTCCTTAGAAGCTGGGTGGGGCTGAAGGTTCCAATCCTCTGGACACAGGTTGGTTCCCCTGGCCAGACATTCCATCTTGAGGTGCTTCCCAAAAGCCACCACATTCACATAAACTCGGGTGGCTTTGACAAGGGCATGTTGTAAATAACAAAAGTTGTGTCTATCATTGTAATCAGTCTAGAGCTGTCTCAGGAGCTAGGGACAATAAGATGCTCCTGTCACTCTTATCATGTAGGAAATTATAAGGGTTTTAGGAACTTTGGCCAAGGTCTGGGGATGAAGACCTACATATATATATTTGTCATATCAAAATATCATACTGCCCTGCCCTGATGCCCAGCAGAGTCCTAGTTCTCTTTGTCTGGCTCTTGTAGAAACCCAGTCAGTCACAGGGTCTTTGCTTTCAGAAACTTGTCATGGAAGGCTTGATCTTGATCAATAGAGTCTGAGAGCATCCAAAGATGGGGGTCTTCCATCCCCACATGTAGCCCTGAAAACAAGATAAGGTATGTGTAGGGACACAAGTCCCCATTTGTCATCTTCAGAGCCTCTCAAAAGCCTTGACATTCAGACATAAGAGGTTCCTTAGATGGTCCATTCAGCTCAGTATTTGTCTCTGAGACCATGATGGTAGGTGCTCAATGATTGTCTACTGGATTGAATTGAACAGGAGCAAGAAGAGATGTTCTCTGAAAGATTAAGGAGAGCCTTGAAGGAAAGCGTGTAGGGATCTTCCCTGCAATATCACATTATGACCAGAGGCATCTGCAGCCAAAAGACCAGATTCCAGCCTTGGCCCTGTCACTTGTGACCTATGTGAGGGAGCAAGTCACGTAAGCAAACTGGGCCACTTTCCATCATCTGTCAACTCCCCAGTCCCTGGCATTGCAGTTGGTGTCTAATAAATGCCAGCTGAATAGAAAAGAGGAAATATATCATTGAGTATTACACAAATGTTAGCTTTATATAATATTTAATTCCATGAGTCAAAAGTTGGGTGGACACCTGCCAGATCAGAGAAAGCCTTGGTAGCCAGAATTCAGGTTGACACAGGTAACCCAAAGTTACATGAAAGCTCTCCAGATAGGTAAGGTTACTCAGTCTGGACAACTCAGACTTTACTGAAGTACCTGAACAGGTTTTGCTGGCTGCGCTTCTGCAACTATCAGTAATACCTGCACATCTCTTGTCTTTATCTTGGGTTCTTCTGAGGATGAAGCAAATCCAGGTCCCTTGAAATCTAGACAGTGGCTCGCAATAACAGGTTTCAAGGAGAAGGTTTAGATATAGAATGAATTCATAGACTAAAAGGAATTCTCTTCCAGCATGATGTCCAGGACTTTATAAAAGCTAAGCTCAAAGAGCTCGTGACTCTTGAGACATGATGAGAGACTTTCATCTGTGTCCTGGAATCTCTGTCCTTTTGCCAACCAATACGGACAATTCTAATCACTACAACCCAGGTACAGAGAACCATTTATCTACTTCCTCAGGCTATGACCACACTAGTTATCTATTGTTGTGTGACAAACTTAGGGAATGCAAACAAGGCATAGTTATTATCTCGTAGTTTCTGTGGATCAGGAATCCAGGTGAAGATCTCTGCTTAGGGTATTACAAGGCTGCAAACAAGGTGTTGTCCAGGGCTGGGTTCTCATTGGAAAGCCTGAGAAGGAATTTGCTTCTAAGCTCACTCAGGTTACTGGCAGAATTCATTTTCTTGATATTATATCACCAAGGTCCCTGGCTTTTTATGAGCTGTTGCTAACGGTCACCGGTCACCTTAGCTCCCAGAAGGCACTCCCAGCTCCTAGAGGCTTCTGGACATTTCTTGCCACATAAGTTTACCCAACATGGCCACTTATTTCATCCAGCCAGCAAGGAGAGTCTCTAGAATAAATCTGCTAGCAAGCTAGAGTCTGACATAATGGAACCTAATTAAGGAAGTGACATTCCTTCATCTTTGCTTTCTTTCTATTGGCTAGAAGCAAGATCTTGCTTACATTCATTCAAGGGGGGAGGTTTTCCCCCAGGAGGCATGGATTGTGGGGCCCACCTTATAGTCTGTCCATTACAATGACCAAGTTTGAAAACCATAATACAAAGTTCAACATGATGTGTTAAATTATTACTAAGACCCAAAGAGAAAAGGAAGTAGAGATACTTCCATGTTACTTCCAAAGCCTTTCTTGAATTATGTCCTTCTTGGTCTCCTGCTGGAGCCCTCCCTGGCCAGGTGATCAGGACAGGACCATCTGAAAGTGCTTTGCTAACACCTAACCCCACCATTTTAGAAAATGATATCCTTTCTATAGCATTATTTTTTGTTTATCAGCCATGCCGGAGAGATAGTCCTTCCCATTGTTAAAAAGAAAGACTTCATATCTTACCTAACTGCAGCTTTAGCTTCTCCAAGGAGTGGAATTTTAAACCCAACAGTCCAGAATTTCCTGATCAGCAGTGTGAGCGAGGAGTGAGATCATCTGCTTGATAAGACCCCTGCCCTTCCCCCTAAGGGAGGGTGAGCTCCCCTGAAATTATCTTTTCTTTCCTTTGGCTCTTTACTTTCTTTGTCTTCCTTGTTTCTCCCTATAAAAGGCTTCCATTTTAAATTCCTCAGAGCAGCCTTCTGTTTGTTCAGTGGGAGGCTGCCAAGTTCAGGAAAGGTCAAATTAAGCCAACTAGATCTTTAAATTCACTCAGATCTTTGATGCCATCTTTCCTTTCACCTCAGGGTTTAACCTTGGTTAAGGTGTCTCCCAGTTTCACTCCCCCTTCTTCAGGCTCTCAGAGACCTTTGCCAGTTTCTTGCCCCACACTCCAAGTAGCCTTTTCACCCCCTGATCCTGTCTGTCTATCAGCCAGGTCTCAAAGGAGTTGAAAACCAAACTCAGCTGCACATTAGATGCAACATTTTTCAGGCAGAAGGTGTTGGCTTTTCGCAGGTTCTCAAAAGTCTTCCTCTGCCCCAGAAGGTAGAGAACCATGGGATTCGGGGATCCTCACCTGTACATTTGGAAGAAAGTTCAGACAGCTCATGTTTGGGGGCAAGGCTGGCTGTCTTCTCCCACACCCTGGCCAGGACCTCAGACCCAGGCTGCACAATCCTCCACAGCCCCTGCTGTTGGCCAGAGAAAAGTGAGGCGGTGGGTGGTGTGCCTCTGTCTGGAGTGGTTCCCAAGCCCCACTTAGCTTATCAGCCACTCTGCCCTTGCCTGGAGGCTCAGACCTTGAGTGCTGATAGCATCCTCCCTTACTGCCAGAGTCAACACAGCTGGGGGCCTGTGAGGCTGGTGGCAGCTCCTAGAGAGGGGGGTTGAAGGCCACTGCGTTGCTAAGGCAGCAGGTGCATTTGGCCTTCATCTTGACAGGTCCATTGGCTTCTCTCCTCATTTTCGATCCTCCAGGCCCTGCAGCAGATCCAAGGGCAGCATCTCTTTCCTGCCTAGGGCTCTCTTGGATCTGTCATCAAGGAAGATCCACCGTTCTTGAAATCTTGGCCCCATGGACATTTCTCCTCCCCAGCAGAAAACCTGCTGGGACCCTGTGCTTCCAGACACCTGAGCCATGTGCAGGAATGCAGCCTCGGCAGCCAGTCAGGAAGCTTTGAACCTATGGTTGACAAACGTCCCTGGACTGTGACAGGGGCAGGCTGCAGATGGAGAAGAGATGGCCATTAGTCGAGCATCGGCAGACTCAGGAATTCTCTGCAGTGTCAGCACTGAGGAGGCCTTCTGCTGTGTGTGCGTCTCCATGGCACTGCGGAGAGTGGCAAGGATTCCACACCAGGGGCCCTACCACACGCTGCCAGAAGAAAGAAGCAAGTTCTGACTAGAAAGGCATCTGAGGGGGAATGTAGGCTATGCAACCTGAAAAGCACACCAGCCCAGATAAACTAGTTTTCATGGGAGTGATTTATGGCAAGATCACAGTGCCAGGACCTAGAGACTCGAGAGGGCCCTGACTTCTCACTCCTTGTGAGACTCAGTTCATAAGAGGGAGAGAGGGAGACTGCGCTGGTTGTTGCTGGGAAATGAGACCAAATGACCCGTTTGGAACGGGTGCCTCCAGCTCAGACTGGGTGGGGGCAGGTGCAGTGGATGACACTCAGCTTCCTGAGGTCAGACTCAACCGGGTAGTCTTAGGGAGTAGGTTCCAGCAGATCCCCACCTCTGGTCTGAAGGCAACCGAAAGCCTGAGCCTGTCTGCTGCTTTGGTTGATGACATTGATGACTGTGCCAGCAAATGTGCCTGTGGACAGACTTTCCCGCTGGCATTGGGCAGGACCTGAACCATGGGGCGGGGGAGGGGGGGGCAAGGTTAGAAATAGGGGCCACCCAGGATCCAGAAGAGAAGCTCCTGCCCATTGCTGTGTGGCATCTCATAGCAGGTTACACAGATGCAAAGAACATTCTCAAGGGCCTCAGGTCAGGATACAAGAGAGAGGACAGAGTGATGAACAATTCTGGTGGGGGGTGGTGGGAGAGAGTACTGGCTCACCATTCTCTGTCCCCAGAGTGGGGACAAGAGCAGGCAGGGCATCCTCTCCGTGGCAAGGAGTGGTCTTGTGTTCTGACGACAGAGCTTGGAACTCTGATCTGTCTCCAGGTCACTGTAAAGCCCTAACAGTGGGGGCTTTAACCACTTAGCACTAGGACAGAGGGCATCAGTAGAATGTGTGGGAAAACAGTGTCCTCAAAGGGAGGGTAAGAATCTCCACCCAGGGGTGCCTGGGTGGCTCAGTTGGTTAAGCGTCTGACTTCAGCTCAGGTCATGATCTCATCATGGGTGCGACCTCGGCATCAGGCTCTGTGCTGACAGTTGGCTCAGAGCCTGGAGCCTGTTTCAGATTCTGTACTTCCCTCTCTCTCTGACCCTCCCCTGCTCATGCTATCTCTCTCTCTCAGAAATAAACAAAAAAACATTAAAATTTTTAAAAAACAACAAAAGAATCTCCACCCAGTGTTTCTCAGCTGGGGTGTTGTAAATGCAACACAAATGTGCAGAGATACAGGGACCTCAGGGTGAGCACACTGCCTCAGCTACAGCAGGTGTCTCCATGTGGGGCAGGCATTCCCATCTCCTTTGTGTGACACAAGGGAGAACAATGGGGTGACACTGATCCTAGGCTCAGCTGGGAAACCACACAGCAAAATGTGTTTCATAAGAGCCCCACGGAATCCTTAGAAGTGGGACAAGGAGTTGGAGAAAGCCTGGGAGAGACAAGAAAGTATTGTGTTTGGTCTCTTTCTGTGGCATATAGGGAGAGAATTTACATTAAAAACAGCAGGGATATTTGCAAAGGGCTGTCAATATTTTTCTTAGAGGAAAAGGTAACAAAGAACGTTTATTCTCCAGGATGGCAGAGACCTACTCAGGGCAGAAGCTCCCTGAGAGAGATACTTTTGGAGCAGGGACCTGACCACGCCTCCCAGGGGACCACGTGTCTCAAGTGTGGCCTTCTGGAAAGGCAGCAGAGCCTGCTCCGTCACCTCTCATGTCTGTAGTGAAGTTCCCAAGGTCTCAAGTCCTCAGAGAAAGTGGGGAGAGGGCTGGGCTTTGTGTCTGATTGACACAGGCAGAATGGAGGCAGCGCCGTGAGGGAGCCCCCAGGCTGAGGGGGATCATCTAGTTACCCTGCCCTTACCTCCTAGTCTGATCCGGCTGCTATAACAGAATATTATGGGCTGGGGGGCTTAAACAACAGATACTTATTTCTCATAGATCTGGTCAGAAGTTCAAGATCAATGTGCCCACAAATTCCATGTCTGGTGAGAGCTTTCTTCCTGGTTCATGGATGGCCATCTTCTTTCTGTGTCCTCACACAGCAGATTGGGAGAGGGAGCTCTCAGGGGCCTCTTTATAGGGACACCAATCCCATTCACGAGGGCTCCATCCCCATGACATAATTACCTCCCAAGTCCCTATCTCCTTTTTTTTTTTAACAAATAGTTTATTGTCAAATTAGTTTCCACATAACACTCAGTGCTCATCCCCACAAGTGTCCTCCTCCATGCCCATCCCTCCTCCCCCCCCACATCCATCAGTCCTCAGTTTTTGTCAGCATTCAAGAGTCTCTCATGGTTTGCCTCTCTCCCTTTCCCCCACCATTTCCGCCCTTCTTCTCCCCCTTGTTCCTCCGTCAAGTTCCTCCTAATCCTCCTATACGTGCAAACATATGATATTTGTCCTTCTCTGCCTGACTTATTTCGCTCAGCTAACACCCTCAAGGTCCATCCATGTTGCTACACATGGCCAGATTTCATTCTTTCTCATTGCCATGTAGTATTCCATGGTATAGATAAACCACATCTTCTTGATCCATTCATCTGTTGATGGACACTGAGGTTCTTTCCATGTATTGGCTATTGTTGAGAGTGCTGCTATGAACATTGGGGTACATGTGCTTCTATGCATCAGCATTTCTGTATCCCTTGCCAAGTCCCTATCTCCTAATATTGTCATATTATGGGGTTAGGTTTTCAACAGATGAATTTGGGGGGGCACATTCAGTCTATAGCGTCTTAGTTACCCACCCTTAAAACGGAAACTTCAGTGATTTCGTGGCTCCCAGTAATGTGCACTTCTGCCTCTTTTCCTGTGTTGCTACTCACAGCAAGATGCACTGAACACTACCACCTGGGATCATGTTAGAAATGCAGACTCTCAGGCCTCGCCCCACGCCTGCCAAGTCAGAATTAGCAAGCTCTCAGGCAACTCAAGTGCACGTGAATGTTTTTGAGAAACACTGCTCCACCAGATACTAAGTTAGTGATATGGAAAAGCATATGGTCTTATGAAAGAAAAGCATGGCCCAGGGAGCCACACAGTCATGGTTTCAAATCCTGACTCCACTGCTCCTGCCCATGTGACCCATTGCAAGTTACTCACCTTCTCTGAGCCTCCGTTTCCTCACCTGCAGAATGAACACCATCATGGCACCAAGTTCACAGGACTAGGGGAGCAATTAAATAGGCTGATGTATGGAGGTACTTGGTACCATAGTAGGTGCCTGGTGGATGAGAATTCTCTTTCTGGGGTTTCCATCTTGGCATGTTCTTGACTGGCCAGGCTTGAGAAATCAGTGTCTTTGAAAGCACCCAAGTAGGGGCTCATGGGTGGCTCAGTCGGTAAAGTGACTGAGTCTTGATTTCCGCTCAGTCATGGTCTCATGGTTTGTGAGTTCAAACCCTGGGTCGAGCTCCAGGCTGACAGTGCAGAGCTTGCTTGGGATCATCTCCCTCTCTCCCTCTCTTTCTACCCCTCCCCTGTGTGTGCTGCCTCTCTCTCAAAAATAAATAAACCCCCAAAAAAGAAGAAAAAAATGAGTGTTTCTTGATTTGTATCTCTCTCTCTTTCTCACAAACAAACAAAACACAAGCAAAAACAAAAACAAAAAGAAAACAGAAAAAAAGAACAAAGCCCCCAGGTACTCCTGATGCAAGGGCAGGTGATACTGCTTCATGTCACTTGCAGAACCTGACACTGGACTAGTGCCTGAGAGCGCCCTTGTGCATCTGAGGAGGCTGACTCATGTTGGAAGTAGAGCTGCCTTCAGTGGGGAAGAGACACTCTCCCCATAGCCATGGCCGTGAGCAACGTGGTGGGGAACCAGATTTGTCAAGGCATGGCCTGACGCCCGTGATGGCTCATCAAAACGACAAGGGAGACACAAGGCAGGAGGCAGGTTTGGATTAGCCATGTGAGGAGCATGGCTGGGAGACGCAAGAGACTTGTAATAGTGGAGAATCAAAGGGACTTTCAAGAAGGACGAGAACTGAGATGGTATGAGGCGGGGGAGGGTGACTTAACTCTCCTTGCAGGAGAGTGCACATATACATGGCACTTCATTATGGGTTTATGTGGGGGGGATTCCAGGCGCAGGTAGGGTGATACCTCCTGCAGGGTCACACACAGCTGGTGAGCAGAATTCAAAGCCGTGTGCTTGCGTCTGACTGCAGGATGGTGCTAAGCAGGCAGGGCTCCGGTGTGGGAGGTGGAGGGCAGGACTGGAGGGCCAGGCCCCAGAGGAGGTGGGCAGCGTGGGATAGGACTTGGGGCCTTGGGTTCTCTCCCCTGAGCAGAGAAGGATGAGGGGAGAAGTAAAGAGCAGCTACTTTGGAGTGAATGGAGCACACCCCCGATTCTCAGCACAGCTCCTCATTGCTTCCTGACCAAGCGTGTGTCAACCTTCAGTAAAACTTGAGACAGAGCTCCCTGGAATCTTCCTAGTAGTCCAAGGGAAGCAGGTTCGGGAACTGGCCGGCACAGCATCACCGAATGCAAATGTGCATGGAGCTGATGGAAAGGCAAGGGGAAAAATGGAACCGAAGGGAAGGTTCCCAGCTGAGCTGGCTCAGTGCCCCCTGGCACCACGGATCTCAAAGGAGTGGGACTCTTTCCAGAGAAAAGTGCTCTGCTGGGTTGGCTTGAGGGCACGTTCTGGTTTTCAAATGAGATAAGATATAAAACAAGGCACTGGTCAATGACAGGTCAAGGTAAACCCCTGCCAGAAAGTGTTAGCATTCTGAGACCATGTGATCATTATATAACCCTCGAGTTAGGATGTTTCTGCTTTTCCATAAGCAGCTGGGAATTTCTGAGACCTATTTATATAGAATTAGAACTCCTCATAAAAGATACTGTGACAAGTGTCATATCTGCCCTGGCCCTCCAGCTGCCCAGTTCCCACACCTCCCTAGGTAAACTTTATTCTTAGTTTTGTAGGCATCTTTCCAGTTTAAAAATGCAAATCCAGGGGTGCCTGGGTGACTCAGTCGGTTGAGCATCTGACTCTTGATTTCAGTTCAGATCATGATCCCAGGGTCATGGGATGGAGCCCCGTGTAGGGCTGTGATCTGTTAATGTGGAGCCTGCCTGGGATTCTCTTTCTCCCCATTGGTCCTCTCTCTCTCTACTTGTGCTTTCTCAGTCTCTCATTCTCTTTAAAAAAAAAAAAAAGATTCTCTCTCTCCTTCTGCTCTCTTCCCTACTCATACACACACTCTGTCTCTAAAATTAAAAAAAAAAAAATACAAATGCAAATCCAGGCAAATCAGATTCTTACCCACCCCACACACATACCTTTTTTAAAATATAAAAGTAACCTATTAACACATACTGGTTTGCACCTTTCTTTTATTCCTCAATTTTTAAAAAAAATGCGCTAAAATACACATAGCATAAAATTTATCATCTTAACCATGTCGATCTTAACAATCAAATAGCCAGTTATTTTACCAGTGAAATGAGCTTGTGTAGGAATAGAGGAATTACACTGTGGGACAAGCAAGCGCTGGAGAACCATAGGCAGGCCTGAAGAGACAAAGGGAAGGTCAGATTTACTAGGTTTTAGGAAGAAATTGGGGAAGTTTGTTTTAATCAAAAGTTCAAGAAGAACTTGAGTTCAAGGTTTTAGCAGTTTCCATGGACCACCAGCTGTTGGTGAGTGTGCTGTTCCTGGAGAGGGGGTGGATTTTCCTTTTTTCCCCCATAAAAGCAGGAGATAAAACTCCTATGTAAAAATGTCTTCCTTAATCAAGATAGTTACCTTCCTTCTTTCTGCTGGTCGTTCAGAATGCGGAGTGCATGAATGACAGCGCCCCCTTCTGAAGTCATTTCAAATGAGACTTCCTTTATTTTCACAGCCGTGTTCTTATGTACAGCCCAGTGGTATTAGGTACATTCGTACTGGTTTGCAGCCATCACCGTCTGTCTGCTAGCTCTTTCCATCTTGCAAAACTAAATCTCTATCCACTAACGTATCCCCATTCTTGCCTCCCTCACCAGCCCCTGGCCACCCTCTTTCTACTTTCTGTCTCTGTGAATTTGACTGCTCTAGGGGCCTCACATAGGTGGAATCAAACAATATTTGTCCTTCTGTGACTGGTTTATGTCACTTAGCATAATATCCTCAGAATTCATCCGTGCTGTAGCATGTGTCCTTTTTAAGGCTGAATATTCATTTGTACATATTTCACTTATCCATTCATCTGCAATGGGTACTTGGGTCACGTCCACCTTTTGGCTATTATGAATAATGCTATTGTGAACAAGGGGGTATAGATACTTGTTTGAGTCCTTGCTTTCAATCAAGATATGCACCTTGCCTTTTTTACCCAACAGTACTTTGAGATACTTCCCGAACAATTTAAGACCCATGTTATATGCGAAAAATCTGAGTCCTAGAGAAAGAAATGTTGTTGACACTTGAGCTGGGCCTCCAGACATGTCTCTTACCCCCAGACCAGTGTTTTATCTAGTATGCTGCTTTTTCTAGGCATTCTCTTATTTATATTAAAGTTAATACTAGTTCATAAGCTGAGGGCCTAAAAGATACCAATTTCTGAATAAGTGAAAATGAGGAAATTGGAAATGTTTCCACCTGAGAGCTGCACTCCCCTTTACTATTCTCACACACACACACACACACACACACACACACACACACCAGTGACGCTGGGCAAAAGTGGCTATGAATTCAAACATGACAGACTGGACAGGCACCTCATAATTTTTGTGCATTTTATTTCACATTATAACATAGAATCAAATTTCCTTAACTCAATGTAATGGGAAAGTTTGCTCAATAAACTTTACTGTTGAATGTACTGGTCAATGTTTTTATTATCTTCACAATGTTCCTTTTTTTAAAAGATTTTTTAATGTTTATTTATTTTGGAGAGAAACAGAGCATGAGCAGTAGAGGGGCAGAGAGAAAGGGACACATAGAATTTGAAGCAGGTTCCAGGCTCTGAGCTGTCAGCACAGAGCCCGACATGGGGCTTGAACCCACCAACCATGAGATCATGACCTGAGCAGAAGTCAGATGCTTAACCGACTGAGCCACCCAGGTGCCCCTCACAATGTTCCTTCTTTGGAGGAAGAAGGGAACATCCTCATAGTACCTCACCTTTTGCCATGGGGATGCTGTGTGACCCATTATAGTGTCCTGTCTCCTTGGCAACAGTGGTGTCCAATGATATCTGTTATGGGTTGAATTGTGTCATGGGTTGTATGTTGAAGTCCTAATGCACAGTGCGTCCGAATGTGACCTTATTTGGAGGTAGAGTCTTTAGATAATCAAATTAAAATACAATCATAAAGGTGGGCCAGAATCCAATATGAGTGATATCCTTATAAGAAGGGGAAAATTGGACGGAGACAGACATGTACAGAAGGAAGATGACGTGAAGACACAGGGGAGAAGAGGGCTGTCTACAAGCCAAGTAGAGGGGCCTGACACAGACCCTTCCCTCACAGCCCTCAGAGGGAACCAATTCTGTTGATATCTTGATCTTGGACTTCTGGCCTCCAGGACTGGGAGACAATACATTTCTGTTACTTAAAGCCTTTTGTTTACAGTGCTTTTTTTTTTTTCTTTTGAATTTTTTATTGTCTGTTCTTGTTTATTTATTTATTTATAATTTATTTATAAATTAAATATTTTAATTTATAATAATAGAACTGCAAGCTCTAAGGCCTTTCCTGTCCTTGGGGCCCTTTGTTCCTGAACCCTTCTTTCAGTTCTCTCCAGCACCTTTCCCAGCCCTCTTCGAGTGGGTTGAGGTTGAGAGAAAGTCCTGACCACACTGTGTGGCAAGCATGCTTGTTCTCTGAAGACCTCTTTTCTGCACCCATTTGTAATGGGCCACTTCCCATAGGCCCATTCTTTCCTTGGCACCTTATATCTCATCTTAAAGAGTTCTCTGTGGCTAGTCCATCACTCAGCATTCCAAATTTATAGTCAGCCACACTCTGCCTCCCCACCTCCACTGCAAACCAGGGCCTCCTCTCCAGCTGCCAGAATCAGGGGCAGAAGGTTACCAGCAGCCATTGGTCATGCTCATGTAGAGGAAAAGTGTCATTCTACTAACAAGAAAGCCAGAAAATTGTTTCTATTTACCTGACATATGTTCCAGAGCAGGCCTGGAACTGGGGTGAGGTCAATGAGATCCTCTTCTCAGGTGCAGAATTTAAGGAGGAGCTAAAAAACCCCTTAAGTATCAACATAAATCATGTTTTAATGCAGTATTTAAAAAATTGTGGTGAAGTGTGAATAGTTCAGTGCAAACTTCACCACCACCATCTGAAGAATATTTTCATTTTCCTAAACTGAAACTCTGTACCCATGAATAAACATGAACATCCCACTCCCAGCCCCTGGCAACCACCATTCTAATTTGTCTTTATGAATGTAACTACTCTAGGAACTTTATATAAGTGGAATCAAACCGTGTTTGTCTTTTGTGACTGGCTTATTTAACTTAGCCTAACGTCCTCAAGGTTCATCCAAGTTGTAGTATGTGTCAGAATGTACTTCCTATTTAAGGCTGGATAATATTACATTGTATGGACATACCAAATTTTGTTTATCTCTGCATCTGTCCATGGACACTTGGTTGCTTCCACCTTTTGGCCATTGTCAACAATGGTGCTGTGAACATGGGTGTACAGATATCTGTTTGAGTCCCTGCTTTCAATTCTTTTGGCTATAGACCCCGAAGTGGAGGTGCTTGATCATCTGGTCGTTCTATTTTTAATTTTTTGAGGAGCTACCATACTGTTTTCCATTGCAGTTGTGCCATATTACATTCCCATCAGCAATGCATATGTTCCAATTTCTCTACCTCTCCAAAACTTGTTTTTTCTTTTTCAAATTGCTTTATTAATAATAGTCATCCCAATCAATGGGTGTGAGGTGGTATTTTATCTGCATTTCCCTAATGATTAGTGATGCTGAGTATCTTTTCGTGTGTTTATTTGGCCATTTCTCTTTGGAGAAAAGTCTATTCAAGTCTTTTGCTCTTTTTTTTAAATTGGGTTGTTTGTTGTTGAGTTCCAGGAGCTCTTTATATATTATAGGTGCTAATTCCTTACCAGATATGTAACTTGCAAGTATTTTCTCCCACTCTGCATGTCTTTTTAATCTCATTAACAATGTACTTGGATGTACAAAAGTTTTTTATTTTGATGAGCTTTAATTTATCTATTTTTCATTTGTTGTCTCTGCTTTTGCTGTCATAGCCAAGGAATCATTGCTAAATGCAATTAAAAAATTAGAATTATTGCAAAAACCCCCCATATGAATCAACTGTCAAAATCTAACCAACACAGAAATCTACCTGGACTTGCATCACTCACCCTACTCACCTCACCCAATGTCAGCCCTGTCCCATTCCCATTTTTACTTAAAAATTTTGATACTTTGTTTATCATGGGTTTGGGAGCTTAATTTTGACCTTTGAAAAATATTAAAACACCAGTCATCTTGGTTACTGAGATTTTGGATGCCTCCTAAAATTTTGTGCCTGAAGCAAATTCCTGCCTGGTCTTACCATAGTGCCATCCCTACTCCAGAGACAGCAGTTAGCCAAGGCTCACCAGGGCCGTACGGTTGTCTCCATACGGGGCCAGTTCTCTTTTAAGACTAGGTGGGGCTCCTAGAAATCTACCTCCACAGAGAAGCCCTGTCCCCAGTTAAACAGCCAAGTGTCCATTACACTACTCATCAAGAGGTCCACTACTGGCATGCTAGTAAATGTTCAACAACCGGCTCTGGGTGGAATGGGGTGGACAGCATGGGCCGGGTTTATAGAGCTTGTAGATTTCCATGGTATGACTGCTCCCTTCACGGGGGACTTCAGACCACAAACAGGATGTTACTGAAGGCAGAGTTGGAAACAAATGGCAAATGGACACTCAAGCTGTGGGAGATGTGAACAGGTATGGGGGAGAGGGCAGGGCTTCCTTCTGGGATGTTATTATTTGGCTCTGAAATGGCAACACATCAGCCAAAGAATAACCAGGAAAACCCATGTATAGTAAAGGAGATTTAATGTAGAGAATTGATTATCCAGGTGATGGAGGGGATCAAAACCAAGCAGGGACAGTACAAGAACAGGAACAATAGAAAGGTATCCCATCCCTAGGTGGAGGGACAGAGGGAAGAGGCAATGAAGGTCATCAGAGCCAGGGGCTCAGGTCCCCTGGCAGAATCTGAGCCCTAGAGGGACAAGAACAGCTGACAAGATGCAGGTGCTTCTGGAGATGCACCTGAGGAAAGAAGGAGACGGAGGAAAAGAAATACTCTGGCTTCTTTTTTCCCCCCACCTTTCTGTTCCCACCAGTGCCTCCCACTGGGGTAAACCCAGCTGACAGCGGAGAAGGGGGCTTGGAGGCTTCAGGATGCCCCCTTAATATACAACAGAGCAGGGAGAAGGTGAGGAATGAATATAAGAGCAACCAGCCCAGGACTGGCACATCCAGGCACTGGGTACCTAGCATTGGTCCATTGGCATGGTGCCTATTGCAAGGGCAATGGGTACAAATGGCCTGGCCTCATGCCTTTGAGTACTGCTTGGTGATGAGACAATTTATGGAGGGAAAGGGCTCTTCAGCTTTAATAGCTGAGGACTCTAGGGCTACATGTGAAACTTACACTGTACCTGTAGAGCACAAATCTTTTCTGGTGCATGGACCTACAGACAATGTGCTTAAATTTCCTAACAAGCAGAGGGGATATTTGAAATGTTTAATGTTAAGGGATAACTTGAATTGTTAGTGTTGCAAAGCAGGCTAAAAATCACATTTAGATGTATAAATAGTCACCTACGTAGAAACTATGAAATAGGATTGGTTACATGTTTTTAAAGTTTATTTATTTATTTTGAGACGAAGAGACAGAGAGAGTTCTTGTGCATGAGCGGGAGAGGGACAGAGAGAGAGGGAGAGAGAGAATCCTAAGCAGTCAGCCCTGTCAGCGTGGAGCCTGATGCAGGGCTCAGTCTCATGAATGGCAAAATCATGACCTGAGCCAAAATCAAGAGTAGGACACTTAACTGACTGAGCCACTCAGGTGTCCTAGAAAAAAAAATTTTTTTTGTAATCAGTGATTTGACTTAAGTAAATAATATTGCAACAAAACTCAAAACTTTGTTCAGCTATATAAGAAAAATATTTCCAGTATTAAAGCTGATAGATTATTTTGATGAAGGATAAAATAATTAACCTGTCAATCTAAATAGAGATAATAAGAGAAGCATAAGTTATAACAAATGAAATAGTGAAGAAGTATGTCATTTTGAGATAAAAGAAAATATCAATTATAAGATAAATATTATTGATCTTAAATGATATGTAAATACATTTTTGAGGCCAAAAGCAAGAGTTATAATGAATTTCAAGTTCTCTCAGGGTGGCTGATTAATATTCACAAAGCTCTGTTGATGAAATTAAACTAATTCTTTAATATGACAATTCAATAAACATTTTGAGACAATTCAATATGACAATTGAATATGACAATTCAATAAACATTATGAGAGTAGAAATATTGAATAAATAGGAATATCAAATAGTATTACACGTGCTAAGAAGTTCTTTAGTGAAATTCCCCTTAGTTCTGTAGGAGCCAAGAGAAGAGGCAACACCAAAAACTAAATTGTTGATGCTGAGAGAAATGTACTTTTTTTGAGAGAGAGAGAGGGAGAGCACACAGCAGGGGAGAGAGGCAGAGGGAGAGAGAGAATTTTAAGCAGGCTCAATGCACAGTGTGGAATGCCATGCAGGACTTGATCCCATGATCCTGGGATCATGACCTGAGCTGAAATCAAGAGTGAAAGACTTAACTGACTGAGCCACCCAGATGCCCCAAGAAATGTACTTATTAAGACAAAAACCCCAAACCACCAAACACCCACCTAATGTGGAAGTTGTTGAAAGAGTTTCATGTGATTCCCTAAGTTGAATTATGACTCAGGCAAGAATATCATCTGATAACCATAAAAGAAAAAAAAAAGGAAATTACTGCAAAAACTTCTAAAAATGAAGACATGATCTGGAAACTACTAGGATGATTTGATGGTTTGTTTTCATGATAAGTTATATCTCTTCATAAGCCATTGTGGTATCCATATAATTCAGTTTATTTAGATATGAAATAGAAAAGTGTTTTTGCTGATTTGATTTGCATATGACTTACATGACCATTCTTGCTGTTAAATACTTTCAAACCGCAGCTGCACGGGAAGCTGGTTTCATTGAGGAGAGGCTGGGACTGAGTTTCAACTGGTAAGTTAGGAGATGAGCTTCAGCTACACACTGCACATGAATACAAGCAAAAACATATGAAAGAGCCTGATACAGTAGGTTAATTAGACAGCCAACTGGGCAGGAGAACTTACTCATTGTTTCAGTTATTCGTTCAGTGAATAATTATAGAACATCTAGTGCATGTTAGACACTGTTTTAACTGTAAGGGATACTTTAGGGAGCTAAGAAGTTAAAGATAACGTCTTTCGTGGATCTTACATCAGGCGGAAAACATAATCAAATAGTGGCTTGCTTCAAAAAGTGGTTTTGGTGTTCGACAGTTATACACATCTCTACCACCAGGGGCACCCCAGTGTTGACCAGGCAGGCCCAACCAGAGAATGCATGTAATGGGTTGGTGTTTGCTGAACTTGGCTGTGAGAAGACAGGCAAAGGTCATTTTGTGTGTCATGAGCAAGGGGTCATTTATGTAGGGACCATGTGGGTCCAGGGAAACCAAAAATCACGTCTGTGTCATGCTTTCTGCTCCATTTGTGTTTCACAGAAAGAAAATGTACTGAAGGTTATTAATGTTACATGTTATGATGGGAAGAAAGTTAGGTGTAGTTCACTTTTTTAATTTTTCCAATGAATGTGTGTGATGTGGCATCAGAGGATGAAAGATGAATATGTAAAAACTTTAAGGAGAATGAAGGACCACAAACGCAAGGGGTGTCCGTTCTGTTCTGATGTTACTACCTCTTGGTGTCTGAGCTTCTCACCTTGGAAAATAGAAATAACAACCTCTGCTTTCCTCCCTCTGCCTTCAAAAGCCTGAGCATAAAGGGAATGGTGCTTACCACAAAAGTGTCTCTCTACACACCTCCTTCCCCAGAGAAATGTTTGTGATTTGAGGTATACACATCAATATGTAAAATGGGTGTTTTAAAATGTGTAGGGGAAGACATAAGGAGACTTGTGGACTGTGGTTGCTTGATTTGGCATTTATGTTAAAAAGCAACCCCAGGGCACCTGAGTGGCTCAGTGGATTGAGCATCAGACTTTGGCTCGGGTCATGATCTCACAATTCATGAGTTTGAGCCTCACATCCAGCTCAGAGCCCTTTTGGACCCTGTCTTCCTCTCTCTGCCCCTCCCCTGCTCGCACTCTCTCCTCTCAAAAATAAACAAACATTTAAAAAAATAAAAACCCAAACTGTAAAGTAACATTAGCAATTCTCAAGTAGCATGAGGATGACAGGCTTGAGCTTACAGTCCTGTACAGGACAGCATTCTGTTCTAGATTCTGCACGCTTGGTCTGATTTAACTTACTCTTTCCTACTGTGGCCTCTGGTGCTCCGGCACTTGTCAGGTCCTGCCTGCATTGTACTTCTTGGAAAACAGAAATTCCAGACGTGGACCCTTATCTTCCCCATTCTGTGAGTCACTGGGAGTGATCTCATGGGATTTCAGAAGGAAAGAATAGTTGGTGTTAGGACCACACTCAGGAGAAAACAGTCCTGAGTTGTTCAGGAGGGTCTAGTACTGACTTTTGAGCTCCCAGAAGGCAGACCTTGTCTTATTCATTGCTCGAACTCATGAATTAGGTGATTATGACCTGAGCCGAAGTCAAAGCGAAGACGCTCAACCAACTCAGCCATCCTGGTGCTCCTTATTTTTATTTTTTTAAGATTCTATGTACTTAAGTTATCCTCACCCCAATGTGGGGCTCAAAATCACAATCCAGAGATCAAGAGTTACATGCTCTACTGACTCAGCCAGCCAGGTGCTCCTCCTGTTCATTCTTCTTCTTTTTTTTTTTTTTAATGTTTTATTTATTTCTAGGAGAGAGAGACAGAGACAGGTGAGCAGGGGAGGGTCAGAGAGAGAGGGAGTCACAGACTGAAACAGGCTCCAGGCTCTGAGCTGGCAGTCAGCACAGAGCCCGACGCGGGGCTCGAACCCTCAATCGGCGAGATCATGACCTACGCGAAAATCAGATGCTTAACCGACTAAGCCACCCAGGCGCCCCTCCTCCTGTTCATTCTTGCTATTGGTAATTTGTGTGTATTCTCCCTCTTTCTCTTTAATTGATCATTTTAGCTAGANGCGAGATCATGACCTACGCGAAAATCAGACGCTTAACAGACTAAACCACCCAGGCGCCCCTCCTCCTGTTCATTCTTGCTATTGGTAATTTGTGTGTATTCTCCCTCTTTCTCTTTAATTGATCATTTTAGCTAGAGGTTCATCAATTTTATTGATCTTTCCAATTAACTTACTTTCAGTATCCTTGATTTTCTCTACGGTTTTGTTTCTGTTTAATTGATTCTTGTGTTAACATTTATTATTTCCCTCCTTCTGCTTATATCAGGTATTTTGTTCTTTCTTCTTTCTTTTCTTAAAAAAAAGTTTACTTATTTACCTTGAGAGAGAGTGTGTGAGCAGGGGAGAATTAGAGAGAAGGGGAGAGAAAATCCCAAGCAGGCTCCACGCTGTCAGCACAGAGCCTCATGTGGGGCTCAATCCCACAAACTGTGAAATCATGACCTGAGCTGAAACTACCAGTCAGACGCTTAACAACTGAGCCACCCAGGTGCCCCTCTTTTTTTTTTTCTTTTTTATACGTTCTTAATGTAGAAGATTATAAAATTTATTTTGGACTTGTATTCTTTTCCAATATAAATATTTAAAGAAAATTTCCCTCTAATTATTGCATTAATTGGAAGATTACAAATTTTGATATATCATCCATTTTGCTTGGCTTGAAATATTTTCTAATTTCCCTTGATTTCTTTTTTGATCCACGAGTTATTCAGTAAAATGTTGCTTAATTGCCCAATTATTTGGGGATTTTTCAAATAGACAGGTCTAGAGAAAGACAGATTTGCACAGGCTCATTAGATTTACCGCTCACATCTTCTGGCTGCTCTAGGATATGGTATGCTCAAGACTCTTCAACAGCTATCTCTAACACGTTCTAAAATAATCTTTTCTGTTTTCTAAGCCTGATATTTTCTGAGGTTCAGGCATGAAGTCTACATACCAAGGATGCTTTGAGGTTGGCCCTGTCCGGAAGGCCAAGTCTTGATTTGCTTTATTCATGGACAGTTGGAAAGAGGACCAGCAGAGGGAGCCAGAGACCCAGACCAAGGGAAGTGTACAGCCCTCCTCCCTAGGATGCCCGCTGGCTCAGCTCAATCATAACCATGGGGCAATGTTATTCTTTCTCAGGATCCAGACAGCCACTCTGTGTAAACACTTGAGGTAGATGAGGCATAAAATAATTCTGAGGCTATTAATTTTCCTCACATTTATTGAGGGTCCTGACTATTCTGGGTCCTGAGTTAGGTCCTAGGAGTTTAAAGAGGAAACTTACAGTCTTAATGTGGAGTCAGGGTAAGCATAGGAAAAGATCAAATTTGTAAAGGGGCACAGATAAAATTACACACACACACATTAATATATATTCTTCACTGATCTAGATAGTAGGTCAAAAATATTCTGGTGTTGAGTTATTGTACAGTTTATTTGTGTAAAGTCAAGATGTTCACAGTTAACAATTTGATATTTGGTGACAAACTTTGGGTTGGAATTTGAGCTGGTCCAGAAGGAGAATCACACACTCAAACTCCTGAGGTTATAGAGGCTGTTTATATGGTTTTGGTCATTATTCCATTCAGGTTTTGAAAAAAAATTATAGGTATAAATTGCATTATTTCTTGAACTTAGGTTAATATTAAGCTCTAGAAAGCCCCTTTCCCATTCCCTTCTCCCCTTTTTAAAAATAGTTTATTGTCAAGTTGGTTTCCATATAACACCCAGTGCTCATCCCCACAAATGCCTTCCTTCATGCCCATCACCCCCCTTCCCATTTCCTCCCCACCCCCCATCAGCCCTCAGTTTGTTCTCAGCATTCAAGAGTCTCTCATGGTTTGCCTCTCTCCCTCTCCCCAGCTATTTTTCCCCTTCTTTTCCCCCATGGTCCTCCGTTAAGTTCCTCCTAATCCACCTATACATTTAAACATATGGCATCTGTCCTTCTCTGTCTGACTTATTTCACTCAGCATAACACCCCCAAGTTCCATACATATTCCTACACATGGCCAGATTTCATTCTTTCTCATTGCCATGTAGTATGCCATTGTATGGATAAACCACATCTTCTTGATCCATTCGTCAGTTGATGGACACTGAGGCTCTTTTCATGTTTTAGCTATTGTTGAGAGTGCTGCTATGAACATTGGGGTACATGTACCCCTATATATCAGCACTCCTGTATCCCCTGGGTACGTTCCTAGCAGTGCTATTGCTGGGTCATAGGGAGTTCTATTGTTAGTTTCCTTAGGAACTTCCACACTGTTTTCCAGAGGGGCTATACCAGTTTCCATTCCCACCAACAGTGTAGAAGGGTGCCCGTTTCTCCACATCCTCGCCAGCATCTAGAGTCCTCTGATTTGCTCATTTGAGCCACTCTGACTGGCGTGAGGNCTGTTGCTTCATTATTGGTGTATAAAAATGCAACTGATTTCTGTATGTTGACTTTGTACCTTGCAACTTTGCTGAATTCATGGATCTGTTCTAGTAGTCTTCTGGTGGAGTCTGTTGGGTTTTCTGTATAGAGTTTCATGTCCTCTGCGAAAAGTGAAAGTTTGACTTATTTGCCAATTCTGATGCCTTTGATTTCCTTTTGTTGTCTTATTGCTGATGTTAGGACTTCCAGGATTATGTTAAACAACAGTGGTGAGAGTTGACATCCCTGTCATGTTCCTGATTTCAGGGGGAAAGCTCTCAGTTTTTCCCCATTGAGGATGATGTTACCTGAAAGCTTCTCATAGATGGCTTTTATAATGTTTAAGTAAGTTCCTTCTATCCCGACTTTCTCAAGGGTCTTTATTAAGAAGCGGTGCTGTATTTTGTCGAATACTTTTTCTGCATCTATTGATAGGATCATATGGTTTTTATCTTTTC
>NW_027530970.1:0-1377 GCF_008692635.1 Crocuta crocuta
CAGTTATGGCGACCCACACTGGAAGAGGAGTCATCTTCACACTTTGCTGGGAAAACCAGTGGAGCTTAACTTTTTGGGTTTTTACAATCAGTAGAACTTAACTCTGAGCACATTAAAGAAATGATGCTCAGCGCCCCCCATCATCAGGGAAAGAAAAATCAAAACCACACTGAGATAGCACTTTACACCTGTCACAATGGCTAAAATTAACAATTCAAGGAAAAATAGATACTGGCAAGAATGCAGAGAAAAGGTAACTCTTTTTTACTTCGGTGGAAATGCATACTGCTGCAGCCAGTCTGGAAAACAGTAGAAATGTTTGTCAATACATTAAAAATACAACTACCCTGTCCCCCAGCAATTGCACTACTTGCTATTTACCCAAAAGAAACAAAAATACTGACTCAAAGGGAAACATGTACCCTAATTTTAGTGTAGGGCTACCAACAATAACCAAATTAGGGAAAGATCCCAAGTATCCATTAACTGATAAATGGAGAAGGACAGATTTCATATGTTTTCACTTATAAGTGGAGCAGGAGAAACTTAATGAAGGACCATGGGGGAGGCGAAGGGGAGAAAATAGTGGGGGAAAGGGAGGAAGGCAAACCATGATAGACTCTTGAATACCAAGAACAAACTGAGGGCTGAGTGAGGTGGGGAAGTGGAAAAGGGAGTGATGGGCATGAAGGTGGGCATTTGTTGGGATGAGCACTGGGTATTATATGGAAATCAACTTGATAACAAACTATAAAAAAAAAAGAAGATGTGTTGCACTCACGCCCATACCTCACACGGAAAAGATCTGAAGCCATTGGAAACCTTACAAAATCTGAGAGATTGGGAGAAAAAGGACGCAGGATCCACTGATAAAGACTTCTAATGGCTACCTCAAGAAACAAGCCAGAGTACACAAGGTGGAGAGTCCCAAATATCACTACGAATAGGAAAATAAAATAACCAAGGACCCAACAAGAGAGACCAAGAGATACCATTCAAGAAACACTCTCTGAAAGGATAGCCCTTGGACAGTCAAAGAGTCTTCTTGGATACAGCAGCGCTCATAGGTGCAGAGAGCATAACAGGTCATTAAAACCAACAAGAGCTGTAGAGCTAACTAAAATGATGAAACGAAAGAGCTCTCCTCCAAAGAAACTCCAAGAAGAAATGACAGCTAATGAACTGCTCAAAACAGATGGCAGCATAACTGAACAAGATTTTAGAATAATAATGGTAAAATTAATAGCTGGGCTTGAAAAAAACATAGGGGACATCAAAGAAACTATGGCTACAGACAGAATAGAAAATAAAAATAGGCATGAAGAATTAAAAAATGCGATAAATGAGATACATAATAAATTAGAGGCCTCCAATGCA
>NW_027530970.1:1465-1781 GCF_008692635.1 Crocuta crocuta
TATCATAGGAATCCCAGAAGAGGAAGAGAGAAGGAAAGGTGCTGAAGGAGTCCTGGAAGAAATTAGAGCAGAGAACTTCCCCGACCTGGGGAAAGAAGTAAATGTTGAAATACAAGAGGCACAGAGGACTCCCCTCAGACGTAACTTGAATCGATCTTCTGCACGGCATATCATAGTGAAACTGGCAAAATATAAAGACAAAGAGAGAATTTTGAAAGCAGCTAGGGAGAAAAAGGCCCTAACATACAAAGGGAAACCTATCAGAGTGGTGACAGACCTATCTACTGAAACATGGCAGGCCAGAAAGGAATGGCAG
>NW_027530970.1:4824-82852 GCF_008692635.1 Crocuta crocuta
TGATGGAGATGTGGGGGGAGGGGGGAGATGAGCATGGAGGAGGGCACTTGTTGGGATGGACACTGGGTGTTATATGGAAAAATGTGACAATAAACTGTAAAAAAAAAAAAGGAAGATATGGTATTTTAGAATTACTTGGCAAAGAAAAATAATGAAATTTTGCCATTTGCAACAATGTGGATGGAACCAGAGTGTATTATGCTAAGTGAAAGAAGTCAGTCAGAGAAAGACAAATATTATATGATTTCACTCATATGTGGAACTTAAGAAACACAATATATGGACATATGGGAAGGGACGGAAAAATAAGATAAAAACTGAGAGGGATGCAAACCATAGGAGACTGTAAAAGACAGAGAAAAAATAGGGTTGCTGGAGAGGAGTTGGTTGGGGTTTGGGCTAATTGGGTGAAAGGCTTTAAGGAGGGAAGTTGTTGGAATGAGCACTGGGTCTTATATGTGAGTGATAAATCACTAGGTTGTACTACTGAAACCAATAGTACAGTGCTAATTAACTAACTTGAATGTAAATACATTAATTTAAACAATGGCACTTCCCACAAAACTAAACAATAGTACTAAAATATATGAAACCACAGAAGATCCTGAATAGCCAAAGCCATCTTGAGAAAGAAGAAGAAAGCTGAAAGTATTACAATTAAGATTCCAAGATATACCAAACACTATAATAATGTATACACATACATCAATATAACAAACTATATAAGTCAGAAATGAACCCGTCTTGATATGGTTAATTAATCTATGATAAATGAGGCAACAATATACAGTCAGGAACAGACACTCTCTTCAGTCAATGGTGCTGGGAAAACTGGACGGCAACACCGGAAAGAATGAATAGGAACACTTTTGAAAAAAATTTTCACCAAAAATGAAATCATTCAAAATGGATTACAGATCTTCATGTGAAACTGGAAACCATAAAATTTGTAGAAGAATGCACACGCAATAATTTCTTTGGCATTGGCAGTGGGAATATTTTTTCTAGATATGTGTCCTCAGGCAAGGTAAATAAAACCAAAATTAAACTATCAGCACTACATCAAAATAAAAAATATTCACAGTAGAGAAAACCATCGACATATGCAAACGGCAACCTACTAAATAGGAGAAGAGACTTGCAAATACATGCATATACAAATAAATATATATCATATATATGATAAAGGATTGATATAAAAATACAATAACTTATACAACCCAACACCAATAAAATTAAATTATAAATGGAAGAGGTCCTGAATAGACATTTTTACAACGAAGACAGGCAGATGACCAACAGACACATGAAAAGATGCTAAACATCTAAATCATTAGGAAAATGCAAGTCAGTATCATAATGAGATATCATATTTCAGCTGCTAGAATGGCTAAAATAAAAAAAAAAATGCCAGTAATAAGAAATGTTGGTGAGGATGTGAAGAAAAGGGAACATCTATGTTGTATTAATAGGAATGCAAATCTGTTGAGTCACTGAAGAAAAACTATGGAGTTTCCTCAAAAAATTAAAAATAGAATTACCATATAATGCAGTAATTCCACAAAAAAAAAAAACAAATTCAAAAAGATATGTGCAGTATTACATTAACCAAATTATGAAAGCAACCCTAGTGCCTGTGTGTGTGTGTGTGTGTGTGTGTGTGTGTGTACACACTGGAGTGTTACTCACCCATAAAAAATAATGAGATCTTGACATTTGGAACAACATGATTGGACCTGGAGTGTATAATGGCAAATAAAATAAGTCAGTCAAAGACAAATATCATACAATTTCACTCCTTTGTGAAATTTAAGAAGTGAAGTAAAGAAGTAAAAATAATGGTTATTGGAAAGGAGGTGGGTAGTTTGATAGGTAAAATAAAGGAAATTAAGATTACATTTATTGTGACTATCACATAGTAATGTACAGTATTATTGAACCGTTATAAGGTATACCTGCCACTAATATACTACTGTATGTTATTTATGTCTCAGCAAAATAAAAGAGAGGAGGGAGAGAGGGAGAGAGAGAGAGAGAGAGAGATGTTTGAACTCTTAGAGGCCATGAAAATTATATCTTCAAGGCATGTTTATTTTGTGTGTGTTTGGATATGGGTAATCAGAAGATATGAAATTTTTAACATTATTTTTTTTTAGTAATCTCTACACCCAACATGGGGCTCATATTCCACGAGTTCAAGAGTCAAATGCTTTTCTGATGAGCCATGCAGGAGCCCCAAGATGAAATCCCAGTGATGAGATTATTTTAGTTTTATTTGAACCTCGATTCTGTATTTAGCTGGGTAACTCGCCACCTAAACTGAACCGGAAGCACATTTCAACATGATTCTGAGGTCTTAAACCCATGGTGCCAGAGGAGAGAGGCTGATTTTGTGTTTTCTTTGTTGTCACTGTCAGTGCTGTTTTGCATTAGGGACAGATTGTGGACAGAGCCTCACAAATGAACACCTGTCAGCCTTTGAATATACACATTTTTGAAGACTGGAATTTCAGAATCAACACCGAAATATTGAAAGCACCAAGAACTTGCTCATAGGTGTGATCATATTCAAGGCTATACCTTTTGGAAGTAGAAGAAGAAAAACAAGCATCACTGAGCACACAAGTACTTAATTCTTGTCTTGTATTTGGTAAGGACCGGTATGACTGCTTTCTGGGATTGATTAAAGTCTCTTACTATGACAGGATCCCTGCTGCTTAGGAACCAGATCTAGGGATCACTATCCATATATTGTAAACAGTTTCTTATAGCAGGTGGTTATGATTGTTTCTACACTATGAAAATTTACTGAACTGTTATGATTTTTGTATTTGCCATGTGCCCTTCCATATAAAGCTCACTTTGAAAGGAAAAACAAAAACAAACAAAAACTGGTGATATGAAGATGAAGTCCTGCATGGACTTCTCTCTAGAGAGGGTAGTAGAAGAAAATAACATGCATGCTCCATAGGCACAGAGGATGTAGCCCCAGCTTCTGCACCAGAATTAGCAGTACAGCCTCAGTGCTTGCGTCCACTCCGAGCAGTCATGTCCCACTGGGATGGCAGGGGTAAAGTGTCTATGTTGGCCTCCACGTGTGGCCATACCAAAGTTTCTATAATCGATTTAACATGTGCCCTCAACTCTCATTTCCACTTAAACTACTGCTATCTTTCCCTAACTCATACAATATTTTCCTACATATACCTGGATAGTGAGAAGATTATCATGCATCTGTAGCAGATGTATAAATAAAAGGACTATGGAAAGCTACCAGAAGGCTGTGAAATATTTCACAAAATCTGAGCTGCCTCATGTTACTGTAGGATAGAATTATGTCTAGAATGGTGTGAGAATGAGAACAATGATTATGCTAGGGTCCAGGAATGGTAAAATACACTGCCACGTCTTTCTGTTCTTTTACCTATAACATTACTACTTTACAGGATAGAAACCAGCAATGTTGTGTATTTCTGAATAGTTCTTTTATTCTTCTGGGAAAAAGGACAGGGTAAGAATAAGATTTTCCCATGAAGGTTCTAAGGTCTTAACCTCCTTTTTTCCCTTACATTGCTTCCCACTGGAGATATAATACATATTGCAGTAATTTCAGAAACCACCAAATGATAATTTTACATTCCACACAAAATGGGTTGTTTTATTTGTGGAGATCATACTTATAGGCATCTTTGCCTTGGTGTGTAAATCATCATGTTTGGCGTCTGCCACAAGGTCTTGGTATTTTTTTTTTTTTTAAATTTATTTCTAGGAGAGAGAGAGAGAGAGACAGCGTGAGCAGGGGAGGGTCAGAGAGAGAGGGAGTCACAGACTGAAACAGGCTCCAGGCTCTGAGCTGGCAGTCAGCACAGAGCCCGACGCGGGGCTCGAACCCACGAACCGCGAGATCATGACCTAAGCGAAAGTCGGACACTTAACCGACTAAGCCACCCAGGTGCCCCAAGGTCTTGGTATTTTCAAATATTTGTTCACCCATGGACTCTTGGTTCATTTATTTGACTTTTTGTAGGAAATCCAGCACAGTAGAAAGGATACACGTCTACCTCTTTTCCAAATCAGTCTCAGGGATGTGTCTATACATAATTGACCCATATTGTATACTAAATAAATGCAAAAATTAGACACTAATAGAATAATAATAATAGGCATCATTGAGGTAACAGAATCACTTAAAAATAGCCTATTTGAGATTGTTTTTACAATAAGCCAAAATTCACAAGATATTTTCTTGATGTGGTACAAGTGTGATAGCCAAATGAAACTCAAATTTCATGAAGCTTAGGAACTGTGTCCTGAATCAGTTGCTCTATTATCTCACTGCCATAGCATGATTTACTAACCGCATCTCTTATGAATTAGACACATATCAACACATCACCTTCAATAGTACAAAGTCCTGCATATATCAAAGATAAAATCATTTAATAAATGGTTAGTCCATTTCTTAGACCTCCTATTTACTTGATTTGTGATCACCCCATCACTCCTCATGCTGGGATGGATGGAGAAACTTTTCAACAAGAATGTTGTATGCGTAAGCATCTAATGACTTAAAATCCCTCTAGTCTTCTCATTCATGTGAAGAATCAGTGGTGTTGAGTGATGACTGAGAAACCATAAATATTTGAGGGACACGTTTGTTGAAAGTAGTAAGTAGGTGTATGTGTTTCTGTTGGGGGATTTCTTACATTCTATTTTATCAATTTTGTAACTAAAACTAGAGGAAATGACTCTTACAAAAGCTCAATATGGTTGTGCACACAAAAACATGGACAAACAAACAACATACAACCCACACAAAAATACTATTCTACATGATTCTGTAAGTTAAATTTTTTTATTTATCAATATTATATGAAAATCATTCTACGTGAAGGTCAAATATCTATGTCCTTTGATAAATGGATGCATAAAATACAAAAGACACCTTAATTTGTTTAATAATTTCTTATATGTGGATAGAAATTGAGGTTGTCTAGAGTTTTTAATATTGTAATAATTATTGTGTTACATATAATTTTATTTTATATTCCTTTCAAATTGATCCAATATTTATTTTGTAAATCCCTTGTATTACTTAAGACTATGGAGTGTTTTCCCCATTCAGTTGCCAATTTGACTTATCACTTTTTTTACTCCATCTGAGAATGAAAAAAATACTCTAGATTATTATGGTATTCATTTTTACTTCTGTAAAAAGCTGAGATGTAATTCTCATTGTCAATTATCTATTTGTATTTCATTTTCCCATAATGCCTTTATATGGCCTTTAGTGACATTTCTATTATGCTTTTCTTTTCATTTTTAAATTTTATTATATTTAAAGAATCTGGTATGGAAAAACAAATCATCAAAAACCAACTTCAACCATTTTTGCCTGAAAAAAAATACTTGAAAAATTTCTTTGGATACATGTATTATTTGGAGAAAATGTTCATATTCAAATCATAAAATCTTGATTTGGCTCAGATCATGATCCCAGGGTCTTTGAATGGAGCCGTGTATCTGGATATGCTGAGTGTGGAACCTGCTTAAGATTCTCTATCTCCATCTGCCTGGCTCACCACCTTCTCTGTCTCTAAAATTAATTAATTAATCGATTATATATATGTGTGTGTGTGTATATATATATATAATATAACATATTATATATATATAACATATATATATAACATATATATATGTTATAACATATATATATAAACATATATATAATATATATATATAATTTCCAAAATCATGGGCCATAAAATACCTCTCTATTAGTTAACGTCTTTAAAGTCATTTAGAAATATCTAGCTGTGTTATGCGTATAGTTTATTCAATAATACTCTGAATATTTTACCGATAATTTATACTTTTGGAATAATACCTTTAAGTGTTGCATAAATTTTTAATGGTCTGAAATCAATATTGAGGTTTATCCAATGATATCCACCATATGCTGAATTATTTCATTAATTAAGTGGTTATTAAAAATTATATGCTTATTCTATTTTTAGCATTTATTTTTTTATTCTGAGGGAGAGAAAGAGACAGCGAAAGTGTGTGTGTGTGAGAGAGAGAGAGAATGCATGTGTGCAGGGGATAGGAAGAGACAGAGGGAGAGAGAGAGAACCAAGAAAACTCTACATGATCAACACAGAACTCAACATGGTGCTCAAACCCATGAACCTTAGATCCTGACCTGAACTGAAACCAAGAATTGGACACTTAAAGAATTTAGTCACTAGGTGCCCCTCTTTTTACTTTCAGAAAGATTCCCATTCATGTAATGTTTTCAGGTCAGGGAAGATGACAGAATAAGAGGAGTGTAAGCTCACTTTGTCCCATGAGTACAACTAGCTAACACTTACCTCAGTGTAAAATACTCAGAAAACAACCTGAGGACAGCGAGAAGAAATTCCATAGTTATATGTAGAGAAGAGGCCACATCAAAAAGGGTTATTAGGATGGAAACATGGTGTGGAAAATCGGACAGTCCACAGACATGGAAAGGAGAGAGAAACAGACTATTACACTGTAGAGCCTAAATAGGGAAAACAAATCCCCTATAACATTTGACTTTGAAACCAGAGTGGGCAAATCTTGTGAGTCATTACAACCAGTGGGACTTAAAAGTTGGAATTTTATAAAACATTGGTTTCAGCTCTGAGGGGAGTTAGGACTGTGAGGGGAAAATGACTTTCTTTCCTTAAAGAAACAGCACAACCAAGAGCCCACAGGGAGACATCATAGAAGCACCAGCTTTCATATAAAAGGAAATAATCTGAAGGGAGATCTGTGTATACTAATCTCAGAGCATGAGCTGGAAGGGCAAGATCTTAGTGAGACTCCTCCATGTACAAAGGAGTTGGCAGATACTATTATGCTCTTTCACTACACAGACAAAACACACAGCCACCAGTGGAAATCGGACCTAATATTGGCACACACTACATTACCTGCTAACACTGCATCTTGGCCCTGTTTTGTTTCAGTGGATTTGCCCCGTCTAGCCAGGCTTGGTGAGATCCAACCTGATCCCAAAAGACCATCACAAATTTTGCTAAAACCACACCATTCATTCCCCAACATTGTGGGTCCTCTTTCTCCAGTCTGGTTTAGATCAGTTCCAACAATGCAGATCCACATACACAGAGGACTACCCAACAGATCTTGCTTACACTGACTCTCCTGCCATCATGTGGGTTGTAGATATATCTTCTTCAGTAAGCTCTTGTCCAGAGACCATCCAAACTGGAGGAAGGGGAACCCTTTTGAACTACTAGTGAGAATGCGAACTGGTGCGCCCACACTGGACAACAGTGTGAGGGTTCCTCAAAAACTTAAAAATAGAGCTACCACATGACCCAGCAATTTCAGTTGTAGGGATTTATTTAAATGATACAAAAATGCTGATTCAAAGGGACGCATGCACCCCAATGTTTACAGCAGCACTGTCAACAACAACCGAATTATGGAAAGAGCCCAAATCCCCATCAACTGATGACTGGATAAAGCAAATGTGGTAGATATGCACACAATGGAATACTACTCAGCATTGAAAAATAATGAAATCTTGCCATTTGCAACAATATGCATAGAAGGAGAAGGTATTATGCTAAGTGAAATAAGTTAGGCAGAGAAAGAGAATTATCATATGATTTCACTCATACGTGGGACTTAGGAAATAAAATGGATGAACACAGGGAAAGAGAAGGAGGGGACTTGTTGGGATGAGCACTGGGTGTTATATGTAAACAGTGAATCTCTGGGTTCTACTCCTGAAACCAGTACTACACTGGATGTTGACTAACTTGAAAGTGAATAAATAAATTTTAAAACATTTTTAAAAATATAAAACTCTCACAAAAAAGTAACTAGAAGTGACAAATGAATTCAGTAAGATCATAGGATAGAAAATTAAAAAAGAGAAATATGTGCATTTCTATACTCAAATAACAAGGTAGCAGAAAAGAAACTAAGGAAATGATCCCAATTACAACTACACAAAAAATAACACCTAGAAGTAAAATTAACCAAGGAGGTGTATGACCTGTACTATAGAAACTACAAAACATTGGGAAAAGAATTTGAAGAAGGCACAAACAAATGGAAAGACAGTTCATGCTCATGAACTGAAAGAAAAAAAAATATTGGGGAGGAGGGGCCAATATGGCAAAACAGCATGGAAGCTTTTTGCATTTCTCATCCCTGAAATGCAGCTAGCTCAACACCAAACCATCTTGTACAGCTAGAAAATTGATATGAGGAGTAACTCAACATTCTGCATAACTTAAATGAAAGAATTCAGCAGGTATGTGGCATAGAGAGTTGAGCTGGGGAAGAGTGAAGCCACAAAGGGTAGGGAGTTGTTTTTGCTTGTGGAGAGATGACAGAAACAGGTGGGTAGTGAACAGGAAAAGCACTCCCCCTGAAAGCACCTGGAGAGAAAGGGAAAGGGTAGAAACACCGCTAAGGGATTTAATGAGAAAGGAGAAAAGAGAAAAGAGAGGGTTTGGCTACAACTAATACTCTATGAACAGGGGAGACCAGAGTCTGACACTCTGCAGCTGGTTATCTGGTGGTGCTCTGGTGGGAAAGGCAAATCCTCAGGAGCAGACAGTGAGGACTAAGTGGTGCACAGGCCACAAAGGGAAAGGTGGTTCCCCTGCTGAGAGGACATTTGGTAGAGGCTGAGCAGGTTCTCCACAGGCAAAGGTCCCAGCAGACCCAAGAAAATAGCCACATTTCCTGGTGTGGGAACAAGGTCATTAAGAGTCGGTGAAGCCTGGCACCCAGATGAGTGTTGTGATTTACCATATTCCCTGAAATGCTGCTGCTACGCAATTGCATGAACTTTTTCTGGAGTGGGCTGGCACCTGGCCAGTTTCTGGGCATCTGCAGCAGTACAATCATGTGGGTATTCCCAGGGATGGGCCATCACCTGACATTACTCAGCAAAACCCTTCCCCAGAGGTTCTGAGGTCAAAGCCAGAGGGCTCTCATAAGTGATGGAATTGGAAACAGAGCCCCATCTGTGGTAAAAATCAGGAGGGAGGTCCTGGGAGGGAAGTGCCTCCTTGTAGGGTGATTACTTGGACACAGACAGGGTAGAAGCAAGAAGTTGACAGACGCTGGAAACACAGGAGGGGTGCTTGGTTTCCTCCCTCAAGAGCACAGAATTCTGATACCAGAGATTGAGTAGTTGGGTGACGCCATTTTCACATCTCCTGCACATGTGCATACAGGCTTGCATATGCCAGGAGGATCCCCAGTAAGCTAGAGCATCGCCATGTAGTGGAGAGCAGAGCCATTTCACCAAACCCCATCCAACTGCTCAAACCATGCTACAAAGGACGACAAATCTCTCCATCTGCTTGGTTTACTGACTACAAAGTCCTTCAGAGTCTGTCATCTAGGAGAAACTGGATGTAATTTCAATTTTATTTCATTCTGGTAACTGGTTCATCTATTCAATTTTTTTTCTTTTGATTTTTGTTTCCTATTATTGAATATAGAAATAATAAACAATTATTTTTATTTTCCGTTTTTATAAAAAATTTCTTTATTTTTTCTACTATATATTTTGTAATTTTTAAAATTCTATTTCACTGTCATCACTTCATATTATTCTATTTTATTGTATTCAATTTTTAAAATTTCAGGCATATTCTTTTTTCTTTTCTCTTCTTTCTGTTTTTCATCTATTCTATCAAGTTTTTTTCTCCAATAACCAGACCAAACACGCCTAGAATCTAGCATTTTTATTTAACTTTTTTGTTTGTTTTAAATTATCATTTTTATTTTATTAATTCTTTTCCTTCCTTCAAAATGATGAAACAAAGGAATTCACCTCCAAACAAAGAACAGGAAGAAATGACAAGCAGGGACTTAATCAACACAGATACAAGAAACATGTCTGAACCAGAAATTGCACTCACGATTATAAGAATACTGGCTGGGGTTGAAAAAAAGCATAAAATTCCTTTCCATGGAGATAAAAGAAGTCTAATCTAGTAAGGACAAAGTAAAAAATGCTATAAGTGAGCTCCAATTTCAAATGGATACACTGGCAATGAAGAATGGAACAGAGCAGTGAATCAGCAATACAGAGGAAGAACATATGGAGAATAATGAACAGAAAAAAGAGCAAAACTAAGGCAAAAGAGCAAGATATATGAATTAGAGAACTCAGTGATTCATTAAAAAGGAATGATATCCAAATCATAGGAGTCTCTGAAGACGAAGAGTGAGAAAAAGTGATAGAAATGTTATGTGAACAAATTATAGCAGAAAATATTCCTAACCTGGGGAAAGCCACAGACATCAAAATCCAGGAAGCACAGAGAACTTCCATTAGACTCAATTAAAAAAAAAAAAGATCATCATCAAGGCATATCATAGACAAATTCATGAAATACACAGGCAAGGAAAAAATCATGAAAGCAGCACCAGAAAGAAAAAAAAAATGTCCTTAACCTACAAAGGAAAACAGATCAATTTCACACCAGGGCTATCCACAGTAACTTGACAGGTAAGAAAAGAGTGGAAGGATACATTCAGTGTGCTGAATCAGAAAATATACGGCCACAAATTCTTTATCCAGTAAGGCTGTCATTCAAAATAGAAGGAGAGTTAAAATGCTTCCCAAACAAACAAAAGTAAAGGAATTTGTGACTACTAAAGCAACTCTGCAAGAAATTTTAAGGGAGGGACAATTTAAGGGGAGAAAAAGGAAAGATGAAATAAAACAAAAAAGACCAAAAGGACAAAGATTACCAAGGGTCACAGAACACCATAAGAAACTCCAACTCGACAGGTAACACAATGGCAATAAATTCATATCTTTCAGTCAATGGAATAAATTCTCCAGTTAAAAGATATATAGTAACAGAATGGATAAGTAAATAAAATCCATATATATATATTGTTTACAAGAGACCTGTTTTAGACTTAAAGACACCTTCATATTGAAAATAAGGAGATGAAGAATCATCTATCATACTAATGATCACCGAAAGAAAGCTAGAGTATCCATACATATATCAGACAAACAAGATTTTAAAATAAGACTGTAACAAGAGATGAAGAAGATATTATATCAAGATTAAGGGGTCTATCCACCAAGGAGCTCTAACAATTGTAAATATTTATGTCTCCAATGTGAAAAACTTATTATATAAATCAACTAATCACAAACATAAAGAAACTCATTGATAATAATACCGTAATAGTAGGGGACTTCAACACCCCACTTACAGCAATGGACAGGCCATGTAAGCAGAAAATCAACAAGGAAACAATGTCTCTGAATGACACACTGGACCGAATAGACTTCAAAGATATATTCAGAACATTTCATCCTAATGCATCTCCATGTACATTCTCCTCGAGTCCACATGGAACATTCTCCAGAAGAGATCATGTACTGGTACACAAATCTGTCCTCAGTAAGTACAAAAAGTTCGAGAGCATACTGTGCATATTTTCAGACCACAACACTATAAAAGTCGAAATCAACCACAAGAAAAGAAAAAAAAAAAAGGAAAGACAACAAATAGTTGGAGACTAAAGAACATCCTAATAAATAATGAAGGGCTTACTAAGAAGTTAGGAAGGAAATTAAAAACTACATGGAAGCTAAAGAATATGATAATATCACAGCCAAAAAACTATGGGATGCAGCAAAGGCAGTCATGAGAGGGACATAAAGAGTCATGAGAGCCATGCCTTCAGAAAGAAGGAAGAAAAGTCTCAGATACACAACTTAACATTATGCGTTTCAAAAAAATTAAAAGTTTATTCATTTTTGAGAGGGTGAGAGAGAGAGAGAGACGGACAGACAGACAGAGCATGATCAGGGAAAGCACAGAGAGACAGGGAGACACAGAATCCGAAGCAGTCTCTAGGCTCTCAGGTGTCAACACAGAGACGATGCGGAACTCAAACCCACAGCCCAGGAAATCATGATCTGAGCCACAGCTGGATTCTTAACCAACTGAGCCACCCAGGTGCCCCTACATTATACCTTAATGACCTGGAAAAAGAAAGCAAATAAAACCCAAAATCAGCTGAAGACAGGAAATAGTAAAGATTAGAGTATAAATCAATGGCACTAAAAACAAAACAAAACAAAACAGTAAAACAGATCAATGATGAAATCAGGAATTGGTTCTTTGAAAAAATATTTTAAAAAATTGATAAATCCCTAGCCAGTTTCATCAAAAAGAAAAGGAAAGGACCCAAATAAATAAAATCACAAATGAAAGAGGAGAGATCACAGCCAACACTACAGAAATACAAACAATAATAAGAGGATCTTATGAGCAATTATATTCCAAATACACTGGGCAATCTGGAAGAAATGGAAAAATTCCTAAAAACATATACCCTACCACAACGGAAACAAGAAGAATTAGAAAATTTGAACAGACCCATAACTAATAAAGAAAGAGAATTAGTAATAAAAAATCTCCCCCAAAACGTGTCCAGTGCCAAATGTCTTTCCAGGGGAATTCTACAAGGAATTTAAAGAATATGTAACCACCTGAAAAACATCTAATCCAGTGAAGAAATGGGCAGAAGACATGAACAGACACTTTTCCAAAGAGGGCATCCAAATGGCCAACAGACACATGAAACGATGCCCAGCATCACTCATCATCAGGGAAATACAAATGAAAAGCACACTGAGATACCAACTCACAGCAGTCACAGTGGCTAGAATGAACAAATCAGGAGACTTAGGTGTTGGGGAGAATATGGAGAATCAGCACCCTCTTACACTGTTGGTGGAACTGCATACTGGTGCAGCCACTCTGGAAAACAATGTGGAGGTTCCTCAGAAAATTAACAATAGAGGGGCGCTTGGGTGGCTTAGTCGGTTAAGCGTCCGACTTTCACTTAGGTCATGATCTCGCGGTTCGTGGGTTCTAGCCCCGCGTCGGGTTCTGTGCTGACTGCCAGCTCAGAGCCCGGAGCCTATTTCAGAGTCTGTATTTCCCTCTCTCTCTGATCCTCCCCTGCTCACGCTGTCTCTCTCTCTCTCTCTCCTAGAAATAAATAAAAATATTGAAAAAAAAGAAAATTAACAATAGAACTCCCCTATGACCCAAAAATAGAACTGCTAGGAATTTACTCAAGGGATAAAGGAATGCTGATGCATAGGGGCACATATACCCCATTGTTCATAGCATATTGTTTCAACAATAGCCAAATCATGGAAAGAGCCTAAATGTCCCTCAACTGATGAATGGATCAAGAAGATGTGGTTTATCTATACAATAGAATACTACATGGCAATGAGAAAGAATGCAATCTGGCCATTTGTAGCAACGTGGATGGAACTCAAGTGTGTTATGCTAAACGAAATAAGTCAGACAGAGAGGACAGATACCACTTGTTTTCACTTATAAGTGGAAAAGGAGAAACTTAACAGAGGACCATGGGGGAGGGGAAGGGGAAAAAAAGTTGGGGAGAGGAAAGGAGGCAAACCATGAGAGAATCTTGAATACTGAGAACAAACTGAGAGCTGATAGGGGTGGGCTATAGACGAAGGGGGATGATGGGTATGGAGGAGGGCACTTGTGGGGATGAGCACTGGGTGTTATATGGAAACCAACGTGACAATAAAGTTAAAAGAAAAAAAAAGAAGACAACACTTATTCTTTTGAAGGTGTTTCAAAAAATAAAATGGAAGGAACACTTTCAAGCTCATTCTATGAAGTCAGCATTACCTTGATTCCAAAGCCAGACAAAGACTCCACTAAAAAGGAAAACTACAGACCAATTTCCCTGATGAAAATGGATGCCAAAACCCTCAACAATATACTAGCCAACTGGATCCAACGATACATTAAAGGAATTATTCACCACAACGAAGTGATATTTATACCTGGAATGCAGGGCTAGTTCAATATCTGCAAAACAATCAATGTAATGCATCACATTAATAAGAGAAAGGACAAGAAGCACATGATTTCCTCAATAGATACAGAGAAAGCATTTGACAAAATGGAACATCCATTCCTGAAAAAAATCCCTCAAGAAAGTAGGGTTAGAAAGATCATACCTCAAGAACATAAAAGCCAAATATAAAGCACCCACTGTTAATATTATCCTCAATGAAAAAAAAATCACAGCAACCAGAAAACATAAAGGAATAAAAGGTATGCAAACTAGCAAGGAGGAATTCCAACGTTCACTCTTCCTAGATGACATGATACTCTATATGAGAAACCAAAAAGATACCACAAAAATCTAGTAGAATTGATCCATGAATTCAGCTATGTTGCAGGATATAAAATCAATACACAAAAATCGGTTGAATTCCTATACACCAATAATGAAGAAACAGAAAGAGAAATCAAGGGATAGATCCCATATACAATTACACCAAAAAACCCATAAAATACCCAAGAATAAACCTAACCAAAGAGGTGAAAAATCTATAAACTGAAAAACGTAGAAACCATTTGAAAGAAATTGAAGAAGACACATAATAAATAAAATTTCCATGCTCCTGGATTGGAAGAACAGATATTGTTAAAATGTCGATACCACCCAAAGAAATTTAAATATTCAATGCAATCCCTATCAAAATAACGCTGGCATTTAAAAAAAAAAAGGTAAAATCTGTATTAAAGCAGAGCCAAAGCAATCCTGAAAAAGAAAACCAAATCTGGAAGCATCACAATCTTAGACTTCAAGATATATTACAAAACTGTAATCAACAAGACAGGATGGAACTTGTACAAAAACAGACATTTAGATCAATGGAACGGAATAGAGAACCTCAAAATAGAGTCACCAGTATATGGCCAACTGATCTTTGACAAAACAGGAAAGACAGTCTCTTCAGAAAATGGTGTTTAGAAAATGGGACATCAGCATGCATAAAAATGAACCTGAGCCACTTTCTTACACCATACACAAAAATAAACTCAAAATGGATGGAAGACTTAAATGTCAGACAGGAAGCCATCAAAACCCTAGAGGAGAAAGCAGGCAAAAACCTTTTTGTGCTTGGCCACAGCAACTTCTTACTCACTATATTTTGGAGGAAAGGGAAATCAAAACAAAAATGAACTATTGGGACATCATCAAGATAAAAACCTTCCACACAACAAAGGAAACAATTCACAAAACTAAAAGACAAACAACGGAATGGGAGAAGATATTTGCAAATGGCATAATTGATAAAGGGTTAGTATCCAAAATCTATACAAAACTTATCAAACTCAACACTGGAAAAACAAATAATCCAGTGAAGAAATGGTCAAAAAGACAGTTTTCCAAAGAAGGCATCCAGCTGGCTAAAAAACACTTAAAAATGCACATCACTCATCATCAAACCACAATGAGATACCCCTTCACACCACCCAAAATGGATTAAATTAACAACTCAGGCAACAACAGATGCTAGTGAGGATGCAGAGAAAGAGGATCACTTCTGCACTGCTGGTGGGAATGCAAATTGGTGCAGGCATTCTGGGAAACAGAATGGAGGTTCCTCAAAAATAGTTAAAAATAGGATCGTGCTATGACCCAGCAATTGCAGTACTGAGTACATATCCAAGGGATACAGGTGTTCTGTTTCAAAGGGGCACATGCACCCCAATGTTTATAGCACTACTATTGACTATTTCTAAGTATAGAAAGAGCCCAAGTGTCCATCGACAGAGGAATGGATAAAGAAGATGTGTATAGGGGTGCCTGGGTGGCTTAGTCGGTTAAGCATCCAACTTCGGCTCAGGTCATAATCTCAAAGTTTGTGATTTCGAGCCCCGCGTTGGGGTATGTGCTGACAGCTCAGAGCGTGGAGTCTGCTTCAGATTATGTCTCCCTCTCTCTCTGCCCCTCCCCTGCTCGCACTCTGTCTGTTTGTTTCTCTAAAAAATAAACATTAAAAGTTAAAAAAAAAGACGTGTATACACACACACAAATTCTTATATAAATAATTAAATATTGTCATTTGCAACAACATGGAGGGAACTAGAGTGTATTATGCTAAGTAAATTTAGTCAGAGAAAAACAAACATATGATTTCACTCATATGTGGGATTTAAGATACAAATCAGGTAAACATAAAGGAAGGGAAGCAAAAATAATATAAAAACACGGAAGGGGACAAAACAGACCAATACAGAGAACAAACTGAGGGTTTCTGGAGGCGCTGTGGGTGGGAGGATGGGGTATACTGCTCGGGTGTGTTAAGGAAGATAATTGTTGGAATGAGCACTAGGGATATACATAGGAGATGAATCACTGGAATCTACTACTAAAATCATTATTGCATATTTGCTAACTATCCTGAATGTAAATTAAAATTTAATTAATTAATTAATTAAAGAAAGAGAAGGAAGAAATATTGTTCAAATCTCCACACAACTCGGGGCGCCTGGGTGGCTCAGTTGGTTAAGTGTCCTTTGGCTCAGTTCATGATCTCAGAGTTCGTAGGTTCAAGCCCTGCGTCAGGCTCTGTGCTGACAGCTAGCTCAGAGCCTGGAGCCTATTTCAGATTTGTGTCTCCCTTTCTCTCTGACTCTCCCCTGCTCATGCTGTCTCTCTCTCTCAGAAAAAAATAAAACATTAAAAAATCTCCTCACAACTCAAACTCGTCTACAGATTTAAGTAATCCCTGTCAATATATCAACAACATTTCACAGAACAAAAACAAACAATTCTGAAACTTGCATGGAACGACAAAAGACCCTGAATAGCCTCAGCAATATTGAAAAATATAAACAATACTAAAAGTATTACTATTGAAGATATCAAATCATATTACAAAGCTTTAGTAATCAAAGCAGTATGGTACTGCAAAAAATAATAGACACATAAATCAATGTGAAAATGCAGAAAACTCAGAAATAAATTCATGATTATATAATTGATTAATCTTCAATGAAGGAGGCAAAATATGCAGTGGAAAAAGGAGAGCCCCTTCAACAAATGGTAGTGTGAACACTGGACAGTTACATGCAAAGGAATGGCACTGGATCACTTTCTTATGGCATACAGAAACATTCATTTAAAATGTACTAAGGACCTAAATATGACAAGTGAAACCATAAAATCCTGAATTAGAGAACAGGTAGTGATATCTTTGTCTTTGGCTGTAACAACAAGTTTCGAGATATATCTTCCTAAAGAAGGGAAACCAAAGCAAAGATAAACTAATGAGACTTCATCACAATGAAATATTCCTCCAAAGGAAAGAAAACAACCAACAATACTAAAAGGCAAACTCCTGAATAGAAGGAGATATTTGCAAATGCCATATCTGATAAAGGGTTATTGTCTAAGGCATATAAATAACTTGTACAACACGACACCATAAACTCTAGCAATACAATTAAGAAATGGGCAGAAAACAAGAACAGGTATTTCTCCAAAGAAGCCATCCAGATGGCCAACAGACATCAAAAGATTCTTCACATCACTCATCCTGAGAGAAATGCAAATAAAATCTACATTGAGATATCATCTCATATCTGCCACAATGGCCAAAGTGGGAAACACAGGACACAAGTGTTGGCTATGATGTGGAGAGAAAGAAACCCTTGTGATAGTCCTGGTGGGAATGCAAACTGGTTCAGCCCACTGTGGAAGAGAGTATGGGGGTTCTTCAAAAAATTAAAAGTTATCCAGTATTTTCACTACTGGGTTTTACCTAAAGAATACAAAATGATTAATCCAAGAGGATATGTAAATCCCTATGCTTATTACAGAGTTAATTACCAATAGCCAAATTGTGGAAGCTCTCCAAATCCATCAATATGTAAATGGATTGTGGGTCCCCTCCGTAAGAAATGGAGGGGAAAAAACTCAAGGCAACCTGGCTATACGTGTATGTGATATCCCTCACGGCCTTGTAACATGAGACCACAATCAGACTGCATGTTTGTGTGTTACCCTATATGGGAGAGAAGAAGGTAGGAAATATATAAAACACTATGCCATGTGTCATTTGGGGCTCAGTTCTTTGGGTACAAATCCAACTGAGGCGTGCTGGCAAAAATAAAGATGCTTCCTGGAAAGATAATCTCTTTGTCATGACTCTCTATGCGAGAATCCTGCTACAGGGTTACGAACAAATGGAATACAAGGCACCTGGGTGGCTCAGTCTGTTAAGCGTCTGACTTTGACTCAGGTTATGATCTCACAGTTCATGACCTTGAGCACCACATCAGGCTCTGTGCTGACAGCTCAGAGCCTGGAGCCTGCTTGGATTCTGTGTCTCCCTCTCTCTCTGCCCCTCCTCCACTCATGCTCTGTTTCTGTCTTAAAAAAAAAAAAAGAATGGATGTACAAGGGAATATTATTCAGTCATAAGAAGAATAAAAACTTTCTGTTCATAATATTGAATGCTCTAGAGAATATAATACTAAGTGAAATATGACATTGGAGAGAGGCAAATATCATATGATTTCTGTCACATGGTAACGTTCAGAAATAAAACAAACACAGGGTAAAAGGGACATACCAACAAACAGAAATTTAGCTATAGAGAAGAAACTGATGTTTACCAGAAGGGAGGCAGGTGAGGGAAAGTGTAAAAAGGTGAAGGTGATTAAGAGTACACTTATCTTGGTGAGCACTGTGTAATACACAGAATGGTTGCATCACTAATGAACACTAATATAATACAATGTTAACTACACTGGAATTAGCATATAATTAAATACCAAAAACAAAATTTAAAAATTGGGAAAAAGTAATTCTATCAGCTAAATGTATTACTTCATTGAATTTTTCTTCATTTATTTCACTTATTTTTCAATAATCACATGGAATCTTAATGTCTTGAGTTTGGGAATTAACCAGAGAACAATATTAACTACATCAAAATCCTGATAAGCGGTAATAGTGTGTTGAACCTGGCCTTATTGGGAAAGCTGTATTTACCAAATACATACTGATACTAATGCTTACAGAATACTTCTTAGAAAGATGCTTATTCTTTTATTTTAATGTTAGAGACAGAGAGAGAGAACAAGCATGGGAGGAGCAGAGAGGGAGGGAGACATAGAATCTGAAGCAGGCTCCAAGGTCTGAGCTATTAACACAGAACTTGACAGGGCCTTGAACTCACAGACTGTGAGACCATGACCTGAGCCTAAGTTGGTCGCTTAACCTTCTGAGTCACGCAGGCGCCTGGTAAGGTGCTTATTCTCTAAAACAACCCCATTAGATATACTTTATCAATCGTATTTTACACATGAAGAAATTGAAAATAACTACATTCTCCTTTGTCATAAGGAAACTATATAACTAAGAATTTTTGACCCATTTTCTGTCCCTATAGTCCACAATCATTCATTAGAGTATTATGGACTACACTCTTTATATCCCAGGAAGATAAAGAATCATTCTTGTCAAGCCCCCATGTATCTTTTTCATTCACATTTTACTTGCTATTCTTATTCTATTTGGGTTAAAATTGCTTTATTTACATCCTTTATACTGACACATGGTGAGTCTTAGTGCTAAGCTCAATGTACACTCTAGTCACAACATGTTGATTAACTTTCCATGATTGAGTGTGAATAATTAGCAGTGGGTATTCCTTCTGATTTTGTCTATTAATCATTATAAAGAGGCTTTACAGCCATATCTGGAATGCTAATTGCATTGAGAGAAAATTCCACTGAATATCCTGATCCAGGAAATTTACTTCTACTTTTTTTTTTTTTTTGTAATTACATCCATTCCCATTAGCAGCACCCTCAGAGAAACTTTGCAGAGACAGACTTACCCAAGCAACATTCAAACCCTATCTAGTTAGAATAACAAGAATACCAAGATACCAAATATTATCTCTAGTTTACATTCTTTTCCAGTATTGATTGATTGATTGATGATTGATTGATTGATTGATTTGAAATAATCTTCAAGAAATATGGGTAAAAGTACTCAATAATAATTTCAAGATAAATTATGCAAGGACCAGAGATTGAATGTTAGTGAATTAGGACTTTTAGTTCCTGTTATTTCACTTTATGGGGAGACTACAAATATTATAAAGTGTTATTAGTTTTGATAAAATAAACTGGATTTTTGACATATCAGAATACAAGAACTGTATGGCAGGAATTTCCTTCAGTTTTAGAATTACCTTGTTTCCTGAGGTAAAGCATTTTGAGTAATTGCAATTGATACTGAAGAATGTTCTTGAGAGTTGTGATAAGACTAAAGGCTAAGTACTTATAGGATTCATATGATATTTATAAAACCCTAAAGTATAGTCAAATAACAATATATAAATTATACATTATGAAGCATACATAATTAGAAGCAGGACACTTGCTTGCAAAAGGAACTTGGAAAATAGTGAGTATGAACAGATAAAGGGAAAAGAACACTCTGAGGCTTAATAATGACTGAGGGAATACAAATAATGGGATTTAAAAATAGTGGGGACATCTAGAACTGGATGGGAAGTTGAGGATTCTTAAGGATGTCTTTTCAAATTACCCCCATGGTAGTGTATATCTTTAAAAAAAATGCAACCACGTTTCTATAGACACAAAACTTAACACCAATCTAGAGACTAACAACAATTATATTCAGTGATTGGGGAGACTAGCAGATGTGTTTGTGTGTTATCCCTCTGCCTTAATCCAGGTGCCAGTATCTTACTGAAAAAAGCTTGTGGACACATCTTGCATCCCAGCTTTTGTGGCTGCTTCCCAGAGGACACATCTCTTGATAGTCTGGCTCTGGTGTCCAGGCTTGGCTCACAGGTTCAAAGGGATGGAAGAAAGCAAAGGAACTGACTATGCCCTCGTGGTTCAGTGAAAAGTCAGCAAACAGAAGTGCCCATCTCCCAGTATTTTCCTGAGAGAAGCTGATTTGCAGACCTTTTTTTTAAATTTTTTTTTTGTTTATTTATTTTTGAGACAGAAAGAGACAGAGCGTGAGCAGGGCAGAGTCAGAGAGAGAGGGAGACACAGAATCGGAAACAGGCTCCAGGCTCTGAGCTGTCAGCACAGAGCCCGACGCGGGGCTCGAACTCACAAACTGCGAGGTCATTACCTGAGCCAAAGTCAGACGCTTAACCGACTGAGCCGCCCACACCCCTGTTTTGCAGATCTTAAAAGCTGGAAGCTGAAGTTGGGACTACTAAAATAACACACATCAAAGCGCTGAGTCAGATCTCACCTGGGAATGCTCATTTGTGAAATAACTGTGTTATCTATCTACTATACTCCAGTTTGCTGACATCTCCCTGTGAAGATTTTGTGCATTCTCAGGTACCTCAGCTACTGTGGACACCAACCAAAGGGCACATTCTTTGATTGCCAAGGTCTGGTGACCCATAGGGTTACATTCCCAGGTCCCAAGGGACTGTAGAAACAAAAAAAAGAGTGATTAATTATCTATTATGTCGGGATTCAACAAAGGTGGAGCAGACAGAAACACCAATATCCTCCCAGGCCTACCCTGAAAGAAGCCTATTTTCATGCTTTAAACACCACTACCCTAAGGTCTCACTCTGTATTAAAGTGCATCTCAATTAGGTGTTGCCTGAGATCCTCCACTTTAGGATGCTACACATCTTGGCACATCTTCAACTACTAGGAGCCACTAGGAACAAATTGGACATCTTGGACAATTACAAGAAACAAATTAAGGCAACCAATGGTTAGGCTTCGATGAAATATTATATTCATCTTGTATATAGTACTGTTTGTCAAGAATTTTATGATTCTTAAAATCACACGAAGAAAGTGTGATTCGAGAGTTTATTTAATAATATCTGGTGCAAATGCCAAGTGAAGGAAAGAAAGTCATTACATGAAATATTGCCAAAACAAGAGGTGGAATGAAACAGTATTAAAAGGAGAGACAGGAAAATTACCTGTGGGAAAGGCACAGCCTACTCCATGAATGAAATACAAAAGGACAGTAATCTATTTATTAGAGTCTGAAGAAGCAGATGAGATTATATCACTAGATGAAATCTTATAGTGATATAAAGCAAAGTGGAGATTAGCCGAACTTCAATATAGTTTCAGGTGGCGAGTTGTGGAAAATAATGCTTAAAAGAAATTTTTTAAATTAAAAATTGAATTAAAATTTGGATTCCTTGGAAGGGAATAAATGACAACTCAGAGTGATATTGTTGAAATTAGAAGCCTGCAGTGTAGTCATCTGTCTTGTGTGTATAACCATCTGCTCTTGAGAAAAAAAGAAGAGCAGATTAAAGGGTTCCTGGGTGGCTCAGTGGTTAAAACATCAAACTGTTGATATCGGATCAAGTCATAATCTCAAAGTTCATGGGACTGAACCCCAAATGGGCTCCACACTGACAACATCCAGCCCACTTGAAATTCTCCAACTACCTCACCCTCTGTCATTCTCCCACTCATTTTCTCTCTCTGTCTCTGTCTCATCTCTGTCTCTGTCTCTCTCTCTCTCCTTCCCTCCCAGGAACACCAATCCTTATATCTTGCACAGGAAAGATAAGAACCCTCAAAACCATGGATTTAAAATTAATGGGGATTGAGGCACCTGGGTGGCTTAGTCAGTTAAGATTTGACTCTCCTTTTGGGCTCAGGTCATGATCTCACACTTTATGAGACTGAGACATGCTGTTAGCACAGATCCTGCTTGGAAACACTTTCTCCCTTTTTCTCTGTCCCTCCTCGCTGTGTGCTTCCTCTTCCTCTCTCTTGAAATAAATAAATAAACTTAAAAAATAAAATAAAATCAATGGGGATTAAGTTCAAGAAAAACGTAATAAAACTATAGGTTTTGGAAAACAGCCCCTTAAGGGCCATGCATGTAGCATCCAAATGAAAACCAGCACAAAACCGCCACTTTGAAAAGTGCATTGAGCATAAGTAAAAGAGACACATTTGCTAACCTTAAAGCATTTGCCATGGAGACAGGAAATAGCTGGGACTCTCCCTGGGAACTGAGACAGTAGAAGGAACCATGCTGTGATATTCTACTTACTGATCCTGCCACTTGAATTCTACCTCCAACTTGATAACACCAGTAGTTATGCTCTGATGAGAGCACCACCCACCAATATAGCACAGCATCCAGAGACACCCATCACACCAAGCAGTGAACCATCCCTACCTTCCATGCAGAAGAAGAATCATGAGAATATCCTACAGTCAGGCAGGGCCCATCCTTGCCACCAATGTGTTACAGCATCTGAAGCCTCATCCTACAGCCGAACTGTGTGTCAACACCACCACCAACATGTCACACCTGCTGCCCTGCCTTAGGAAGAGCGTGCAAACATCCCACAAATGGACAACACCAGCACCTGGCTCTGGTGGCCAAGAGACTTTGGGCTTCCAGCCCCCACAGGACATCTCCTGCATAAGGTCACTGCCTGAAGACTGAGAAACGGACCCCTGAGGGGCTCAGTCAGTTGAACATCTGTTTCCTGTACAATAAAAAGTGTTTTCCCTCCTTACGACTTCTTTCATGTTTTTTTTTAATTTGTTTTTTATTTTTATCAGATTGAATATCACATGCCTAGGTGTAATGCTTAAGGTACTTATTTTTTCCATGTTCTCTAAGTTTCCTTTATCTGTGTTTTGGGGTCTGCCATTAATTTTGGGAAATTCTCAGCCATTATTTCTACAAATGTATCTTATATAATTTTACCTCTTTCTTCTCCTTTTGGTGTTCTTATCACATGTATATAACACCTTTCTGTAATTGTCTCACAGTCCTTAGTTATTCATAACTTTTACAATAAGTTTCAGTTTTGAGTGGTTCTATTAACCTTTTTTCAAATTCACTGTTATTTCCTCACTCACATCACATTTATTCATGAGCGTATGAAAGGCATTTTACAATTGTGTTAAAGTGCTTTTTTCTATTTCTAGCATTTCTTTTTATTCTTTCTTAGAGTATCTATCTCTCCATTTACATTATTCATTTCTTTTTTATGTTGTAGAATATTTCCATTAGTAACTTTATCCCATTAATTTTGTTTTTAATTCCTACTCTGATCATTTTTACACCTCTTCTTTATGAGAGTATGATGCTGATGTTGTTTCCATCTCTCCAAATTGCTTTTTTGTTTTTTAGTATGTCATGTAATCTTTTTTTCTTGACAGCTGGGCATGATGAATGAGGTAAAAGCACTGAGGTGAGGAGGCTTTAAGTCGAAGTTTTATGTATATCTGGCTAGGATTTAGTCTGTCTCTTCTGTATGCTCTAGCTATAGGTATCAGAGGCTAAATTTCTGTCATATTTTTGTTTTTATCTCCCCTTTTCCATTTGGATCTCCATAGAGATTTCCACTACAGTAAGGTCTGAAGCATGTGTTTCTTTTGTTATATTTCCCTTCTATTTTATAGGATAATTATTGATGGGGTGGTAAGGAAAGAGGAAATGACATACTTTTCACAATTAGGTTCTAATCTTTTAGTGGCCCTGTGACTTTCCACCATGATATGTACAGGAGTTCTTCAGTTGTCTTCCTTGTCCTGCCTTTAGGTGTGACAAGGTGGATAGAAGGGGCTAGAGTTAGGCCCAAGTTATTAATGCTCTGATAAACCCAGTTTTGTAGTCTGTGCTAAAATAGTTCTTTTGACACAAGACTTTTAAGAATGGGATGTTCTGGGGAAGTTTCAAAATGATCACTTTCTTCCTATTTCTACTGTTTATAAGAAGGAGAAGATTGTTCTCCAGTCTTCACTATGAGAATCCAGAAGAGCTCCTGGAGGTAAAATCACAAAAACATACGGGTGCCCCAAAAAGAGCTACTTTTTAAGCTTCTGACTCTCAAGATTATCCATCTCACATTTCCAGAATGCATCCATTACAGTTTAAATTTCTTCCGAGTTCCATGAGTGATTCCTACTATGGTAAACTGATTCTCTTCATCTGTCTGTTCATCTCTCTAATTTTGAAGCAACTATTTCCCTGTGATTTTAACTTTCTGATGGACCTAAGAAGAGTTTTTCATTTTGAGTTTGTTTGTTTGTTTGTTTTCTTGTTGTGAAAATGGAAGTAAGGAATCCCTAGTCACTTCTTTATATGCCAGTCTGGTAACCAGGATCTCTGAGAATGTATTTCTTTTAAATATCAGTGTGCCTTAAGGATTTAAAAATGAATGAACATACTAACTACAATGTTCAAATAGTAAGTCAAAAGTGTCTTCTAATTTCCAAAAAGCCTTCAACGGTAAAGAGTTTTTGAAATTACAAAATGATATTTTTTTCAACATTTTAAATATTTATTTATTTATTTTGAGAGCAAAAGATAGAGATTGCATGGCTTGGGGAGAGTCAGAGAAAGAGGCAGAGAGAGAATCCCAAGCAGTCTCTGTGACCTCAGCTCAGAAACAGACTCAGGGCTTAAACTCACAAACACTTAATCAACTGAGCCACACAAGCTCCCCAGAAGACAGTATTTTTTAACGTGATTATATAGATTCTCAGTATGTTTATACTTGCTTATTTTAATATGAGTGATTTTTCTTTGAAATCTGACATCATACCTTCCTGTTTTCTCTCCTTAGCATTCATGTGTTTTATTTTCAGTCAACTTTTCTTATTTTATTGATAACTTCTATTTTGTTTTTACTATTTTAAAGAACTCAAATATTATAGAAAGCTAATTTCCAATTCACACCAAACATTACGATGTTTCCAATCATGTAACAGCATTTCTTTTTCTATAAAAATTCAACCTATTATTTAGTATTATTGGTTTTACTATGACATTGTCTTTCTTATACCTTACATTTTACTATTTTCTCTTTTGAATGACTGTAGACTTATGGAAAGTAGCAAAATTAATACAGAGAAGTCCCTTCTCTTGTTTTCTCAGTGGTAATATTTTGTATAGCCCCAGCATAATGTCATAAGAAGGAACTTGAAGAGACTACAGTCCACAGAAATTATTCAGATGTTACAGTGAGTAAGTCACACATATTTCATGTGTGTGTTTGAGTGGGTGAGAGAGTAGTTTTATGCAGTTTTACTCCACGATTAAATGTGGGTAACAGCCTCATCCAAGAGGTAGAATATTACAATCACCAAGAAGATCCCTTGTGTTACCCCTTTAGAGTCACACTTGCCTTTCACCCCACACCTCAACCCCATTCTCAGTCTCTAACCCCTGTGAAACACTCTTCTAGTCTCCATTTATATAATTTTATACTTTAAGTACAAGTATGAATAGAAACATCTTATATGAATAGAAACATGCAGTATGCAATCTTTGTAATGAGCTTTTCACAGTGTAATTCCACTGAGATCCATTCAAGTTCGTCTGCGTACCAATAATCTCCTTTTTATTGCAAGTAGTAGACCATAGTATAGATGTGCTACAATTTTTTAACTACTCACCGACTGATGGAAATTTGGATTACTTCAAAATTTTCACTATTATCAGTTAGCTTTATGAACATCTTTACACATTTTATTTGAATATAATCTTTATAGCTCTGTGAATATTGTCAACACTTACAATTATTGTGTCATGTTTCTTTTGGATGTTTATTTTTTATTTTTTAATTTTTTTATTTATTATTTCTAGGAGAGAGAAAGAGAGAGACAGTGTGAGCAGGGGAGGATCAGAGAGAGAGGGAGTCACAGACTGAAACAGGCTCCGGGCTCTGAGCTGGCAGTCAGCACAGAGCCCTATGCGGGGCTCGGACCCACGAACCGCGAGATCATGACCTAAGCGAAAGTCGGACGCTTAACAGACTAAGCCACCCAAGCGCCCCTCTTTTGGATGTTTAATAGAAGTTACAAAACAATTTTTCAGAGTCTGTGTATCATTTCACATTCTCATTAGCATTATATGATTGATCCAGTTTGTCTGTATCTTTACGAGTATTGGCATTGTCACCTAAAAATAAAATAAAACAAAAAACCAAAATGTTAATTTGCTAAGACAGTTGTGTAGTTATATCTCATCATGGTTTTATTTCATATTTTCTTTATGGCTAATTGTTTTGTACATATTTTCATACAAGTTTTATGTGCCTGTGTGTACTCTATGACTAACACTGAGTAACCATAAACCAGGCCTATTTATGTTGTTTCACCACGTTTTATTTTTTCATTTTTGCTTAATATATGTTTGTGTATTAATTAGAGCTAAAATATGTAGAACAGGTGTTCCCATGCTTACTTCAAAAGTAGGATCAAATAAGGCAATTTTTTCCCTGCTAAAACACATTCCTGAAACACCCTCTCTCTCTTGGGATGTGTAGGTCTAGACATTTTACAAACTCTGTACTTGTGCAAAGAGCTTCTGTCTGCAATATGTGACATTGTTCATGTTGGCTTTCTGCCAGGAATGATAATTTGATTGCCACTCATTTTTTTCCCCTTAAAAGACTAAAACAGTTTTGGGGAGAGGGGGCAAGATGGCGGAGAAGTAAGGAGCTCCGTACTTGCACTCGCNTGAAATGAAGAGTTTAGGCTCAAAGGTTTCTTCATTCTGTAAGGTGATTCTTTCATCCTGTGATAAATACCCTGCTTTAACCTTCTTCCTTATTTGTTCCTGTAGTACATAAAACATGAATCAGTTTGTTCAGAGTCCACTTACTTCATGCTTTCACTTTCCCCTATGTGAGTTGTCTAACAAGTTAGTTTCCTGTTGGAAATCACATTCACAGTGTTTTAGGAACAGTGTGAATGTCAATGAACCAGACTTCACAACAGTGACCCATGATAGATCACAGGAGAGGAGTGTTCTGACCTTCTAACATTGAGACCCCCAATCGAGATGCAGCATTTATGGGTGACCATCAGGACCCTTCTTCTCACACTTCTGCTTCCCTGGCCAGGTGAAGGTGAGTAGGATAGAGGTATATGTGTTTCTCTTTCCTTGGTATGTAGCTCAGAAGTCATTTTTTCCCCCATAGATCATTCACAGGGCTTCAGCTCTTTCAGCTCTTTTTCTATTATCTGAACCAGAAGACCTGAAAATTGTTTTCATTTCAATCTCTCTCTCTCTCTCTCTCTCTCTTTTCCTCCCTTAATCTCTCTCTTTCCCCTCTGCCTTACTGTGTCCCTTTCCTTTTCTGTCCTTTTAAGCATAAAATCCTATAATTATGCAAAAGTGATTTGTAAACTGTAAATAATATAAAAGGAATATTTCAAAATGCTGTTTTTAGTTCTGCCCAGTTTATGTGATACATTTTCTAAGATGAGCTTAGAAGACATAAGTCAATTTGCAGTCCTGAGGAATGCTCTCCAGCCACTGCTGTATCGAGACTCAGAAACTTTGGGATCCCATGGTTAAATTGCACCCATCTACTGCATGACCCTTGGCACAGTTATTAAATACTTTTGGCTTTCATAAATGTCCTCATGTTTATGTGCTTATAATTGACCTAAGATCGAATATCATTTCCAATATGGAAAGTTTATATTTAAATAAGATTGTGAAGAAATTGGCCCAACTGAGAAAACATGCAATTGCCAGGATAGCAGGTTAATTGAAAGAAGTACACAATATACCATGTCATGCAAATTGATTTTAATGAAAGATTTCGTATGAAACAGTAAGATGAATATACATATTTTTCAAATAATATAAAGGAAAATTTCTAGCTCTAAAATGTATCTGAAGCCCCTACCTCAGAAACATCATCTATTAAATATACAAGAAAGCAGTTAGTCGGGGGACACCTGGGTGGCTCAGTCTGTTAAGTGTCCAACCTGTGATTGCAGTTCAGGACAAGGCCACACTGTTATGATTCTCACCTTCAACTTTATCCTCGCATTCATCATTTCAGCCCTAGCAGCAGTCCATCTCCTGTTCCTACAGGAAACAGAATCTAATAACTCCTCAGGAATATTATCGGTCTCAGACAAAATTGCATTCCACCTGTACTACACAATCAAGACTTCCTAGGCCTCCTATTCCCAATTCTTTTTTTTTTTTAATTTTTTTTAAGGTTTTTTTAATTTATTTCGAGAGAGAGAGAGACAGCTTGAGCAGGGGAGGGTCAGAGAGAGAGGGAGTCACAGACTGAAATAGGCTCCAGGCTCTGAGCTGGCAGTCAGCACAGAGCCCGACGCGGGGCTCGAACCCACGAACCGTGAGATCATGACCTAAGCGAAAGTCCGACGCTTAACCGACTAAGCCACCCAGGCGCCCCCTCCTATTCCCAATTCTTATGCTAATATTACTTGTTCTATTTTCACCTGACCTGCTAGGCGACCCAGGTAACTACATCCCCGTCAATCCCCTAAATACCCTACATTAAACCCGAATGATACTTCCTGTTCACATATGCAATCCTCTGATCTATGCGCAACAAAATAGGAGGAGTACTAGTCTTAATTCTTTCTATCTTAATTCTAGCAGTCATTCCTTTTCTCCACACTTCAAAGCAGTGAGGAATGATATTCTGATCACTCAGCCAATATCTACTCTGGCTCCTAGTAGCAGACCTACCATCCCTAACATGAATTGGAGGACAACCAGGAAAACACCTCTTCATTACCATTGGTCAACCTGCCTCCATCCTATATTTCTCAGTCCTCCTAGTCTTCATACGTATCTCCAATCTCATGGTTCTTGAGATCGAGCCCTGTGACAGGCTCTGCACTGACAGCATAGATCCTTCTTGGAATTCGCTCTCTCCATCTTTCATCCCCACCCCCTGCTCTATCTCTCTCAAAATAAATAAATACACTTCAAAAATAAAGCAATTGGTACATTAAAAATAAATTTGGTAAATAAATACATGAATAAATTTGAGATAAAACTGTAAAAATATAACCTATTATATCTATGATGTTTTGTTTTTGAAATTAGTTTTATTGAGGCAAAATTGATATACAGAATTGCACATAATATATACAATTTGTGAAATTGGAGATTTGATGTTTTGCTTTGTTTCATAAGATGATTGATCAGGTACAGCCACAGAGAGGATATAGGAGAAGGTCAGGAAAACAAAGCTTGTTTTTTCTCAAATGTCCTACAGAAATAGTCATATGCTATGAAGGGGTTACATGGAGAAAGACAAAGAAGTGCCTGGGTGGGGCGGAGTCAGCTAAGCAGTTTGAGAGTCTAAAGAGTGGAAGGCTCATGGGCAAGTATTTTTATTGGGTTGAAGGTGGGAAACATAAATAAAAGGAACAAATAAATGTTTGCATTTTTGATTTCATAAGGACTCATGTTCTGTAACTTTTTCAACCTGCAATCGGATGGGGGTGCACAGATGTTCCTATATGGAGTGCAATTGGTCATTATCGGTCCCACAAGTAACTATTACACGAGACCACTGTCATAGGGTCTTAAGTGGTCGTCAGAGTGAATTTGTTTCAAGTAAAAGGACCGTTTGTTGACTGGGCAAAGGACACAGGAACTGCTTGCATGTGTCTCAACAATAGGAAAGGAAAAAAAAAAGTGAAAGGGACAATATATCAGGATCACTACCATAATAATAATAAAAAGTGTGATAAGAAGACTTTCCAGCGTGGACCATGATCTTAGCCAATCTTTAAGTGACGATATACTGTCTTTAAGAACACCAATTTTGTTATTTATATCAGTTAGTAATCCTAGTATAGTTTTGTTATAGTGTGTAATGTATATGCAATTTTTTTTCTTTTTTTTCTTTTTTTTTTTTTACAAATAGTTTATTGTCAAGTTGGTTTCCATATAACACTCAGTGCTCATCCTCTCAAGTGCCCTCCACCATGCACATCTCCCCCCTCCCCCACCACACTCTCAGTCCTCCTTTTCTTCTCATCATTCAAGAGTCTCTCATGGTTTGCCTCTATCCCTCTCCCCCACTATATTCCCCCTTCTTCTCCCCCATGATCCTCCATTAAGCTCCTCCCAATCCTCCTATACGTGCAAACATATATTTGTCCTTTTCTGCCTGACTTATTTCGCTCAGCATAACACCCTCAAGGTCCATCCATGTTGCTACACATGGCCAGATTTCATTATTTCTCATTGTCGTATAGTATTCCATCGTATAGATAAACCACATCTTCTTGATCCATTCGTCTGTTGATGGACACTTAAGCTCTTTCCATGTTTTGGCTATTGTTGAGGGTGCTGCTATGAACATTGCGGTCCATGTGCCCCTATGCATCAGCATTCCTATATCCCTTGGGTAAATTCCTAGCAGTACTATTGCTGGGTCATAGGGGAGATCTATTTTTAGTTTCCTAAGGAACCTCCACACTCTTTTCCAGAGGAGCTGAACCAGTTAACTTTCCCACCAACAGTGTAGGAGGCTGCCCGTTTCTCCACATCCTTGCCAGCATCTAGAGTTCTCTGAATTGCTCATTTTAGTCACTCTGACTGGCGTGAGGTGGTATCTCAGTGTGTTTTTGTTTTCTATTTCCCTGCTGAGGAGGGATCCTGAGCATCGTTTCACGTGTCTGTTGGCCATCTGGATGTCCTCTTTGGATAAGTGTCTGTTCATATCTTCTACCCATTTTTTAAATTTTTTTTTTGTTTTTTTGTGTGTGGAGTTTGTGTAGATACAATTTTCATTTAATAATGGCATATGTTCCACTTTGTGCTGCTGTTATCATTTACTTATAATTGTGAATAGCTTATAAGCACGAAGTGCAGAATGTCAGAGTATAGTTAGTTTTCTTTACTGTCAGATTATCACAAGAGATCTCCTGAATCCTCCATCAACAGTGAAATAAAACTAACCCACTCACCACATGAGGCAGTGCACTAAAAGTGTACCACTCTTGATCTCCTTTTCTTAGATAAAGATTCTGCTGAGATGGTACTTCCCTTATTATTATGTAATAACCTTAGCTTTTCTCCATCAAAAAATTATTCAAGAGATCCTTTTGAGGCCTTACCGATTGAAACCTGGCTAAAATCACATACAATTTCATAATATCTGAGTCAGAAATTCCATCTCCAAATAGCACATACGCCAAGTCCCCAAGTCTATTTGTATAGTCTAACAACCTCTTGCCATATTAGATATAAGTTGGCAATAAAATATACTACTGAACTCTGAACTTTATGTATCATTTAACTAGTAATATCCTGACTATCTGAGGTGCTAAAGTGCCCAGGACTCACCTTATGTTTCATACAGATTTACATGCTAATTATATCCCAGAAATGTTCTCATTATTTGGTGAACAGCTTGTGCTCCACACCCACCATACTTACTTCTTAGATTTACCTTGCCTAATAAGTCTTCACTTCCTGCTTTTGCTTTCAACTATCAAGCTCTCCAGTCTTCCATTGTTTATATAGTACTAACAATAAGGATTGACTTTGTGGAGAGACTTATGTAGAAACCTGAGTAGGGCTTAGACACTTATTAATAGATTTATAGTTGATAAAGGCTTGGCTTTGGATATATGACCGTGCAATTAAGAGAATACAAAGAAATATCTCCTGAGTCAGGAGAGATCAGGTGCCCTCCAAACCAAAGATATGGCTATCCCTGGGATCAGCTCCCATGACAATTTCTGACATATACAGCTCATACTGTTCTTTGTGGTGCATCTTATCCTTTTCAAGAAGCCTTTTCCCCTTCCACTTATCATGTTTGTATGTTATCCTTCCCAATGTATGGTATCAGAATCCTTTCTGATGTAATACATACAGCCATAAAAGGGATATGCCATAGAGTTCTGTAAAGACCCAAAGAAATCCATGAGTGCTATTTTCTTACCAATTATTAGGTTTTTTTCATAGTTTTGATTATAATGTGACACACTAAATACTCAAAAATTAAATTTGAAAGAATGTATGTTGAAAGAGAAGATATTCTTTTGGTATCTGCGTGGTGCCCAATTTATTTTCTGATGAATCTTATGCATGTCTACATAGTGTCTGCAAAGAAAGAGATTATATTAGATTAGATATTCATTGAGCAAAAAAGCAAGTTCTACAAAGATGGAATTAAATTTTTCTGTTTACATTGATCTGAGAGATGTTTTTGTTACTATCTTTGTATTTCTGACTGTACAAAAGTAGATGCATTACTTTTACAAAGAAGGTCTTGAACTACAAATAAGAAGTAAAGAAATTCAATTAATCAAAATGAGAATAATGTATGATACATGATATTATTAACTCTCTTGACAGGCATTGACAAAAGCATTTTAAAAAGTGGGTGTGGACATTGTTGGAATTTGAGGCCTTTTATGTATAGGTTTCACTTACATTCAAAAATAGTGGAGGAAAATGTGGTTACTCTTGGGGAAATACTTAAAAAATAAATTTGCGTGCCAACACAGAACATCTCCATAAACACAGAAAAGAACTGAAAAGAAAATGATTCAGTGGAAAAGGATGATCCTGAACTCACCTCCTCCCAGGGACACAACAAATCTACTTCATATGGAATAATTCCCTCTAAAGGAGACCTAAAACCTGGATGAATAGAGCCTTCATGAGGGACAGCACTGAGCTAGGTAGAATAGGGAAATATATGGCCTTAAAAGAGAGAGAGAGAGAGAGAGAGAGAGACAGAGAGGGAAAAAATAAAAAAGTAAAGAAAAGAAAAGTAAAACACCCCAGGCGTGGCATTCCATAGTTAGGACATATCGCACATGTAAGAAACTTCCAGTAGAAGCAAAATTTTTGAGCTCCACATTAGGCACCTTAACCCTTAAATTCTGCACAGGACAGATAAGTCCCCAAACACCTGTATTTGAAAACCAATAGGGACTACACCCAGAAAAATGTTGGACCTATAAGAAAAGAAAAACCTTCCTTTAAAGGGTATGGTTAGGGGCGCCTGGGTGGCTCAGTCAGTCAGGTGTCCGACTTCGGCTCAGGTCATGATCTCACGGTTTGTGGGTTTAAGCCCCATGTTGGGCTGTGTGCTGACAGCTCAGAGCCAAGAGCCTGTTTTGGATTCTGTGTCTCCCTCTCTCTGTGCCTCTCCCACTCGCACTCTGTCTGTCTGTCTGTCTGTCTCTCTATCAGAAATAAATAAACATTTAAAAAATATATAAGGGGTTTGCACATAGGTTCACCTGACATAGAAACCAGTGAATAATTCCATAACAGAAAGTGTATAGACCATAGATGAAGAAGAGCCACTTCCTCATTTTAGAGTGTCTACCCAAAAGGCAAAGGACTCTCATTAAGTAGGGACTCAGACACTGGCAGGAGTCATTTCTGCTTTCTTCTCCTGCCATGCTGCTCCAAGACCTGCCAGGTGACATTTGGGAATTCTTTCTAGTCTGCTAATGCCAGAGGGCACGCCCTGCTAAGAATTATGACAAGTAATTTACCTGAAAAGGAGTTCAAAATACAGGCCATAAGGATTCTTGCCAAACTCAGGAGATGAAGAAATGAACACAGTGAGAACTTCGACAAACATGTAGAAAATATAAGAAATCACAAATCAGAAACAAAGATTAAATAACAGAAATGAAAAAAGAAATGCACTAGAGTTTATAAACAACAGATTACATAATACAGATGAATGCTCCAGCATTCTGGAAGATGAGAGTGTAATTCACCAAAACTGAGAAACAAAAAGAAACAAATAATATAGTTTATGAGACTTCAGGAATGACATCAAACACCTTAAAATGTGCATTCTTCATGTTCCAAAAGGAGATGAAAGAAAGGGAGAAGGGCAGACAACTTACTGTAAGAAATAATAGCTGAGAACTTCTATAAACTGGGAGAAAACAAAAAAGACATTGAGGCCTAGGTTACACACAAAGTCCCAGAAATGATAAAGCCAAAGGGATATACATCAAAACACATTATAATTAAAATGTCAAAAATGAAAAATAAAGACAGAATCTTAAAAACAGCAAGATAATAGTAATTAGTTACATATAAGGGAGTCACTATAACACTATCACTTACCTTTTTAGCAGACTTTATAGACCAGAAAAGAGTGGCATAATATATCAAAATGCTAAAGGGAAATAAAGAAAAAAATAATAACAACCAAATATACTCTACCTGGCAAAATTATCATTCAGAATTTTAGAGATAGTATTCTAAATAAGTAAAATCTACTGTAGTTCATCATCCCCAAACCACCTTCATAAGAATTATCCAAAAGAACCCTTTAAACAGACAAAGATAATAACTAGAAAAGAGACAATGGGAGAAACAAAATTTCAGTGGTAAAAGCAATCTGATTGACAAGTAGTGGAACAATTATATACAAAGCTACTAAGAAGGTCAAAACACATAAGTGGTAAAATCTACTATATCTAGAATAGGAGAGGGATACATAAACTAAAGAGACAAAATATGACATCAAAACAGAAAACATGGGAGAGGTGTTAAAATGTGTGCTTTTAGAATGTTCAAAATAAGTGACACCAAAGTAGTCACAAAATAGTCTGTTAAATACATAGATAGACATATATAAACCTATCTCATTGTAGCCAATAAAGTACAACAAAAGTATGTAAACGATACATAAACAGTAAAGACAAAGGAATCCAGAGGTGCCTGTGTGGCTCAGCCAGCTGAGTGTCTGACTTTAACCCAGATCATGATCTCATGGCTAGTGAGTTCCAGACCCGCATCAGGCTCTATGCTGACAGCTCAGAGCCTGGAGCCTACTTCAGATTCTGTCTCCCTCTTCCTCTGCCCTGTCCCCACTCATGCTTTGTGTCTCTCTGTTTCTCAAAAATAAAATAAAAACGTTAAAAAAGTAAAGACAAAGAAATCCAACTTAATGCTAAAGAAAGTCTAAGTCGTCAAGTTGCAACGATATATACCAAGACAAGAAAAAAGGAAAAGAGAAGGATAACAGAAAAAAACAAACATGGCATTAAGCTCCTACCTACAAAGTATTAGTATAATTATTAATGGATTAAAGACACAAATCAAAAGACATAGGATGACTGCATGGATTAAAAAAATAGACCCATGTATATACTGCTACAAGAGACTTAATTTAATTCTAAAGACACACAGACTGAAAGGGAAGGCTGGAAAAAAATTTCATGCAAATGGAAATTAAAAGAAATAAGGAGTAGCGATATTTATATGAGATAAAATAGAATTATACAAAAAAGGCTGTAACAAGAACAAAGAAAGGAATTACTAATGATGAAAGGATTGATCCAACAAAAATATGTAACAATTGTAAATATTTATTCATCCAGTATAGATTCTCCTAATTATGTATAAAACTAAATTAACATACACTAAGGAAAACATTGAGTAATGCAATAATAATAGTGGGAGACCTTGACACCCTTCTCACATTAAGGATTTGAACATCCAGACAGAATACTAATAAGGAAAATCTTGGCCTTTAATGACATGTTAGACTAAGTCATTTAATAGATATATTCACAATATTCCATCCCTAGTCAGCAAAATTCATATTCTTCACAAGTGCACATGGTACAGTCTCCAGGATTCATCATATACTAGGTTGCAAAACAATGCTCAAGAAATGTAAGAATATTTAAATCACAGGAAACATCTTTGGAAAAAAGCCAAAATTTATTGTGTGCAGTGAAAGGACTTTTAAGAGGGGAAGTTTATAGTGATATAGTTCCGCCTCAATAAAAAAAAAATCTCGAATAAATAACATAACTTTACTTCTAAAAGAACTATAACAAAGAAGAACAAATGCACCTCAAAGTTAGAAAAAGGAAGGGAATAATTAAAATGAAAGATCAGTGGACATAAGTGAAATAGATACAAAAGCAAAGTACTAAGTGTCAATGAAATTAAGTGATGATTCTTTGCAAAGATAAACAAAATCCTTACATCTTTAGCCACGATTATCGAGAAAAAAAGGACAGCTAAAAATATCAGAAATGAAAAAGAATTTGCAACTGATAACTATGGAAATACAAAGGATCAAAAAAGACTATAGTAATCATACATAAACACATAGAACTATCTAGAAGCAATATATAAATGTTTAAAATCATAGAGTCTTCCAAGACTGAATCAGGAATAAATACAAAATACACAGACCATTTACCAGTAAAAAATTAAGTTCATAAGGGAAAAAAAATGATAATAAACAGAAGTCCAGGACCAGACAGCTTCACAGGTGAATTCTATAAAAATCTTTATTTATTGTTTTTATATTTTAACTTTATTCATTTTTCAGAGAGAGAGAGCGAGAGAGAGAGAGAGAGAGAGAGAAATAAACGGCATGAATTTGGAAGGGTAGGAGGAGAGGAGATAGAGCTCAGAGCTCAGATATGAGGTGAAACTCAGAAACTGTGAGTTCACGACCTGAGGTGAAGTCAAGAGATGGACACTTAACTGACTGAACCACGCAGGTGTCCCAGCAAAAACTTTTAAAGAAGCAACACTGATTCTTAGCGAACTCCAATAAACTGAAGAGGAAGGAATGCTCCAACTTCAATGTACAAGGCCAGAATCACCCTGATACCCAAGCTAGACAAGCACACTACCAACACACACACACACACACACACACACACACACACACACACACACTTTCTGATGAAGAAAATGCAAAATTCCTCAACAAAATGTTAGCAAACTAAATTAAACAATAGATTAAAAAGGTCAACACCATGATTTGATTAAGAGGACTTTTTCCAGAAATAGAAAGATGGTTTAATATCTGTAAAGCAATCAACATGATAGATTCATATTAAGAAAATGAATGCTAAAAATAAAATGATCCTCTCAATCAATGCAGAAAAATATTAGCAAAATTTAATTTCTATTTATGAAAAAAAGCTCTCAACAAACTGCACACAGAATTAACATATCTCACCATAAGTTTGTATATGACAAATCCAGAACTTATATCATATTCAATGGTGGAAAGCTGAATGTTTTGCCTTTAAGAGCAAAAACAGGACAAGGATACCCAGTCACCCCACTTTCATTTAATGTAGCATTGAAAGGTTTACCAACAGCAATTATACCATAATAAAGCGAATCCAAATTGGAAAAGATGTAAAATAGTTATGGTTTGTAAATGGCATGAATTATGTATAGAAAAACCTAATGCCTCCACACACAGACACACACACACAAAAAAACCTGTTGGAATTGGAATTGATAAATAAATTAAAATTGCAGGATAAAAATCGGCATACAGAAATACGTTGCACTTCTACACATTAATAGTGACCTATCAGAAAGAGAAATCCAGTATGCAATTTACAATTGCATTTACAATTGCAATTTACAATCCCATTTACAATTTCATCAAAAAGAATAAAATGCACAGGAACAAATCTAATCAAGGAGGTAAAAGACCTATCTCTAAAAACTGTTAAGACATTGTTCGAATTCTATACTATCCAAAGTAATCTACAAAGTCATTGTAATCCCTATCAAAATTCCAAAGATATTTTTCACAGGACTATAAGAAATAATACTAAAATTTGTATAAAATAAAAAAAAGACCCCCCTTATTTCACTTAGCATAATGTACTCCAGTTCCATCCATGTCAATGGCAATGGCAAGATTTCATTATTTTTGATCCCCAAAAGTATTCCATTCTGTGTATATATGCCACTTCCTTTTTATCCATTCATCAGTCAATGGGCATTTGGGCTCTTTCCATAATCTGCATCTTGTTGATAGCACTGTTATAAACACTGGGGCTTATGTGCCCCTTTGAACCTACATTTTTATATCCTTTGGATAAATACCTAGATGTACAATGGCTTGTTCTTAGGGTAGTTCTATTTTTAATTGTGATTGATTCCTTGATCACTCTTTCTGTTGCCTAATTATTGCTGTATAGAAATACAGCCAATTTCTGTACATTGATTTTATATCCTGTAACCTTGCTGAATTCATGTATCAGCCCTGGCAGGTTTTTGATGGGGTCTTTTGAGTTTTCCATGTAGAGTGTCATATCATCTAGGAAGAGTAAAAGGTTGACTACTACCTGACCAATTTGGATGCCTTTTATTTCGTGCTGTTTTATTTTGTTGTCTGATTATTGAGTGCCGGGAGCCACACAGGCCTCTCTGGAGGGCAGTCACAGCAAGGAAATTGCAGTGTTTGCACAGCTCCTGCCATGAGAAACGAACACTGGTATCTACTTCTGCTACTACTGGCTCATGTGGGAAATAAGCCTGCTGGTATTGACCAAGCCTCACAATATTCCATATCAGACCAATATTCTGAACACAGATACCTCATAAGGAAAAGCATATTCCTGTCTTTACAAAAAAGATTTTAGATGAAAGCTCTGTGGGTGATTGTCAAAAGGCTCTCCCTATGGGCCTTGCAGACCCAAGACTTAGATCATAAAGGGCAGAACATAGTTACTACATATATCTTTGCTAATTGGTGAAGCATGGCAGTCCCTTCCTCAAGGCCTACTTTCTGCAAACAGAAAGTTTGCAGGTGGCTAGGATGAGGATAGATAAGAGTAGCTAAAACATTACCCACAAACAAAAGGCTGACACCTTTAGGGACTCCATGGTGTTCACACATTCAGCATCAAATAGGTTTCCACAAACAACTCATTAACCAACTCAAAAAGATTGGTCCTCTTGAGAGCCAGAAGGAATGACTCTTAGCCCATCTATACACTTAACCTATGACCTAACCTTAGCGTTATTAACTTAGAACAAATATGTATCCTGTCTTTTATTAAGAATACCCTGTTAATTCTTTAGTTATAAGATTTACTTAACCTCACTATATTTGGAATAGTTCTGCAAGAATATCTCTGTAAAACCTGCTTCTGTACACTTTCCAAAGCGTCTTATCACAAAGAGTTATCCATTGTAAAAACTCCTTTTTCTGATGTCATGTTATCATTTACCTATAAATAAAGACACCAAAACCGACAGGACAGAGATGCTTGCCTGGTGATTAGAAAGAATCTTGGGGCTCTCTCTCTCTCTCTCTCGTCAGCACCGTCCATCCTTCAGGGACCCCTGGACCTGCCGGAGCCGGCCTCAGACAATTGAGGTTAGGACTTTCAGCACTATGTTGAAGAACAGTGGTGAGAGTGGACATCCCTATTGGGCTCCTGATCTTAGAGGGAAAGCCCTAAGTTTTTCCCCATTGAAGATGGTATTAGCTGTGGCCCTTTCATATACAGCTTTTACCGTTTTAAGGAATGTTCTTTCTTTTTTTTTTTTTTAATTTTTAACGTTTTTTTTTTTTTATTTCTAGGAGAGAGAGAGAAAGCATGAGCAGGGGAGGGTCAGAGAGAGAGGGAGTCACAGACTGAAACAGGCCCCAGGCTCTGAGCTGGCAGTCAGCACAGAGCCCGACACGGGGCTCGAACCCACGAACCGCGAGATCATGACCTAAGTGAAAGTCGGACGCTTAACCGACTAAGCCACCCAGGCGCCCCAAGGAATGTTCTTTCTATCCAGACTTTCTTGAGTTTTTTTTTTTCCAAGAAAGGATGCTGTATTTTGTCAAGTGCTTTTGCTGAATCTTTTGACAGGATAATTCATATTGATTGATTTGCAGATATTGAGCCATTACTGCAGCCTAGAAATGAGTTCCATTTGATCATGGTGAATAATAATTTCAACATTCTGTTGAATTCAATTTGCTAGTATCTAGTTGAGAATTTTTGCAAATGTCATGTGCTCTCTGTTGTTGCATTTTGGATGCTCTATCACACTGGTCATTTGCTGAGCTCCTCCTTGCTTGTAGCGGTAGAGCATTTGGATCTTTAACCAGGTGTGCTTCGCTTTGTTTGCTGAAGTGGCCTTGGAAGAAAAGAAAAAAAATGGGTGCAAAACCTGATCCCATAAAAGAAAATAAAAAAGGGGGAGAAAAGAATACCAGAAAATAAAAAGCTATAAGGCTGAATCCAGAAAAATAGAGTGGAAAATAAAGAAGAGGAAAGGTGGAAAATTAAGAGAATAAAAATGCCTGATCATATATATATATACATATATATACACACATATAACTACACATGAATATACATATATGTATATACATATATATACATATATAAGGATATATATACATACATATATATATACACATCTATGTGGATATATATATATATATATATATATCTGAGCCTAACTAAAAAAGAATTAGAAAGAACAAAACAAAAACGAAAGGAAACAAAATCGACAAGAACAACAGAGTTATCAGTTGGTGCCTGGAACAGGTGGCTGTGCTCTTCTGGAAGTGGCTCAATGGTTGACGTAGAGTCAGTCTTGCTAGAGTAGATAAGCTGTTGCCAGGCACAGAGGGGCAGGGCTTGGTGTGGGTGGTCCCTCCTAAATGTGGGAGGGGAGAGGGATGTTGTGCTGCTCTCTGAAGTCCCAAGGTGTTGGTGATGGGGAGAAAAGTGACAATAACCCAGTCTCTCCTCCCTAGACTGGGTGTCTCAAACCGTGCTGTTCAGGAAGCCCTCACAGAGTAGCCAGGGAGGTCATTTTGCCCTGCTTTGCAGTTCTCCCATGGCTTCTAGGTGCTTGGCTGAGATTCAAAACCCGAAGTTTTATAGGAACCCTCATTGCATGGAAGCTGTTCTGCTGTAGAGCCACTCCACCCTGCTGATGAGAGGCCTTTGTCTGGCACCTGCAGGGTCTTTTGTCCTTGGGGAGGCAATAAAACTTCTTCTTGCAGTCCTCTTCCACTGAGCCCCTGAGATCTGTGCTGGTGCTCTGGTGCCAGCTCCCTCCCCTCCTGGAGTGCACACCAGGGCTCCTAGATTCAGTCTGAGGAAAGTCACTCACTTTTGACACTTCTGAGATTCAGCTCCCAAGGCTGTTTGCAAAATAGAAACTGGCGCTCTCCATATTTCTTATTCCCTAGTCTGTAGTCCAGAGACGTTTTCCACACGTGCTAACTCAAGGCTGACTTTTTCCAGTGCTCTGTCTTTCTCTCCCTTTTGTCTCTATACAGAAAGGGACCCCTCCCCCACCTGGCTATGCTGTTTTATCTCCCCCAGTTCACATGTACACATTGTTCCTGCCAAGCTGTCTCTCTACACTGTGGATATCCTTTAGCCACTCCACAGATCAATTTCCGGGGTGTTCCAAGTGATAAGATCTCAATGCCTCTGTGTTTGAGGGTCAAAGAAAATCGCTGCACCCCTACTTATTCATAATCTTAACTCCATCAAATTTATTTTTCTACTGATGTAATATTCTAGAAAATCTATGCTGTACACAGGATCTCATACTTATGTTCAAAAATGGGAAATATTATATTGTTCTATTTATTCTCAACACAAACACTTAGCTTTTAGTAGTTTCATATTATATTTCAATTTAGTTATATTTTATCAAACATAGTTTAAAGAAAGTAAACATTTGGGTGTTACTATTAGCATTTTTAAATAATTCATTTGTAATTAAATATTTAGTGGCAATTTATCATTTACTCAGTCAATTCATTAATCACTGACTCAATTATTAATTATTGTCCAACTCAATATTCTCACCTGTTAAATGAGAGTAATATTCTCTAGCCCATGGAACTTTTATGACATAAACAAAGAGATTTATATAATTTGAATTCAAATCCTAGGAAAAGGAAAACACAATTAAATTGTTGTTAAGACCATATGAGTGTAGCACATTGTTAGCATGTCCTGTATTATCTCTTATGCTAACAGTGTATTTGGGCATCTTTATTTTAAATCTGTTCATTAATTGGCTACAGTTTGCTATGTTAATTAAACTGGTCTAACTTTTTACTGATTAGATGCTCACGACCATGTTGTCACTGTCTCAGTGATGATTTCATTGTTTTAAAACTTGCTTCCAGGGCAATTCCAGGTGATAGGACCAAGTGCACCAGTCACTGCCTTGGTTGGGGAGGAGGCTGTGCTGTCCTGTCACCTCAGCCCATCAATGGATGCTCAGAACATGGAAGTGACATGGTACCGGAATGATCCTTCAGGCCTGGTGCATCAATATAGGACTTCCCAGGATCATTTGGAGCACCAGATGCCAGAGTACCAAGGGAGGACAGAGTTCCTGAAGGAGAATATTACCAAAGGGCTTGTTGCCCTAAGGATCCACCCAATTCTACCTTCAGATGGAGGGGAGTATGGGTGTTTCTTTGAAGGCTCCACATTCTACAATGAAGTACAATTTGAAATGTTGGTCACAGGTGAGTCACTGCAATGAAAACTCCAATGCAAATTGTTTTATTTTTTTCCAGCAGGAGTCGAAAGTATTGGTGTATATGGATAGAGGTGACTAAATCTATACAAACACTATGATTGAAAGCCAAGAAAGTTAAATATGTAAAACAAATTTAATCAGTGTGCCCCATCATTCTTGGGTAATAGTGAAATCCATTTTCATCTTTTCTTTGTCAACATAATTATTTTGAATATAAGAAAGAACAGGGATTATAGTATGTTCTATCTTTGACGAATCCCAGAAATGTATCTTAGTCTATTTTCTAAATCTCAGAATGAGCTAAAAAGAAGCAGAAAATTTCTGACCCACCTGCCATCAGGCTAGGTTTTTTCCCCTCACTGATGGCCACTTTGAGAATACCCAGTCAAATGTGGTCTTGTTCATTCTTAATATGACATCCTTGTTTGTTAGGTCCCTGCATAATTTGTCCCCTGAGATCTCACTCCTGCTCAGATATTACAACACACACACACACACACACACACACACACACACACTACTGCAAGTTTGAAAGGGTAAGGAAGGACTGTTAATTCAGCCATACACTGAGCTTGAAATAGCATTTTCTCTATAAACAATTTATAGCCTTGTACTGAGCTCAAATGACGTTTTTGTATCCTCTCTCTTACAATAGACTTAAGAGAAGCTAACCTAATCTAATGAAGGAGCCAATGATACTGATTTTTTTTTCCCTTCAGAACTCCCTGACCTGTGTGCAAATGCTCCTGCCTCCTATTTAGTAACAATTCTACATATGCATAAGCAACCCTGAATCCATGTTTACACAGTAAAGGGTGTGTTCTTATATAATTCCTCATATATTAAAGGGAGGAAATTGCAAAGACACTTGTCTGCAAGCTTTAAACACCTCTTAGAGCTAACATTTTTGTAACCAGTTTGATCGACACATCCTCTGGTAATATTTCTGCTGAGTCGTGGAGAGAACACTTGCCTCCTTTGAGATTCCTTCCTGTGTTAAGAGGAGAATCTGGTTCTTTAGGCAAGTATGCTGGAGTTCCTCACCACATGTGTCTATTGTATGCAAATGGGTGTAACTACACTGAAGGCATTTAACCAGGCACTAAGATGCACGAATGACACCATTTCTACTCATCCATTCATTAAGTTTTGTCTTTTGAGTAGAGATCTTTCACTCTGTTGTAATTTCTGAAGCAATCCAGATGTTAGACATCCACTTCTAGAAGACCTACAAACATTTCCCAAACCTTGGGTGAACCCTTACCAAGGGCTTTGAATTTGAGAGCCACTTGCTACTTTGCTTCTTCAAAAAAAAATGTGTCCTAACTCAGGATCATCTCAATTTTCTTTATCTCTGACTTACTTGTACTTTGGGCAGAGCAATTCTACCATTAAATAGAAAACATCTTTCCACTATTCTTCCATATTACCTTAGCGTCTTTAGAGAAATTAATTTCCTATCTTGAAGCTCTTGACACTAAATTCTGACATCGTGCTTGTGCTTGAACTTGTTCTGAGCTTCAAAAAATTGTTAATTTGTTGATCCAATTTTATAATGTACTTTACAATCTGATACAACTCTTCATTGATTTTTAAATCATATATACAAGATAAGTTGTATTCCCTACCCAAGCACTTTTGTTTTTAATTAAACTACAATAAACCCTGTGCCAAGCTCTTAAATTTGTACTGTGGACATATATTACAAAGAATACCCTTGAATTCTACACATCTTACAGAATGTTCTTTCTCTTGTTCCCTGTGGGAGGTAGAAATAGGTGGATTTTATATTCCAACAAAGTCCAATGTTTGCAGATACAACTTTCACATTTGAAATTAATGAAAAGAGATGTACTTCTAAATTCTTAAGAAATTGTATCAACTTGTGGCCCATTATAATATAATGTATATATTTATGTATTGACATAAATATTGTATATAAATATTGACATAATATGTAATCACAAATAAGTTTGAAGAATACAGATTGTCCTCCCAAAAGGCCTCTGTGTTCCCTAAATGTAGGTGAGCTGCTTGTTTTGCAACATTTAATTGATTGTAATGGGAGCCATTTTATTTTTGAACCTGCTATCCTCATTCATAATAAATCAGAAAAGTAAAGTTCTATGTTGATTCAGTGCTCTTACTAACTGCAGATGAATTATCCATGACCTTCTGTGGTTCTTCCTAGGATGGATCCATTTATGTCCAATCCCATATCTACTGCAATGTAGTGTCTAGCGCTATGTGGCATTATAGTTTTCATTCTTGTCAGATCTTCAGACCAAGTGCTTGATTTTCTCTAGCTGGATAACTCATATTTTCCTGTGTTTTCTCGCATGAGCTTCTTTAATCTGTTTGTCCTTTCTGGAGGAGTGACATTTTCCCCAGGGTCAGTATCAGTTCCTGATAGAAATGTAGTCTCTGCAGGTAACTCCATAGCACTGTACTGTCTCCTAGAGAAAAGATTCTTCTATACCTTGAGTCAAAACAACTAACACATTCCCTTTGCTGTTTCAATATCCAGGAGACTGTGGGTAGCAAGAACACCTACATTAAATTGTACTTAAAATCGATAAGCATCATTGCCCTCTACTACCAAACTAGCTTGACACTTGTAGGGTACAGGTAAGGAAATCCCTCAGTCAATAACTATTAGGGAAACCACAAGTGGAGATTGCAAACTTAGCCAAAATATTTTCTAAGAGGTAAGAAATAAAATTGAAGGCCCTATTATTAGGTGACACGATTAGATAGTTTCATAATGATAAAAACTATAGGTTTTCTCTTCCTGCCATGGTCATAAAACAATAAAAATCCAAGAATTTTAAAAGGTAAAAAATACTTTAAAATCAGCCTGTGCTATGTCAGATACAATATAGACTTCAACTATGCCACTTAGAAACCCACGGTAGTAGGAAAAATATGGTAGCCTGGTTTCCTCTCTTGCTGACAATCTTTCCTCCACTTTGACTCCTCAGTCTTGACTTGGTAATTTATAAGAAAATTAATAGTTAAGGCAACACCAGGAATACATGTTTCAAACCTGTGACATTATAAATACCCACCACACCTAATTTCCATTCCTATTTTTAATTGATGGTGGACCAAATGGTTGTGTTCTACCCTTAGCCATCACATTTAATCATGGAAACAGAATGACATAATTCAAAGTGCATCTTTATTCTTCTCTCCATAAAATCAAAATCAAATTGAGCATTTATTGTTTCTACAAAGACCTGCTAACTATAATCTTGTCTTTAGAAACTACCCATCCACAACTACTTTTCCCTTCAACTTTTAGCATGTAGCCTGAATACATGAAATTAAATGGGATGGCCTTTCAAATGAAAGGATCCCAGCAATGAAGATTTCCTACTCCTCTTCTTCTTCCTTCCTCTTCTTCCTCTTGTTCTTCTTCTTCTTCTTCCTCTTGTTATTGTTGTTGTTGTTGTTGTTGTTGTTGTTGTTGTTGTTGTTCTTCTTCTTCTTCTTCTTCTTCTTCTTCTTCTTCTCTATTCTTAGTTAATTAACTCTTTAAGATGAATAATATGCATTCATTACAACCCTGTAAGCACTTTATATGGAGTAATTTTTATACAGTTCATATGAGTTGAGACTCTTTTAATCCTGGTTATACAAAAAGGGAATTAAAGCACAGAAAGATTGAGTCATTAGACACACTGGCTCAATTGTGCCAGCAAGTACATGTGTAACCCTTTGACCCTAGAGCTTATCCTCACAACCTTGATCCTCTACTGATTTTCAAAGCCATTGTATTTTGAAAATTCCATGTAACAAAATCAGCACTGAATGACACCATTGTGCCAGCTAAGTCATCACTGGTTTTACACACTACTTATTAGTTACTTTGTGGTGTTTCTTCAGGTTCTGGCCACTCATGCAATATCAGATGACATTAGATAATTTTCCTTCATCAACTTCATAGGAATGTCATAAAAATGACCACAAATTGGACGGCCCAAAACAATAGAATATTTTTTCACAGTTCTGGAGGCCAGAATCCAGAATCAAGGAGTCATCAGGGTTATGGTCCCATGGAATAATCTGAGGACAATGTTTCCTTTCCTCTTCCAGCTTCTGGTGGCCCCAGGAATTCCTTGGATTTGATAGAATCTTTCCAGTCTCTGCCTCCATATTCACAGGACCCTTTTGCCTGTGTCTCTGTGCCATAATTTCTTTCTGTTTTCATAGCCCATAATCATTTTGGATTAGGACCCTCCTATTCCAGTATAATTTCTTCTTTACTAACTACATGTACAGAATGGGATCCAAAGAAATGCATAGATATTGAAGCTTAGGAATTTAACATATGTATCAGAAGACAAACTTAATCCAAAACAAGGATAGTTGTATCCCAGGAAATCTGATCTTTTGTTTTGTTATATATAGCCTGTATTGGTTACTGCACATAATAATGTATGTAAAGCTACACTATCCAATGAACTTTAATAGGTAGTAAATTAAACCAATTTCTAGTTTCTGAGTATAGGGAGAAAGGATCTAGAATTGCAAGGGTGAGTATACACTGTGAAACTTACATATTTTTTGTATATTGATGTTTTGCCATATCCACAAAATTCACTTTTGAAGATGACTCAAAGGCACTCTCTGTACTCCAGTCTTTTAGAGGGAGAAAGAATGAAGGAAAAAATGTATCTTCTTCTTTTGAGGGAAATATTCTAGAAGGCACATGCATCATTTCCTTTTACAACAATTACACCAATTTAGTAAGGCCACTCCTAAATATAAGTGGGACTTTGAACATGCAGTCATAACAGTGACTGGCATATGTATAATTAAAACACTATTCTCCAAATTATTCTACCCAAAATGGCAGCTTCTAGCTGCATGTTGTATTTGCATTTAAATTTGTTGGTATAGGGGCGCCTGGGTTGCTCAGTAGGTTAAGCCGTCGACTTCAGCTCAGGTCATGATCTCGCGGTTCGAGTTCGAGTCTTGCAATAGCTTAGAGCCTGGAGCCTGCTTCAGATTCTGTGTCTCCCCCTCTCTCTGCTCCTCCCCTGCTCACTCTCTGTCTCTCTGTCTTAAAAAATGAGAAAAAATAAATTTGTTAATAAATTTAATTAAAATATGAAATCAATTTCCTAACAATATTTCAGGTGCTCTGTAGCCACCTGTAGCTAGAATATTTGGACTACATTCTTGTCGGTAGCATTCTCAACATTAAATTCTTATTAAAAATAGCTTCTTTAGAATTAGAGATTAAAATATATTTGTATAATGACTAGCAATTTGCTACAGAAAACAACAAACTTCTGTGTTCCTTTACATTTAGAGGCTGCAAATGAAATCATAGAGTGTTTGTCTACCCAACTTTAAGAATCATCAGGTAAAATACTAGGTGATGTTTCAACTGGGAGGGGGAATAAGGAAAAGAATACAGACATGCTTGATATGTGGATACTTTAAAAATGGTGATACAGCTGATTTTTTATTCCAAAGTTCTTTGCTGTTATTTTTCTAACCCCTATCTTATAAATTAAAAAAAAAAAAACAAACCTGAGGTTCATAGAAGTCTATTAAAATGTAAAAAGGCAAGAAAACTCTTGGAGATGCATACTTCTCTGTCTCTCTTTGTCTCTCCTAGTCTCGGGCACAGCTCCTCATGTTCACATTGAACCTGACAATAACAGGGACATTAAATTGACCTGCACATCCATGGGGTGGTACCCAGAGCCTGAGGTACAATGGAAGGACCTTCAAGGACTGCACTTGGCACCAGCTTTTGAGACAAAGGAAATAGAAGAAAATGGACTGTTTCATGTGGAATCATCTATCACAATGGATACAAGTTCAAGAGCAGATGTGTCCTGTGTTATAAGAAACCTAATACTCAGTGTGGAGAAGGAGGTGCATGTCTCCATGGCAGGTCAGTTTCCTCCAAAATTGATATCTTGAGACGTCACTGTTGATCAGGAAGGTCTTAGTGGCAAAGACCTATGACTGACAGACCTGTAAGGATATTCTAGTTTATCCATTTCTAACTCTTAATGTGGATTACTTGGAGAAAGTCACATTTTGTATTCTTTTGCATTACTTATTGTGGTAGAAATGTCATCATTCTACTTTATGATTACAAATGAATACATAAGTGCACAAAAGTATTCAAAAGGTAATAAAGGTTTTGTGGAATCTTTCAACGTTGCTCCCAAGCTTCTCCTAATCCCATTGTCTAGGGAAATTTTCTTTTAACAATTGGTGTTTTCTCCCATCTTTCAAATTGGGTTTGAATCCTGGCAGTGCCATTTAACAGCTTCATAATCTTGAATAACTATTGACCTGCCTGTGCTCAGTTCCCATTAGTTATATGTAATTATGGTCTCTAACTCATAATATAGTTATGAGTATTACCTCTTATAATTAATATCACAGGCAGAGAAGAGCTCAGACATTCCAAAAACTACTGAAACTGATTGTTCAAAGAAATAGTTTACCCACATGATCTCTTACAACTTCCTGGATATATGAATGTCCTTATTTGAAGTATTGCAGCCTGACAACAACACTCTTTATATCTTGTCCTTTTTTGTCTCTCCAGCTTCCTCATTTATCCCTCTCTTTCTTTGTCTCCAAATCCTTCTACCTCTCATTAACTGTTTAAACATATTCCTGTAATACCCCATGTTGGCTGTTATTGACACATTTCTTCTATTTTCCTGTAACTAAGAGTTTTCTAACGTCCTCAGTATTTAACCTTAACCTCTCAGGAAGCTATCTTCAACCCATTCTGTGTTAAGTGCCTTCTTTACTCACACATTATTTTGATTATTTGTTTCACTATTCCTCAGAAGTAATATAAACTCCTGATGACACCATATCTATTTTTAAATATGCTATATTACTTAGAAAGATACTGAGCCACAATTTATTTTTCCTACAGTGGATAAACATTTGTATGACCTCCTATCAATAAGTAAAGTGTCATTTCTATCCGTGTTTTAGTTTGGGAAGTCACATTGGATTAAAATAATTAGAATGAGAACTTTTGGTTAAAATTTGAAGGAAATGAACATATATATCAAAATAGAGATAAAAATATATACAAACACATACATATATTTTAGATCATCAATTAAAAATCACACAGACATTTTGAGGCACCTGAGTGGGTAGGTCACTACCTCTTTGGAAATAACAATATTAAAAAGAAAACTATTAGGGGCACCTTGGATGGCTCAGTGGTTACATGTCCGAATTTGGCTCAGGTCACAATCTCAAGGTTTCTGCATTTGAGCCCCACATCAGGCTCTGTGCTGACAGCTCAGAGCCTGGAGCATTCTTCAGATTAGGTGTGTACCTCTCTCTCTTCCCCTTCCCTACTCATACTCTGTGTCTTTCTTTCTTAAAACTAAGTAAAATGTTTACATTTTAAAACAACTAGAAAGCTATCAAAACAATAGTTACTCTTACTGATTTCAGTTGCTAGCTCTCAAATATCTCATAAGAAATGATGAATTGAAATAATATCTGTCTCTAGAAAATAGACCATAAATTACATTTGAATTATCACCCAAGATCTCACAATTTCTCCTTTAATCTTTAGAAGTGGTCCACATGCTTCTCATTCCTCAGCATATTATCACTCATATATTTATATATATATAATATTATATCTATTATATATTCATATATATAATAATGAATATATGAATTATGAATATTAAATAATATAATATATATATTTATATGAAGGAAGGCCTGGAGCCTTCTTCAGATTCTGTGTGACCCTCTCCCTCTGCCTCTCCCTTGTTTGTGCTCTTTCTTCCTCTCTCTTAAAATAAATGAATACTTAAAAATTGTAAAGAAAGGATACATAGCAGGTTAGTGTGAGGACTGTAGGAGAAAAAGATGAGAAAATGATGAAAATAAATATCGAATTTTATTTGTAGATTTTTAGTCATTATAAGATAATTATTTGTTACAAATATAGTAATGTTTTTTAATATAATTTATTGTCAGGATAGCTAACATACAGTGTATACAGTGTGTTCTTGGTTTCAGGAGTAGATTCCCATGATTCATTGCTTACATACAATACCCAGTGCTCATCCCAACAATGCCCTCCTCAATGTCCATCACCTGTTTCCCCTTCTCCTCTGCAACCGCATTAACCCTCAGTTTGTTCTCTGTATTTAAGACTCATAGTTTGCTTCCCTTTTTGTTTGAAATTATTTTTTTCCTTCCCTTTCCCTTTAGTTTTCAGTTATGTTTCTCAAATTCCACATATGAATGAAAACATAATAGCTGTCTCTCTGACTGACTTATTTTACTTAGCATAGTTACCACCAGATTCATTCATCTTTTTACAAATGACAGGATATCATTCTTTCTTATTGCCAAGTAGTATCCCCAAACAGTGTCTTCTTTATCCATTCATTTGTTGATGGACATTTGGGCTCTTTCCATAATTTAGCTATTGTTGATAGTGCTGCTATAAACATTGGAGTACATGTGGCCCTATTGGTCAGACCTGTAACCTTTGGATACATTCTTATTAATGCTATTTCTGGGTCGTCAGGTACTTCTACTTTTAATTTTTTTGAGGAACCTCAACATAGTTTTCCAGAACAACTGAATGAGTTTGCATTCCCACCAACAGTGTTGAGAGGGTTTCCATTTCTCCACATCCTCCCCAACATCTTTTGTTTACTGAGTTGTTAATTTTAGCCACTCTAACCAGTATGAGGTGATTTCTCAATGTGATTTTTATTTATATATCCCTGATGATGAGATATTTTGACCATCTTTTCATATGTCTGTTGGCCTTCTGGATTAGTTCTTTGTAAAAGTGTCTATTCAAGCCTTCTGCCTGTTTCTTCACTGAATTATTTGTTTTTTTGTGTTTTTTTTGTGTTGTTGTTCTTGTTGTTTTGGGTGTTTAGTTTGTTAAGTTTTTTATACCTTTTTGGGTACTAAACCCTTATTTAATATGTTACTTGCAATTATCTTCTCCCATTCCATGGGTTACTTTTTTAGTTGTTAACTGTTNAACTGAGGATGATGTTATCTGTGGGTTTTTCTTATATGGCTTTTATGATCTGAGGGTATGTTTCTTCTATCCTGACTTTCTTGATGGATTTTATTAAGAAAGGATGCTGTGATCAAAAAAATTAAATCTTGGGGCGCCTGGGTGGCTTAGTCGGTTAAGCGTCCGACTTTCGCTTAGGCCATGATCTCGCGGTTCGTAGGTTCGAGACCCGCGTCGCGCTCTGTGCTGACTGCCGGCTCAGAGCCTGGAGCCTATTTCAGAGTCTGTGTCTCCCTCTCTCTCTGACCCTCCCCTGCTCACGCTGTCTCTCTCTCTCCCCTAGAAATAAATAAAAATATTTTTAAAAAAATTAAATCTTGCCATTTGCAGCAAAGTGGATGGATCTAGATAGAGGGTATTACGGTAAGTGAAATAAGTCACTCAGAGAAAGACAAATATATGACTTTAATCATATGAGGAATATAAGATACAAAACAGATGAACATAAGGGAAAATAAGTGAAAAAGAATATAAAAACAGGAAGGAAGGCAGAACATGAGAGACTTTTAAATACAGATAACAAACTGAGGGTTGCTGAGGGGCCATAAGTGGGTGAATAGGCTAAACGGGTAAGAGACATTAAGGAAGATGCTTGTTAGAATAAGCTCTGGGTGTTATACCTAAGGGATGAATCATTGAAGTCTATTCCTGAAAACATTGTTGCAGTATATGAAAAAACACGGATGTAAGATTAAAATTATATAATTAATTAATTGATTAATTAATACAAATTTTTGAAAAAAGGATGCTCTATTTTTTCAATTTTTTCTGCATCTATTGACAGGATCATACAGTTTTTATCCTTTCTTCCATTAATGTGATGAATCATATTGTTCATTGATGAACAATGAATCAGCCCTGCAGCCCAGGAAGGAATCTCAATTGTTCATGGTGAATAATTCTTTTAATACACTGTTGAGTTCAATTTTCTGGTATCTTTTTTTTTAAATTTTTAATGTTTTATTTGTTTCTGAGAGAGAGAGAGAGAGAGATAGTGTGAACAGGGGAGGGTCAGAGAGAGAGGGAGACACAGAATCCGAAACAGGCTCCTGGCTCTGAGCTGTCAGCACAGAGCCCGATGCGGGGCTCGAACCCATGAACCATGAGATCATGATCTGAGCTGAAGCTGGACGCTTAACAGCCTGAGCCACCCAGGCGCCCCAATTTTCTGGTATCTTGTAGAGAATGTTTGCATCCATTTTTATCTGATATATTTACCTGTAATTCTCCTTTTTAGTATGGCCTCTGATTTGGGAATCAAGGTTAATACTGGCTTCATAGGATGAATCTGAAAGGTTTCCTTCCATTTATACTTTTTGAAACAGTTTCAGAAGGATAAGTATTAATCGGCTTTAAATGTCTAGTAGAATTGCCCTGGAAAACCATCCGGCCCAGGACTCTCATTTGTTGGGAGATTTCTGATCAATGATTCCATTTTTTCACTTGTTATGGGTCTGTTCTAATTTTCTATTTATTCCCATTTGAGTGTTGGTAGTGTGTGGGTGTCTAGGAATTTGTCCATTTTTTTTCCAGAATGTCCAGCTTTTTGGCATATAATTTTTCCTACTATTCTGTAATAATAATTTGTATATCTGAATTGCTGGTTGTGATCTCTCCTCTTTCATTCATGATTTTAATTTTTTGCTTTTTCTCTCTTTTCTGTTTTAGAAGTTTGGCTAGGGGTTTATCAGTTGTGTTTTTTCTTTCAAAACCCCAGCTCTGAGATTCATTGATTTTTTTTCTACTTTTTGTTTGTTTGCTTGTTTTTCTTTGGATTCTGTATTATTTATATCTTCTATAATATTTATTATTTCTCTTCTTCTGCTGACTTTGCAGTTTCTTTTTTGTTCTGTTTCCAGTTCCTTTAGGTGTGCTGTTAGATTTTGTATTAAGGATTTTTCTTGTTTCTTGAGCTAGGCCAGATTATAATGTATTTTCCTTTTAGGATTGCATTTGCTGCAGCCCAATTTGGACTGTTGTTTTTTCATTTTCATTTGCTCCCATATATGTTTTAATTTCTTCTTTAATTACCTGGTTGATTCCTTAGTAGGATGTTCATTAACCTCCATGCATTTGGAGGATTTCCAAATTTTTCCTGTGATTGATTTCAAGTGGTGTGACTTAAAAATATGTGTTGTCTTATCCCAATTCTTTTATATTTATTCAGAGCTTCTTTGTAATCCAGTATGTGATCTATTTTGGAGAATATTTCATAAGCACTCGAGAAAAATGTTTATTCTGATGCTTTTGGATAAAAAGTTCTGAATATATGTGTCAACTCCATGTGTTCAGTCCAGTGTATCATTCAGCGCCATTGTTTCTTTATTGATTTTCTACCTAAATGATCTTTCCATTGCTGTAAGTGAAGTATTAAAGTCCCCTCCAAATAAGTTACACTTATGAATAAGGTGCCTTATGTTTGTGACTATTTGAGTTATATATTTGGATAGTCAAGATGAGGGCATAAACATTTACAACTGTTTGCTCTTCTTGATGGATAGACTCCATAATTATTATATAATGCCCTTCTTTAACTCTTGTTAGAGCCTTTAGTTTAAAATATAATTTGTCTGACATAACTATGACTACTACAGCTTTCTTTTGACTTCCAGTGGCATGATAGATGGTTTTCCATCCACTCACTTTCAATCTAAAACTGTCCTCAGGTCCAAAATGTGTTTCTTGGGGAGCCTGGGTAGCTCATTTGATTAAGCGTCTGACTTTGGCTCAGGTTACAATCTCAGAGTTTGTGAGTTTGAGCCTTGTATCAGGCTCTGTGCTGACAGGCCAGAGACTGGAGTCTGCTTCAGATTCTGTGTCTCATTCTTTCTCTGCCCCTCCCGCACTTGTGGTCTATCTCTTTCTGTCTCTCAAAATAAATAAATGTATTTTTAAATAAACAAAATGGGTCTCTTTACATATAGATATATCCTGGGTTTTTATCCATTCTGATATCCTATGTCCTTTTATTGGGGCATTTAGTCCATTTACATTCACAGTTATTATTGAAATACTTGGATTTAGTGTCTTTGTGTTATCTGAGTTCCATGCTTGTGATGATGTCTCTGATCCTCTGTAGTAATGTAGCATTCCACTCACAGAGTCTCCATTAGATCTCTTACAAGGTTGATTTAGTGGTCATGAACCTCTTCAATTTTGTTTGCCTGGGAAAACCTTTATCTCTCCTTCTATTATGAATGAAAGTCTTGCTGGATAAAGGATTCTTGGCTGCATATTTTTCCTTTATAGCACATTGAATTTTCCTGACACTCTCTTCTGGTCTGCTAAATTCATTGGATAGGTCTTCTACTAAACTTATGTGTATACCATTGTAGATTAAGCACCTTTCCCCCCCTAACTGCTTTAGAAGTCTATTTTATCTTTGCATTTTGTACGTTTCATTATTATATGCCATGGTGAAGATCTATTCTTGTTAATTCTGAAGGGAGTTCTCTGTACCTCCTCTATTTGCATTCCAGATTAGGGAAATTCTCAGCTATAATTTGTTCAAGTAAACCTTATGTCCATTTCTCCCTCTATTCTTCTTCTGGAAATCCAATGGAAGGAATATTATTTTGTTTCACTGAAAAACTTAGTTCTCAAATTCTCCCCTCATGGTCTAGCATTTTATGATCTTTTTCACAGCTTCATCATTTTCCATAATTTTGTCTTCTATTTCAGTTATCCTCCCCTCTGCTTCCTCCATCCTTGTGGTCACTACGTCAAGGTTATTTTGCACTGCCATTCCAACATGTCTTAATTTGTTGTGACTATTTCCTAGCTCCTTCATCTCTGCAGCAATAGATTCTCTTCTGTCTTCTATGCTTTTTTCAAGCCCAGCTATTAATCTTATGACTATTATTCTAAATTCTTGACCAGGTATATCATTTATATCTGTTTTGAGCAATACTCTAGCTGTCATTTCTTCCTGGAATTTCTTTTGAGGACAAGTCTTCCATTTCATCATTTTGGCTAGTTTTCTGTCCTTTACATGTTTTAATAGCTTGCTACGTGCCCTGCACCTGAAAGCACGGTACTAAAAAGGGTCATACACTGTCTAGGTCCTGGCCCTTCAGGAGGTGTTTTCAGAGTGTGTTGCATGCTCTCTGTTGTTGTGACTCTGGTTGCCTTATCTCCCTAATTGTAGTGGTGGTTTGGACCTTCCTCCACGTGTGCTTTGATTTGTTCATTGAAGTAACCCTGGAAATAACTTAAAAATGGGAGGAAGGTGGAAGAAAACTTACCCAATACAAAGAGAAAGATGACAGGGATAGGAAGAAAGAAAAGAAGAAAAAATTACCAGGGAGAATATTAGAGAAACTATATGGATTAATCCAAAGAGAGAGAGAGAGGAAATAAAGAAGAAGGAGACATAAAATAAGTGTTAAAAGAGTAGGTTAAAAACACCTGCTTAAACAAACCAACAACGAGAATAGAGAAAGGAAAAAATAAGAGGTAAAAAAAATTATATATATACATATACACAAATACACACACATATACTCTCTGTCTCTCTGTCTCTCTCTGTCTCTGCCTCTCTCTCTCTCTCTCTCTCTCTCTCACACACACACACACACACACACACACACACACATCTATATGTATACAATACATATATAAAGAATTGACCAAGAATCAATCAGAAAATGTAAAACTGCTGGACTGATATCAGATGGTGCCTTGGAACCAGTGGCTGTGCTGGTCTGGAGGAAGAGCTGTCTGGTTAGGTCAGTATCAATCTGGTAGTTACCAGACACAAGGGGCACCAATTTGGGAGGGCCAGTCCTGCCTCTACTTTGGACCTGCTTACTGTTCCCTGAAGCTCCATCTTTTTGGTAATGGAGAGAAAAGAGGGACACCCCAGTCTCTTCTTTCCAGACTAGAGATCCAGACCACTCTGTTCATTGTGTATTCACAGTGCTGCATGGACATGAGCCGGCTGCTTTGCCCCACTCTAATGTTTTATTTATTTCTGAAAGAGAGAGAGACAACATGAGCAGGGAAGGGTCAGAGAGAGAGGGAGACACAGAATTGGAAACAGACTCCAGGCTCTGAGCTGTCAGCATAAAGCCCAACGTGGGGCTTGAACCCACGAACCGTGAGATCATGACCTGAGCTGAAGTCGAACGCTTAACTGCCTGAGCCACCCATGCACCCCTGCTTTGTCCCACTCTACAGTCTCCAACACTTCCTAGGCATTTGGCTGGAATTCAAACTAGATGTCTTAAAAGATCCCACCCTTTGCACCTCAGTTCTGGGTTAGCACCACTCTTCCCAGCCTGACAAAGGGTCTCTGACTGAAAGGCACCTCAGGGCCTTTTGTTTTTGGAAAGGCTATATGCCTTCTTCCAATAGCACTCATGGGAGGGCCTGCTCTCTCCAACTGCACCTCTGAGCTTGCTACAGAACCTGGGGTTGGCTCTCTCTGCCATGCCGGGTTATGTACTGGGTGGCAGGCCTCATTCTGGGGTAAGTCGTGCAACCCTGGATTATGTTAGAAATCAGTTCTTTCTCTGTGTTTTTGTAGTTGCTGTTGTTCTCCTGTCTGTGATCCAGACAGGTTTTGACCTTGTCCAAATACAATCCAACACTTCCACTGCCTCTCTGTTTTTTCTGATAGTCTCTCCACAGAAGGGGACCCCTCTCCTGCATGCTTATGCTGTCTGTTTTATCTCTCCCACTTCATAGTCACGAACCTGTGACTGACCAAGTTGTCCCTGTGCACCCCTAGATATATCGCTGTCATTCTTTAGCCTGAATTCCTGGACTTCCAAGTCTGTGGCCTCAATTCTGCTGTCTTTGAAGGATGAGGGAACTTGAGGTCCCACTACTTATCTAGGATGTTGACTCCTCCCATTATATAATGTATTTTAAATCTTGATTGTGGGTACATAGATGTCTGATGAATTTTTGTATGTTTTCAGCATATTAAAGCATTGTGATAATTTATAAAATAAACTTGTGAGTCTTCATATATTACGAAAAGGAAAGGAAACAGAAATCTCTTTCGGATTGAAATATTCCTTAGATTGGTAGGGAGGGGATGGTGAGGCTTAGAATCTATACAATTCCTTTTTTTTTTTTTTTTACAAATAGTTTATTGTCAAATTAGTTTCCACATAACACCCAGTGCTCATCCCCACGACTGCCCTCCTCCATGCCCATCTCCCCTCCCCCCTATATCCATCAGTTCTCAGTTTTTGTCAGAATTCAAGAGTCTCAAATGGTTTGCCTCTTTCCCTTTCCCCCACCATTTCGCCCCTTCTTCTCCCCCTGGGTCCTCTGTTAAGTTCCTCCTAATCCTCCTATACGTGTAAACATATGATATTTGTCCTTCTCTGCTTGACTTATTTCACTCAGCATAACAGCCTCAAGGTCCATCCATGTTGCTACACATGGCAAGATTTCATTGTTTCTCACTGCCATGTAGTATTCCATGGTATAGATAAACCACATCTTCTTGATCCATTCGTCCATTGATGGACATTTANTACAGATCTCCTATATCCTTGGTTAGGTTTATGCTAGTATCCCAAATCTATAGGGAGCTCATCAAACTCCACACCCGAAAAAAATAATCCAGTGAAGAAATGGACAAAAGACATGAACAAACACTTCTCCAAAGAGGACGTCCAGATGGCCAANTCTATGAGCGCTGTTATATCTAAGAAGACTCTTTCTTAGACTGTCCAGGGCCTATCCTTTCAGAGAGTGTTTTTTGAATGATATCTCTTGGTCTCTGTTGTTGGGACCTTGGTTATTTTATTTTCCTATTCGTAGTGATATTTGGGACTCTCCACCTTGTGTACTCTGGCTTGTTTCTGAGGTAGCCGGTATAAGTCTTTCTCAGTGGAATCTGTGTCCTTTCTCTCCCAATCTCTTGGGTTTGGTACGGTTTCCTATGGCTTCAGATCTTTTCCGTGTGATGCCTTGGCCGAGTGCAGGTATGGAGCTCCCTACTTCTCCACCATCTTGCCCATCAGGAATCTATGCAATTCCTAATAATGTCACCTAAAAGAAAGTATCTTGGAATTTGTTCCCAGAACCCAAGTCTGTTGATGCCAAGCTGGATACTAACTGAGAAAATCTCTATTTTTCAGATGCCTTCTTCCACAAGGACTCTCTTTGGGCAGTGTGGCTTACTCTTTTCCTGCTTCTCCTGGCTGCTGGTGCAACCATCTGTGCTCTACTTGTGCGTGCTAGAAAATCCAAAGGTAAGTGAACAAAAAATTAGATTGGGTGATTGGCTTTATTTTGTGAACACATAGGATATAATAGAACCAAAATATTCGTCAATGGTCTATAGGTGGTCTTTAGCATTTAAACTTGGGAACAAGAAAACCTGAACAGAAAAAATAATTCCATCTAGAAACTCATGGTCTGAACTTTTGTCAGATAATAGAGGTTATCTGTTCAATGTCAATTATTTCATCAAGAAAAACAACGTATGTTTGATTTATTTGTGATATGTCACTTAAATTTGTGGGTTCAGATACTAGATTATCTATTTGTTTACATTATTTGATGAACCCAGAAATAATCAAATTTTCTGTGGCATAATTTAACTGAAATTTTAGTTTTGCGTTAGTATGACCTTTCCTGTTATCAGAATGACATTGTTCTCTAATATTTGTGTGGGGAGTTCAGTTAGAGCAGTATAAAGAACATGTCTTGGTGAGAATAAACAAGAAGATATTAACAAATTAGAGTTTTTACCCAGGTTATGACTGCCTGTGACTGCTTACCTCTAGCCCCTAGAAAATATGTCTCATAAGAGGGCCTGTCTCTCTGTGCTCTAGCTTGAATACTTTTGTCTACATAGAACTGGCTACAAACAGCCTGTGGCACTTATGTACCTCATGCTCAATGTTTTCAGATAGTTGTTAAACAAATATTTTCTTCATAAGAAATATTATTACTGTAGACGGTCTTAGGTAGCTAATGCTTTAGAGCTAAGATATATTTATATTAATTTTGTTCTTCATTGATTGATGTTACAGTCTCTTGAAGGTTACTTTTCTGCCAACATAATTTATCTCAATTAGTGCTGAAGAGAATCAGGTCATTGATCAAAAGTAATAAAAAAGCAAGCAAGCAAAAACAATAACAACAAAACCCTGACTGTGAGGAAATGCATAGCATTACGTTAAAGTTCTTCTCTTATCACCTGTAGTTCATGCAAATGATACAATTTATAACCCTAAATTTATGTACAACATAGAAAACTCTCAAAATACCAAATAATGACAATATGAAAAATATTGTTTTTCCTAAAAAATGTAGGAAATATATTTTTCAAGGCAGAAAATAAAGGTGTTTGTTTATCAGCGAGAGCATAGTATATCTAAACATAATGACATTACTTGGCATTATTTCAGAAAATTGACTGAATGGTTAATTATCTGGAAAATGTATCTAAATGTACATTTCTAGTGTCACTGCACATTATCAATCCACCAATTCAATCAACAATTGAGTTGAGTATACTTGAATTAAAATGAAAACCTTAATTAAAAAAGTACTGCTAAAAAACAATACTACATCAGTTTCATGTCAACAGTATTGTCATTCAACAACTCTTTACATTATGCTTTGTTCACCACAAGTACAGCTACCATGTATCACTAACAGCTATTACAATATCATAAATTTTATTTCCTACACTGCAACTTTTATCCACACGACTTATTCATTTCATAACTGGAAGAATTTACCTCCTACTTCTTTTCACCCCTTCACCTCCCACTCTTGCAATAGCCAGTTTGTTCTCTGTATTTATGGGTTTGGTTCTGTTTTATTTTTTTGTTTTGCTTTTACATTCCACATATGAGTGAAATAACATGATCTTTGTCTTTGTCCTGCATCCCACCAAAATATCCTTTAGCTTCATTCATGTTGTTGTAAATGGCATGTTCTCACTCCTATTATTATTATTATTATTCAAGTTACTTAGCATACAATGTAGTTTGGCTTCGGGACTATATTCCTCTGATTCATCACTTATATATAACATCCAGTGTTCATCCCAACAAATGCATTCCTTAATGCCTGTCACCCATTTAACCCATTCCCCCACACACCTCACCTCCAGCCATCTTCAGTTTTTTCTCTGTATTTAGAGTCTCTTATGGTTTATCTCTCCATTTTTACCTTACTTTTCCTTCCCTTCCTATATGTTTATTTGTTGGGGTTCTCAAATTCAACATATCAATGATATGATATGATATCTATCTTTCTCTGATGAATTTCACTTAGCATAATACCCTCCATTTCCATCCATGTTGTTGCAAATGGCAAGATTTCATTCTTTTTCATATATATATCACATCTTCTTTATACATTCATAAGTTGATGAAAATTTGGGGTCTTTCCATAATTTGGATATTATTGAAAGTGCTGCTATAAACGTTGGGATATGTGTGCCCCTTCAAGTAAGCATGTTTGTGCCCATTGGGAAAATTCTTAGTAGTGAAATTGTTAGGGCATATGGTAACTCTATGAGGTATTTCCATACTGTTTTCCATAGTTGCTACCCCAGTTTGCATTCCCATCAGCAGTACAAAAATGTTCCCCTTTCTCCACATCCTTGCCAATTTCTATTGTTTACTGAATTATTAATCTTAGCTCTTTTGGCAGGTGTGCAGTGGTATATCATTGTAGTTTTGATTCGTATTTCCCTGATGATGAGCAATGTTGAGTATCTTTACATATGTCTGTTAGCCATATGAATGTCTGCTTTAGAAAATTGTCTATTCATGCCTTCTGCACATTTATTTAATGGATAATTTGCTTTCTTGGTGTTGAATTTGGTAAGTTGCTATAGATTTTTGGATACTAACTATCTGATATGTCATTTGCAAATATTTTCTTCCTCCATCGTTTGCTTTTAGTTTTTTGGCTATTCCATGTGCTGTGCAGAAGCTTTTAATCTTGATGAGGTTCCAATAGTTCATTTTTGCTTTTATTTCTCTTGCCTTCAGAAATACGTCGAGTAAGAAGTTGTGGATGAGGTTGAAGAGGCTGTTGCTTCATTTCTCTTCTAGGATTTTGATAGTTTCCTGTATCACATTTAAGTTGTTCATAAATTTTGAACTCATATTTGTGTATGGTGTAAGAAAGTTGTCCAGTTTCATTCTTCTACAGGTTGCTGTCTAGTTCTTCTAGCACCATTTATTAAAGAGATTAACTTTCTCCATTGAATACTCTTCCTATTTTGTTGAAGATTACTTGATCATTTATTTGTGGGTCCATTTCTTTGTTCTCTGTTCTATTCCTTTTATTTATGGGTCTCTTTTGGTGTGAATACCATACGAGCTTGATGATTACATCTTTGTAATAAAGTTCAAAATCTAGGATCGTGATTCCCCCAACGTTGGTTTTATTTTTCAACATTACTTTCACTGTTCAGGGTCTTTTGTGATTCCATGCAAATTTTAGGATTGATTTTTCTAGCTCTGTGAAAATTCTGGTGTTATTTTGACAGGGGTTGCTTTGAATATCTAGATTGTTTTATGTAGTGTTGACATTTTCACAATATTTATTCTTCCAATCCATGAATGTGGACTGTTTTTCTCTTTCTTTTTGTCTTTTATTTCTTTCATAAGCCTTTTATGGTTCTCAGCAGACATAGCTCTTACCTCTTTGGTTAGTTTTATACCCAGGAATTTTATGGTTTTGGTGCAATAGTAAATGGGATTGATTCCTTGTTATCTCTTAGGTTCATTCATTGTTGGGATATAGAAATACAATTGATTTACATACATTGATTTTATATTCTGTGACTTTGCCGAATTCATGTATCAGCTCTAGCAGATTTTTGGTGGAGTTTTTCAGGTTTTCATGTAGAGTAACGTGTCCTCTGTGAGGTGTGAAAGTTTGACTTCTTCTTAGGCAATTTGGATGCCTTTTATGTTGTTTTGTTGTCTGAGTGCTAATGCTAGAACTTCCAGTTCTATTTTGAACAACAGTAGTGAGAGTGGACACCTCTGTGGTGGTCCACATTCTAGGGGGAAAAGCGCCTTCAGTTTTTCCCATTGAGGATGATATTAGCTGTGGGCCTTTCATATATGGCTTTTATGATGTTAAGATATGTTCTTTCTATCTGAACATTCTTGAGGGTGTTTATCAAGGAAGGATAATATATTTTGTCAAATGATTTTTTTTTGCATCTATTGGCAGGATCATTTGGTTCTTCTATTTTCTTGTATTAATGCAGTGTATCACTTATAGATTTTGGATCTAGTCCTTTATCTGATATGTCATTTATAACTATTTTGTCCCATTCCGTCGGTTGCCTATTAGTTTTTTTATTGTTCCTTTTGCCGTGCAGAGGCATTTTTATCTTGTTGAGGTCCCAATAGTTCACTCTTGCTCTTGATTCCCTTGCCTTTGGAGATGTGTCAATTAAGAAATTGCTGCAGTGGAGGTCAAGAAAGTTGTGTCCTGCTTTCTCCTCTAAGGTTTTGATGTTTTTTTGTCTCACATTCAGGTACTTCATCCATTTTGAGTTTATTTTTGTGTATGGTGTGAGAAAATGATCTAGTTTTATTCTTCTGCACGTTGCTGTCCAGTTCTCCCAGCACCATCTGTTAAAGAGGCTGTCTTTTTTCCATTGGATACTCTTTCCTGCTTTGTCAAAGATTAATTAGCAGTACACTTTTGAGTCCAATTCTGAGTTATCAATTCTATTCCATTGGTCTATGTGTCTGTTTTTATGCCAAAACCATACTGTCTTGATGATGACAGCTTTGTAGTAGAGGCTAAAGTCTGGGATAGTGATGCCTCCTGTTTTGGTTTTCTTCTTCAATATTAATTTGGCTATTTGGGGTATTTGTGGTTCCATGCAAATTTGAAGATAGTTTGTTCTAGTTTTGAGAAGAATGCTGGTACAATTCTGATTGGGATTGCATTAAATGTGTAGATTTTTTTGTGTCTTCTTCAATTTCCTTCATAAGTTTTCTATAGTTTTCATCTATACAGATCTCCTATATCCTTGGTTAGGTTTATGCTAGTATCCCAAATCTATAGGGAGCTCATCAAACTCCACACCCGAAAAAAATAATCCAGTGAAGAAATGGACAAAAGACATGAACAAACACTTCTCCAAAGAGGACGTCCAGATGGCCAACAGACCCATGAAACGATGCTCAATGTCCCTCATCATCAGGGAAGTACAAATCAAAACCACACTGAGATACCATCTCATGCTGGTCAGTGTAGCTAAAATGAACAAATTAGGAGACTCTAGATGCTGGTGAGGATGTGGAGAAACGGGCAACCTCCTACACTTTTGGTGGGAATGTAAACTGGTGCAGCCCCTCTGGAATACAATATGGAGGTTCCTCAGAAAAATAATAGAACTCCCCTATGACCCAGAAATAGCGCTGCTAGGAATTTACCCAAGGGATACATCTCTCACTCACTCTCTGTCTCTCTCTAAAAAATAAATAAACATTTAAAAACGTTATTTATTCATTTAATCACTTATTTATTTATTTATTTATATTTCTTTAAAATTTACATCCAAGTTAGTTAGCCTAGAGTGCAACAATGATTTCAGGAGTAGATTTCTTAATGCCTCTTACCCATTTAGCCCATTCCCTCTCCAACACCTCTCCAGTAACTCTTTGTTTGCTCTCTATAGTTAAGAGCCTCTTATGTTTTGTCCCCTACATGTTTTTATATTATTTTTGCTTCTCTTCCCTTATGTTCATCTGTCCTGTGTCTTAAAGTCTTCATATGAGTGAAGTCATATGTCTTTCTATGAACTTTTTGAAAAAAAAGCTTAAAGGAATAATATGGGCCGATTTTTATGACCTTGATTTAGCAATGTATTTTTAAGTAATAAACCAAAAATACAAACAACAACAACAACTAGAAAACAGCAAGCACACAAACTGAACTTCATTGACTTCTTAAAATAATTTACTTTTTAAAAATATTTCAAGTAATATCTATACCCAACGTGAGGCTCGGACTTAAAACTCTGAGATCGAGTTGCAGACACCACAAGATGAGCCAGCCAAGTGCCTGGAAGATCATTGACTTTTAAACTTGTTTTGCATAAAAGGTCATCCTTGAGAGAATTAAAATTCAAACTAAAGAATGGGACAAAATATTTGCAAAACATATACCAAATAAGGGTTTTATATCAAGGGAATATAAACAACTTCAAAAAATCAACAACAAGACAAACACCTCAATTTGAAAATTTGAATAATTTTCCCCCTAAAGAATATATATAGGGGCTCCTGAGTGGCTAAGTGGGTTAGGCGTTTGACTTCAGCTCACGTCATGATCTCGCAGTCCATGAGTTCGAGCCGCACATCGGGCTCTGTACTGACAGCTCAGAGCCTGGAGCCTGTTTCAGATTCTGTATCTTCCTCTCTCTCTGCCCCTCCTCAACACGTGCTCTGTCTCTCTCTGTCTCAAAAATAACTAAACGTTAAAAAAATTTTTAAAAATAAATATATATAAATGGCAAATAAGTACATGAAAGGATACTCAACACTCTTAGTCATTAGGGAAATAAAAACTAAAACTGAAATGAGGTATACATTCACAGCCTTTAGGAAGTCTGTAATTTTTTTAAAAAAGTGAAAATAACACATGTTGGTGAGAACATGGTGGAGAAATTGGAATGCTAAGACATTGCTGGTTGGAATTTTAAATGGCGCAGCCATTGTGGAAACCATGTGATAGTTCCTCAAAAAGTATAAATAACATTACCATATGAGCAAGCAATACCATTCCTAGATATATACCCCAAATAATTAAAAACAGAGAGTTGAAGAGCTACTTTATGCCAGTGTTCATTTCAGCATTATTCACAGTAATCAAAATGTGGAAACAACACAAATGTTCATCATCACATGAATGGGTAAATTGACTAAGGCACATAACAACAGTGAAATAGTATTCATCATTCACAACAAGGAATGATATTTTGGTATATGGTACAACATGAATGAACCTTGAAAACATTATAACAAGTAGAATGAGGTTGATGCAAAAATGGAAAATATTGCATGACTAACTGATATTAAATAGCTAGACTAATAAAATATTATAGAAAGAGAAAGTAGATTAGAGGCAAGGAGAGTTGTAGAGTGGAGACAGAGAGAAGCTACAGTTGAATATTTACAGATAATCCATTTGGGGTGATAAAAATATTTTGGAAATAGTGGTGATTGCACAACAGTAGAATGTAATTAATGCTATAGGTTACACACTTAATGATTAAAATGTCACATTCTATGTTTATGAATCTTTCTATTATCTATCATCTATCTATTTATCATCTATCTNTTCTTCATAAGAAATATTATTACTGTAGACGGTCTTAGGTAGCTAATGCTTTAGAGCTAAGATATATTTATATTAATTTTGTTCTTCATTGATTGATGTTACAGTCTCTTGAAGGTTACTTTTCTGCCAACATAATTTATCTCAATTAGTGCTGAAGAGAATCAGGTCATTGATCAAAAGTAATAAAAAAGCAAGCAAGCAAAAACAATAACAACAAAACCCTGACTGTGAGGAAATGCATAGCATTACGTTAAAGTTCTTCTCTTATCACCTGTAGTTCATGCAAATGATACAATTTATAACCCTAAATTTATGTACAACATAGAAAACTCTCAAAATACCAAATAATGACAATATGAAAAATATTGTTTTTCCTAAAAAATGTAGGAAATATATTTTTCAAGGCAGAAAATAAAGGTGTTTGTTTATCAGCGAGAGCATAGTATATCTAAACATAATGACATTACTTGGCATTATTTCAGAAAATTGACTGAATGGTTAATTATCTGGAAAATGTATCTAAATGTACATTTCTAGTGTCACTGCACATTATCAATCCACCAATTCAATCAACAATTGAGTTGAGTATACTTGAATTAAAATGAAAACCTTAATTAAAAAAGTACTGCTAAAAAACAATACTACATCAGTTTCATGTCAACAGTATTGTCATTCAACAACTCTTTACATTATGCTTTGTTCACCACAAGTACAGCTACCATGTATCACTAACAGCTATTACAATATCATAAATTTTATTTCCTACACTGCAACTTTTATCCACACGACTTATTCATTTCATAACTGGAAGAATTTACCTCCTACTTCTTTTCACCCCTTCACCTCCCACTCTTGCAATAGCCAGTTTGTTCTCTGTATTTATGGGTTTGGTTCTGTTTTATTTTTTTGTTTTGCTTTTACATTCCACATATGAGTGAAATAACATGATCTTTGTCTTTGTCCTGCATCCCACCAAAATATCCTTTAGCTTCATTCATGTTGTTGTAAATGGCATGTTCTCACTCCTATTATTATTATTATTATTCAAGTTACTTAGCATACAATGTAGTTTGGCTTCGGGACTATATTCCTCTGATTCATCACTTATATATAACATCCAGTGTTCATCCCAACAAATGCATTCCTTAATGCCTGTCACCCATTTAACCCATTCCCCCACACACCTCACCTCCAGCCATCTTCAGTTTTTTCTCTGTATTTAGAGTCTCTTATGGTTAGTCTCTCCATTTTTACCTTACTTTTCCTTCCCTTCCCATATGTTTATTTGTTGGGGTTCTCAAATTCAACATATCAATGATATGATATGATATCTATCTTTCTCTGATGAATTTCACTTAGCATAATACCCTCCATTTCCATCCATGTTGTTGCAAATGGCAAGATTTCATTCTTTTTCATATATATATCACATCTTCTTTATACATTCATAAGTTGATGAAAATTTGGGGTCTTTCCATAATTTGGATATTATTGAAAGTGCTGCTATAAACGTTGGGATATGTGTGCCCCTTCAAGTAAGCATGTTTGTGCCCATTGGGAAAATTCTTAGTAGTGAAATTGTTAGGGCATATGGTAACTCTATGAGGTATTTCCATACTGTTTTCCATAGTTGCTACCCCAGTTTGCATTCCCATCAGCAGTACAAAAATGTTCCCCTTTCTCCACATCCTTGCCAATTTCTATTGTTTACTGAATTATTAATCTTAGCTCTTTTGGCAGGTGTGCAGTGGTATATCATTGTAGTTTTGATTCGTATTTCCCTGATGATGAGCAATGTTGAGTATCTTTACATATGTCTGTTAGCCATATGAATGTCTGCTTTAGAAAATTGTCTATTCATGCCTTCTGCACATTTATTTAATGGATAATTTGCTTTCTTGGTGTTGAATTTGGTAAGTTGTTATAGATTTTTGGATACTAACTATCTGATATGTCATTTGCAAATATTTTCTTCCTCCATCGTTTGCTTTTAGTTTTTTGGCTATTCCATGTGCTGTGCAGAAGCTTTTAATCTTGATGAGGTTCCAATAGTTCATTTTTGCTTTTATTTCTCTTGCCTTCAGAAATACGTCGAGTAAGAAGTTGTGGATGAGGTTGAAGAGGCTGTTGCTTCATTTCTCTTCTAGGATTTTGATAGTTTCCTGTATCACATTTAAGTTGTTCATAAATTTTGAACTCATATTTGTGTATGGTGTAAGAAAGTTGTCCAGTTTCATTCTTCTACAGGTTGCTGTCTAGTTCTTCTAGCACCATTTATTAAAGAGATTAACTTTCTCCATTGAATACTCTTCCTATTTTGTTGAAGATTACTTGATCATTTATTTGTGGGTCCATTTCTTTGTTCTCTGTTCTATTCCTTTTATTTATGGGTCTCTTTTGGTGTGAATACCATACGAGCTTGATGATTACATCTTTGTAATAAAGTTCAAAATCTAGGATCGTGATTCCCCCAACGTTGGTTTTATTTTTCAACATTACTTTCACTGTTCAGGGTCTTTTGTGATTCCATGCAAATTTTAGGATTGATTTTTCTAGCTCTGTGAAAATTCTGGTGTTATTTTGACAGGGGTTGCTTTGAATATCTAGATTGTTTTATGTAGTGTTGACATTTTCACAATATTTATTCTTCCAATCCATGAATGTGGACTGTTTTTCTCTTTCTTTTTGTCTTTTATTTCTTTCATAAGCCTTTTATGGTTCTCAGCAGACATAGCTCTTACCTCTTTGGTTAGTTTTATACCCAGGAATTTTATGGTTTTGGTGCAATAGTAAATGGGATTGATTCCTTGTTATCTCTTAGGTTCATTCATTGTTGGGATATAGAAATACAATTGATTTACATACATTGATTTTATATTCTGTGACTTTGCCGAATTCATGTATCAGCTCTAGCAGATTTTTGGTGGAGTTTTTCAGGTTTTCATGTAGAGTAACGTGTCCTCTGTGAGGTGTGAAAGTTTGACTTCTTCTTAGGCAATTTGGATGCCTTTTATGTTGTTTTGTTGTCTGAGTGCTAATGCTAGAACTTCCAGTTCTATTTTGAACAACAGTAGTGAGAGTGGACACCTCTGTGGTGGTCCACATTCTAGGGGGAAAAGCGCCTTCAGTTTTTCCCATTGAGGATGATATTAGCTGTGGGCCTTTCATATATGGCTTTTATGATGTTAAGATATGTTCTTTCTATCTGAACATTCTTGAGGGTGTTTATCAAGGAAGGATAATATATTTTGTCAAATGATTTTTTTTTGCATCTATTGGCAGGATCATTTGGTTCTTCTATTTTCTTGTATTAATGCAGTGTATCACTTATAGATTTTGGATCTAGTCCTTTATCTGATATGTCATTTATAACTATTTTGTCCCATTCCGTCGGTTGCCTATTAGTTTTTTTATTGTTCCTTTTGCCGTGCAGAGGCATTTTTATCTTGTTGAGGTCCCAATAGTTCACTCTTGCTCTTGATTCCCTTGCCTTTGGAGATGTGTCAATTAAGAAATTGCTGCAGTGGAGGTCAAGAAAGTTGTGTCCTGCTTTCTCCTCTAAGGTTTTGATGTTTTTTTGTCTCACATTCAGGTACTTCATCCATTTTGAGTTTATTTTTGTGTATGGTGTGAGAAAATGATCTAGTTTTATTCTTCTGCACGTTGCTGTCCAGTTCTCCCAGCACCATCTGTTAAAGAGGCTGTCTTTTTTCCATTGGATACTCTTTCCTGCTTTGTCAAAGATTAATTAGCAGTACACTTTTGAGTCCAATTCTGAGTTATCAATTCTATTCCATTGGTCTATGTGTCTGTTTTTATGCCAAAACCATACTGTCTTGATGATGACAGCTTTGTAGTAGAGGCTAAAGTCTGGGATAGTGATGCCTCCTGTTTTGGTTTTCTTCTTCAATATTAATTTGGCTATTTGGGGTATTTGTGGTTCCATGCAAATTTGAAGATAGTTTGTTCTAGTTTTGAGAAGAATGCTGGTACAATTCTGATTGGGATTGCATTAAATGTGTAGATTTTTTTGTGTCTTCTTCAATTTCCTTCATAAGTTTTCTATAGTTTTCATCTATACAGATCTCCTATATCCTTGGTTAGGTTTATGCTAGTATCCCAAATCTATAGGGAGCTCATCAAACTCCACACCCGAAAAAAATAATCCAGTGAAGAAATGGACAAAAGACATGAACAAACACTTCTCCAAAGAGGACGTCCAGATGGCCAACAGACCCATGAAACGATGCTCAATGTCCCTCATCATCAGGGAAGTACAAATCAAAACCACACTGAGATACCATCTCATGCTGGTCAGTGTAGCTAAAATGAACAAATTAGGAGACTCTAGATGCTGGTGAGGATGTGGAGAAACGGGCAACCTCCTACACTTTTGGTGGGAATGTAAACTGGTGCAGCCCCTCTGGAATACAATATGGAGGTTCCTCAGAAAAATAATAGAACTCCCCTATGACCCAGAAATAGCGCTGCTAGGAATTTACCCAAGGGATACATCTCTCACTCACTCTCTGTCTCTCTCTAAAAAATAAATAAACATTTAAAAACGTTATTTATTCATTTAATCACTTATTTATTTATTTATTTATATTTCTTTAAAATTTACATCCAAGTTAGTTAGCCTAGAGTGCAACAATGATTTCAGGAGTAGATTTCTTAATGCCTCTTACCCATTTAGCCCATTCCCTCTCCAACACCTCTCCAGTAACTCTTTGTTTGCTCTCTATAGTTAAGAGCCTCTTATGTTTTGTCCCCTACATGTTTTTATATTATTTTTGCTTCTCTTCCCTTATGTTCATCTGTCCTGTGTCTTAAAGTCTTCATATGAGTGAAGTCATATGTCTTTCTATGAACTTTTTGAAAAAAAAGCTTAAAGGAATAATATGGGCCGATTTTTATGACCTTGATTTAGCAATGTATTTTTAAGTAATAAACCAAAAATACAAACAACAACAACAACTAGAAAACAGCAAGCACACAAACTGAACTTCATTGACTTCTTAAAATAATTTACTTTTTAAAAATATTTCAAGTAATATCTATACCCAACGTGAGGCTCGGACTTAAAACTCTGAGATCGAGTTGCAGACACCACAAGATGAGCCAGCCAAGTGCCTGGAAGATCATTGACTTTTAAACTTGTTTTGCATAAAAGGTCATCCTTGAGAGAATTAAAATTCAAACTAAAGAATGGGACAAAATATTTGCAAAACATATACCAAATAAGGGTTTTATATCAAGGGAATATAAACAACTTCAAAAAATCAACAACAAGACAAACACCTCAATTTGAAAATTTGAATAATTTTCCCCCTAAAGAATATATATAGGGGCTCCTGAGTGGCTAAGTGGGTTAGGCGTTTGACTTCAGCTCACGTCATGATCTCGCAGTCCATGAGTTCGAGCCGCACATCGGGCTCTGTACTGACAGCTCAGAGCCTGGAGCCTGTTTCAGATTCTGTATCTTCCTCTCTCTCTGCCCCTCCTCAACACGTGCTCTGTCTCTCTCTGTCTCAAAAATAACTAAACGTTAAAAAAATTTTTAAAAATAAATATATATAAATGGCAAATAAGTACATGAAAGGATACTCAACACTCTTAGTCATTAGGGAAATAAAAACTAAAACTGAAATGAGGTATACATTCACAGCCTTTAGGAAGTCTGTAATTTTTTTAAAAAAGTGAAAATAACACATGTTGGTGAGAACATGGTGGAGAAATTGGAATGCTAAGACATTGCTGGTTGGAATTTTAAATGGCGCAGCCATTGTGGAAACCATGTGATAGTTCCTCAAAAAGTATAAATAACATTACCATATGAGCAAGCAATACCATTCCTAGATATATACCCCAAATAATTAAAAACAGAGAGTTGAAGAGCTACTTTATGCCAGTGTTCATTTCAGCATTATTCACAGTAATCAAAATGTGGAAACAACACAAATGTTCATCATCACATGAATGGGTAAATTGACTAAGGCACATAACAACAGTGAAATAGTATTCATCATTCACAACAAGGAATGATATTTTGGTATATGGTACAACATGAATGAACCTTGAAAACATTATAACAAGTAGAATGAGGTTGATGCAAAAATGGAAAATATTGCATGACTAACTGATATTAAATAGCTAGACTAATAAAATATTATAGAAAGAGAAAGTAGATTAGAGGCAAGGAGAGTTGTAGAGTGGAGACAGAGAGAAGCTACAGTTGAATATTTACAGATAATCCATTTGGGGTGATAAAAATATTTTGGAAATAGTGGTGATTGCACAACAGTAGAATGTAATTAATGCTATAGGTTACACACTTAATGATTAAAATGTCACATTCTATGTTTATGAATCTTTCTATTATCTATCATCTATCTATTTATCATCTATCTTACATAGTTATTGTATATTTATATAATTTATATACATGGTATATATCTCCAAAACTAAACTATTTTTTTCTATATACATTTCTATATATTTTTTCTCTGTAATGATGACATTGCAGGTAGAAATGTTTAACACCAGGATATTGATTTAAGCCTTCTGGGGGCAACTGGATGCTTCAGTAAGTTGAGCATTCGACTTCGGCTCAGGTCATGATCTCACTGTTCCTGAATTCCAGCCTCACACCGTCCTCTGTGCTGACAACTCAGAGCCTGGAGCTGGTTTCAGGCTTTGTGTCTCCTCTCTCTCTCTCTGCCCCTACCACACTCTCACTCTGTCTCTTTCTTCAAAAATAAATAAGCATTAATTTTTTTAAAGTTTTGCATTTATCCCCCCTTTATTCCATCTGTATTATGTTCTTTAGGTTGAATGTAGATAAGATAGATTATAGATAGATATATATGATATAAACTTGCAACCATCAAATTGGTTTAATAGAGCATCCTCGTGTGAGACAAAAGAGAAGCTCAACTAGACCTTTGATGAGTTCTACTAATAAATACATTTTTGTCTGTTCTTCTTTTCTTTTTTTCCTTTTAGGTTCCCTCAAGAAGAAGCATGGTGAGTTGGTTTACTCCTAAGTCAGAGCAACTCATGTATCCATTTAGAGGACAGGCTCATAGATTCAAGTTGTGTCTGACAAACATGGATCAAAAGAAAATAATGCCAGAATTGTGTATGCTTGGAAAATTCCCACAGAGCTAATCTTTTTCATATTAAAATAGAGAGATCAGGGTGAGAACTCAAGTAAAGGCTAGAGAACTGTATATTACATATGAACATTGTCCTAGCCATAAGGCTGAGGAGGTACTGTGTTTTGTCACTTTCAGAGAGCTAGGGCAGACCTGTCATACCAACCTGTTCATTAGATTATTTCTAACGGCCAGATAGAGAAAATGTTCTCAAACCCAAACATCCATCAGAATTCCAAGAAAAGCACATATTGATGGGACACAACTTAATTTTTTTGATTCAATATTTCTGGGCTAGGCTCAAATATTGGCATTTCTTTTTTATTTAATTTTTAACGCTTATTTTTGAGAGGGGGAGACAGAATGAAAGCAGGGGAGAAGCAGAGAGAAAGGGAGACATAGAACCCAAAGCTGGTTCCAGGGTCTGAGCTGTCAGCACAGAACTCAACACAGGGCTCAAACTCACAAACCAGGATATCATGACCTGTGATGAAGCTGGATGCTTAACTGACTCAGCCAGCCAGGTGCCCCATATATTGGCATTTCTAATAAGATCTCAGTTTAGATATGCTGATGTTGCTGAACCAGGAGCTACGCCATGAAGAATGCTACTGCATCAAAATTTATTTGATATACAAAAATATTAAAAACTGGGGTGCCTGGGTGGCACAGTTGGTTAAGCATCCATACAGCTGGTACAGAGCCTGCTTGGGATTCTCTTTCTTCCTCTCTCTCTGCCTCTCCCTTTCACATACTCTTTCACTCTCAAAAATAAATAAACTTAAAAATATTAAGAATCATTTAACATCATAATTTACATTTTATTTATAATTACCTGAAGGAATAAAATAATATCAAGTATTAGAGCCCAAGAAACAGATCAAAGTCAGGAAGAAGACAAGCAGCCTAGCTGCATGGATCTTGATGTCATTTAACCTTTGGTATTACAATTTGAGAATAAGAGGTAAGAATCTAAGAATGGACCAGGACTTTCTTCTAAGGTAAGTAGCATTTTGGTTTGATTAAGTATCAATGAAAAAAGTATTAAGTCCTGCAAAAGGTTAAATCATTAAGAAAGACCAGAGTACATTTGTAACTGAAAACTCACTCTCTTGTTCACTTCGGATTGGGGTAGATGCATCTACCTGCACTTAGGTACAATGACTGAAATATAGAAAGATGTAGATATTGACTATTTTTACTAGTCCTGTCCCCAGGACATAGTCTAGCTGAATGAGTCTAGGCCCTTGGGGAGACAGGGCCCTGGAGCTGAAAAGACAGTGAAACTCTGGGGAAGTCACAGGTTGGAGACAACAAGTTGTCCTCTATTGCAGGATTTTGAAGAGTGGGTTCTGGGTTTAACTGTATACGCAGGTGTCTTGGGCAGTAGGAGATTCTAGACTCAGAAGTTTAAGTGACTTTTCTGGACACAGCTTTCCAGATAGAAAAAATATTCTGGGTATTTGTAATATTTTTTTTACTTTTATTTATTTAGTTTATAAATATTTTTAATGTTTATTTGTTAATTTTGAAAGACAGAGACACATGAGCAGGTGAGAGACAGAGAGAAGGAGATACAGAATCTGAAGCAGGCTCCAGGCTCTGAGCTGGGAGCACAAAGCCTGATACAGCACTTGAACTCATGAACTGTGAGATCATGAACTGAGCTGAGGTCGGCTGCTTAACCAACTGAGCTTCCCACGCACCCCTAGAAGTATTTTTTAGTTAAATTAAATTTAACATACACTGTTGAATTTGTTAGGTGCATATTCTTTATACAATTCAATACATTATTCAATGTTTACCACAGTAAGTGTAGTCACCCTCTTTTATCATATATTATTACAATATTACTGACTATATTCCTTGTGCTGTGCTTTCATTTAATGACATTTATTTTATGAGTACAAGTTTGAATTCTTGGTCCTCTTTATTTTGCCCATCCCACAACCCACTATCTATCTGGCAATAACAATTTGTTCTCTGTATTTAAGAGTTTGCTGTTTGTTTGTTTCATTGTTTTTGTTTGTTTGTTTTGCATTTGTGTGTGTGTGTGTGTATTGGAATCCACGTGAAATCATATGGTGTTCTCTGTCTGAAATATTTCACGTATAATAATACCCTCTAGAACCTTGCATGTTCTGGACAATTGCAAGATCTCATTATTTCTTAAAAGTAAGTAAAATTATGTCTTATATCTACTTCACATCTTTCTTATTCATTTGTTTTTCTTTTAATACTTGTATTGTCTCCATATGTTGGCTGTTTTAAGTAATGTAGCAATAAAGAGAAAGGTGCATATATCCTTTAAAATGAGTTTTTTAAGAGGAAGAGATAAGATTGCCAAGGGTTAGCAGGACCCTAAGTTTGTCTTGTCCCTTATACACAGGCAGATATATATCAAATTATTCCGAATACCCAAAAAATTAACCTGAGGGATGATAGAAAAAATTGCACTACTAGAGGAAGAGAGGAGGCCACATTATAGATGTAGGAGTGTGGAGAGGTATTTGGGGGAAAAACTGATCACAGGTGCTTTGGAACTAAGACAACCTATTCCTGGAGAGAGGGGGGAGAGAGGAGTACGCAGGGGATCACACATGAAAACACATTCCCAAAGTGACTGGGAAAATAAGGGCTGATTTTGACTAGGCTCTGCAACCATCAGGATGCAAACACTGGGGTTTAGAACTCCATGGCCTGGCTGATAGGAACCTCTGAGAGTGTCTGGTGATCCTCCAGTAGAGAAAACGGACAGGTAACTCAGGAAAAGACGACATAAATTCTCGGCCAATGAGACCCATTAGATGAAACACGTCTGCCATCTTGGAATTTCTCTGGATAAGGTGGCATTGTGTCTCCAGGGACAAAAGAGTCCTTGAGTAAAACTTTCCTTCCCAACCTTCACCATAGGCTCAGAGACACTGGCTGAGGATGCCTAACATGGATCCTGACTCTTCCGTGCATTTTGCTCTGAAGTCACTCTTCAGATCAAATCTGTATCACTCCTAATGTAGTTGGACCCTCCCCTGAAATCCTGGCTCAGGTCCCCACCACATCAGGCCCCTAGTGTTCAGAGTTTTAAAATTCAGCAAGCTTGGCTGGGATAGACTCCAAAGTACACTGAGCTCCCCCAGTCAGGCAATAAAACCAGACACATTGTGAAAACTGCTATCTGAAAACACACACGCACACAAATGGAAAAACATTCCATGATCATGAATTGGAAGAACAAATATTGTCAAAATGTCTATACTACCAAAGCAATCACCACATTTGATGCAAATACTATCAAATATCATCAGCATTTTTCAAAGAACAGAAAGCAAACATTCCTAAATTTTTATGGAACCACAAAAGACCTTGAATAGGAAAAACAATCTTGAAAATGAAAAGAAAATCTGGAGATATCACAATTCCAAACATCAAGTTATATTGCAAAGCTGTAGTGATCAAGACACTATGGTAGTGACATAAAAACAGACACATTGATCAATGGAAGAGAGGAAGAAACACAGAAACAAACCCACAACTTATATAGCAAATTCATCTTCAACAAAGCAGGAAACAATATCTGATGGAAAAAAGACAAGCTCTTGTACAAATGGTGTCTGGAGAACTGGAAAGTATTTGGCAAAAAAAGGAAACTGGCCCACTCTGTTACACCATACATAAAAATAAATTCAAANATAACAATTGCAACTGAGAGGGACTAGTGCAAACTTTTGCCATTTTACGGTTTCATTACCGTTAGCCATTAAAGTACCATTAATTCGATACCATTTGAAAGTTTTGTTAGACCATTTTTCCAAAATTTGACCATGATCAGGGCTCCAATCTACAATAACAAATGCAGAATAATTCATGACCTTAAAAGGCCGATGACCTCGGCATCTTTCCCATTCCAAAGATTCTAGAGAAGGAATAAAAAAAATTAGAAGGGAATAATGGTATAAAGGTATCAGGATGGTGACTCATCGGCATCATAGAGGTGTTGAATCCCCTGGTGGAAACAAGTACAGTAAAGACAGCAGGATGATAATTATTATATGTTACTCCCCAGGTATTATAAGAGTGATGATTATGCTTCCTTGTAGAGAGGCAAAAGGGATGTCCTCCAATGCACAAGGGGAGACCCTCCACTGCAACAGTATCATTACTTACGTCATATTGATTATTATGATGATACAGATGCTCAATTCCTCCACACGCGGGTGGTGGGAAGAATGCAGTTTCATTGGTGCATACCTGTACTTCAGGTTCACCCCGAGAGACAGCGCTCACAAGAGGAGGATTAGGAACATAAGCCCAATAAGTATATTCTATCGCTTGCGCATACATTACCTGACAGGTAACCACAGCCATCTTATCCTCTTCTTTCCTTCGAAAATGCAATTCTACTGCTGATAGATTTTCTTTGCTCCAAATATTCATAAAATTTAAAGTTAGTAAGGTTTTATTCAAAATGTCTTTTTTTTTATAGTTTATTGTCAAATTAGTTTCCACATAACAC